>NC_048218.1:105794038-105899500 GCF_002007445.2 Ailuropoda melanoleuca
GATATCTCATTGTGGTTTTGACCTGCATCTCTCTAATGATGAGCTATGTTGAGCATCTCTTCATCTGACTGTTGGCCATCTGTATGTCTTCCCTGGAAAAATGTCTGTTCATGTCTTTGCCCATTTTTAATAAGATTATTTGTTTTTTGGGTGTTGAGTTGTATCGGTTCTTTATATATTTTGGGTAATAACCCTTTATTGAATATGTGATTTGCAAATAGTTTCTCCCATTTAATAGGGTGACTTTTAGTTTTGTTGATTGTTTCCTTTGCTATGCAGAAACTTTTTTATCTTTGATTCAGTCCCAGTAGTTTATTTTTGTTTTTATTTCCTTTGCCTCTGAAGACATATCTAGAGAAATGTTACTGTGGCTGATATCAGAGAGATTATTGCCTGTCCTCTCTTCAGGGATGTTTATGGTTTCAAGTCTCACATTTAGGTCTTTAATCCATTTTGAGTTTATTTTTGTGTGTGGTAAAAGAAAATGGTCCAATTTCATTCTTTTGCATGTTGCTGTCCAGTTTTCCCAACATCAGTTTCTGAAGAGACTGTCTTTTTCCCATTATATATTCTTTTCTGTTTTGTAAAAAATTAATGGACTGTATAATTGTGGGTTTATTTTGGGGTTTTCTGTTCTGTTCTATTGATCTGTGTATCTATTTTTATGCCAGTACCATGTACTATTTTAATTACTAACACTTTGTAATATAACTTGAAGTCTGGAATTGTGATACCTCCAGTTTTATTTTTCTTTTTCAAGATTACTTGGATATTCAAGGTATTTTTGTTTCCATAAAAATTTTAGGATTGTTTGTTCTAGTTCTGTGAAAAGTGGTGTTGGTATTTTGATAGGGATTGCATAAATGTGTAGATTGCTTTGGGTAGTATAGACATTTTATTTAATTTATTTTTTTTGAAGATTTTATTTATTTAAGAGCAAGAGAGAGCGAGCAGGGGGAGGGGCAGAGGGAGAAGCAGACTCCCCACTGAGCAGGAGCCTGATGTGGGACGGAGGACCTGAGATCATTACCCGAGCCGAAGGCAGACTCTTAACCAACTGAGCCACCCAGGCACCTTGATCCTGGACTTTTATTTATTCGAATTTTTTTGTTTACTGATTCAGTTTCATTGCTGGTAATTTTTCTGTTCAAATTTTCTGTTTCTTCCCTGATTTAGTTTTGATAGGTTATATGTTTCTAGGAATTGTATCCATTTCTTCCAGGTTGTCCAATTTATTGGCATGTAGGATTTCATAAACTGTGTTGCAATTGCTTGTATTTCTGTGGTGTTGGTTGTATTTCTCCTTTTGCTTTAGTGATTTGGTTTATGTGGTTCCTCTCTCTCTCACTCTTTTTTTTTATTTTTTGAGTCTGGTTAGAGGTTTATCAATTTTGTTGATCTTTTTGAAGAACCAGCTCCTGGTTTCATTGATCTGCATTTATGTGTTTTTGTTTTTGTTTTGTTTTGTTTTTAGTATATATATCATTAATTTCTGCTTTCATCTTCATTATTTTCTTCCTTTTGCTGTTTTTCCTTTTCCAGCCCTTTAGGTGTGAGTTTAAGTTGTTTATTTGAGATTTTTCTTGCTTCTTGAGATAGGCTTTTATTACTAGAGACTTCCTTCTTAGAACCATTTTTTCTGCATCCCAAAGATTTTGAACTGTTGTATTTTCATTTGTTTCCATGTAATCTTTGATTTCCTTTAGTTGACCCATTCATAGTTTAGTAGCATGTTATTTAACCTCCGTGTGTTTGTGGTCTTTCCAGATTTTTTCCTGTGTTTGATTTCTAGTTTCATAGTGTTATGGTTAGAAAAGATGCATGATATAACTTTGATTTTTTTTTTGAATTTGTTGAGAGTTGTTTTGTGGCCCAATATGTGATCTATTCTGGAAAATATTCCATGTACACTTGAAAAGAATATATATTCCGTTTTAGGATGGAATGTTCCAAATATGTCTGCTAATCCATCTGGTCCAGTTTGTTATTCAAAGGCCCTGTTTCCTTGTTGATTTTCTATTTGGATGATCTGCCCCTTGATGCAAGTCCCCTACTATTGTATTACTATTGATGATTTCCCTTATGTTTGTTATTAACTGCTTTGTGTATTTGGGTCTCCCATGTTGGGTGCATAAATATTTATAATTGTTATATCCTCTTGTTGGATTGTCCCCTTTATTATTAAACAGTGTCATTCTTTGTCTCTTGTTACAGTCTTTGTTTTAAAGTCTATTTTCTCTGATAGAAGTATTGCTATCCCAACTTCCTTTTCACACCCATTTATATGATAAATGCTCCTTCATCCCTTCACTTTCAATCTGCATTCATTAGGTCTGAAATGAGTCTCTTGTAGGCAGCATATAGATGGGTCTTTTTTTTTTTTTTTTTAATCCATTCCATCACTCTGTGTCATTTGATTGGAGTATTTAGTCCATTTACATTCAAACTACTTATTGATAAGTCTATATTTATTGCCATTTTGTTACTTATTTTATGGTTGTTTTTGTATTTTTCCTCTATCCCTTTCTTTTCTTGCTCTCTTCTCTCACCATGAGTTGGCTTTCTTTAGTGATACACTTGAACTTTTTCTCTTTATTTTTTGCATATCTATTACTGGTTTTTTATTTGTGGCTACCATTTAGTTTATGTATATTATCTTATGTATATAGCAGTCTATGTTAAGTTGGTGGTCACTTAATTTTGAGCCCATTTTTTATTCCTCTTCCCCTAATGTTTTAGGAATATAGTGTCATACTTTACATCTTTTTATATTTTGTGAATCCCTTGATTGATTTTTACAGAAATACTTATTTTTACTGCTTTTGGCTTCCTACTTTCCTTACTCCTTCTTATGGTCTTTTCTTTCCACTCAAAAAGTCCCCTTTAACATTTCTTATAGGACTGGTTTAGTGGTCATGAATTCCTTTAACTTTTTTTTTTTCTTGGTATGGGAAACTCTTTCTTTCTCTTTCTATTCTTAATGATAGTCTTGCTGGATAGAGTATCCTTGGTTGCAGATTTTTTTCCTTTCAGCACTTTGGATATATTATGGTACTCTCTTCTGGTCTGCAGCATTTCTGCTGAAAAGTCAGCTCATGGCCTTATGGGGTTTCCCTTGAATGTAATTGCTTTTATTTCTCTTGCTGCTTTTAAAAATCTCTCTTTATCACTAGTTTTTACATCTTAATTACTATGTGTATTGGTGTGGACTACCTGGTGTTGATTTTTTGGGGGGCTTTCTCTGTCTCCTGGATCTGGATTCCTCTTTCCTTCCCCAGTTTTGGGAAGTTTTCAGCTATTATTGCTTCAGATAAATTTTCTTCAGTGTGTTCAGGAATTGTCTGCCTGATCCATCCATTATAAAGATCCTTATCAACCTTTTACCTAGTATTTTTAACAGCCATTAATGAATGTTGAATTAACCATTAGTAGGGGCAGAAGAATGTTGATTTTTCTAATAACAGAAATGATTATTCCTGATGAGGAAAGGAGAGCTTTCCTCATCAACTTTTAGTTACCCTGAAATAGTTTGTTCAGAAAAGATAAGATAAATGCTAATTATTTCACTTTATTTTTCAGCTTTTAGAAGTAAAAAAAAAATTATGTTCTAACAAAGTTCAGAGGTTGTTAGGCATAGAATTTTGGAGTTTTATTATGAACTCATGGATTTTTATGTATTTGATGTGTTTCTATCCATTATAGTCATGATTTTTTTTTTTTAAGAATTTATTTATTTATTTATTTGACAGGGAGAGAGAGTGAGCACAAGTAGGCATAGCAGCAGGGATAGAGAGGGTAGAAGCAGGCTCCCCATTGAGCAGAGAGCCTGATGCAGGGCTGGATCCCAGGACCCTGGAATCATCACCTGAGCTGAAGGCCTAACCACCCAGGTACCCCTCATGATTCATCTTTGATATGCAAATTTCTATTCTTCAGCCAGTGGCATTCAAAACTGGCATTGTGTCTTTTTAAAATGACATGAATCATCTCTGATAGCTACCTTTCTTTCTAGCACAGCAGGATAACCCAGGCTTATGTAGTGTATTTTCTGCCCAGGCTTATACTGGCATTATTTAAGTAACCTTGGTTTCTTTTGGTGGGAAAAGATCTTGTTTAGAGACAACAATCTGGTATTAGGAGTACTCATTGCTACTGGTTTATTATTGCTTCCGTGCCCATAAGTAGACAGAGCTAAAAACTATGTACCTGCTGGTATTTCCAGTTTAAAAGGGATTTTTACTGGATTTTTTTTTTTTTTTAGCAGAATGTTACAGAGTTTTTACTTAACTATTTGATTTTATTTTCTATCCTAAAACCTTAATTATTCTATTAGCATGCTTTCTTATTTGCTTTACCTATCATGCATAATTATGTATCCCAAAAACAGAAATACCATTAAAATATGTATATTTTTATGTTATTTTTGGAATAATTATGTTTTTATAATGAATGTTATTTTCTCATGGAAGTGGTATCTCATATTCATTTCAGAATGTTAGGCTTTATTTAAAATTTTTTTCTTTTGTTTTATTAACTTTACTGCATCAGATACTATTTCTTCTACTTTTTTTTTTTTTGGATGCCTCATTTCAATAGTTGATTTTCTTTAAAAAAAAAAAAAAAAAAAAAAGCTTATCTTTGTACTTGAGATTCCCTTTTACCCTGTGAGTGTTAGTGCCATACTGCTTACAAATTATCAAACTGGGCTCTTACCTGGAAGCTGTAAGGAGGGATCTGCTTCCAGATCATCCAGGTTATTGGCAGAATTTAGTTCCTTGTGACCATAGCCCTGAGGTCCATATTGGTTTGGTGGCTGTCAGCTGGGGGCCACTCTCACTCCTGGAGGCCTCTCTCTGGACCTCGAACATGGTCCTTTCCATCTTCACAGCTAGCAGTGCTGCTTAAAATCCTTCTTATGCAAATCTCTCCGACTTCCTCTTTACCTACCACACAAACTTCTCTACCTTTAAAGGTTTATGGGAGTAGTTGAGGCCCATGTCAGTCACCTCAGTTTTGATTAACTCAAAGTCAACTGACTAGTAACTTCAACTACTTCTGCAAAACCCCTGTGCCATGTAAGATAACGGAATAGCAGATGTGCTGGCGCATCATATTTATAGGTGTGAGGATTAGGGCCAGATGTCCTCAGGAGCCATCTTAGAGTCATTCCTATCATAGTCCTGCTCAGTTTTACTTCACTTTTGCCACCTTCCGGTGGACTCTCCCCCTCTGGCTTGAAAATTTGTCCATATGTATCAGGATTTCAAATTCTGCTGTAGATGAGACATACACTTCAGGAAGATCGGTACATATTTCAAAAGTGCTTTGGAGTGTTAATATGATTCTCTCACTTAGAGGAATGCTTAAATCTTCTTCTATAAAAACTTTTAGCTCTTTTTATAATATTGCATTTGAGGAGAAGACTGTCATTGAAAGAAATAAGTTCAAATGGTTACTGAGAGTCTTGAAGTATGCACTAAAATGTATTTCTAAATCTTTTCCTTTCAAAATGCCAACAGTTCTTGATAAATAAAAGGTCATGTTAATTCTTTTGGCATTTAAATCAGCACTTTTAACATGATTAATTCACTTGCCATTTAATACATGATTGTACTTATGTTCTATTATTATGTGGAAATACTGATTTGGATCCAGAAGAATATTAAACAATTATTAATTGATTATGATTGTGCTAATCTTTGCATTTAATTCCCTCCCATTTGTTTAATTAAATGAAATAACTTTGCTTTTATAAAATGTAAACCACTTTGCATTTTAACTTACACTCATTAAAAATAAAGGTTCAGAAATGGTCTCATAATATAGATGTAATATTACTAACCATTTCCAATGTGAAAGTTTTATGACCATTAGTGTCCAAAGGACAAAATTTAAAAAAAAATAGTATTTTACTTTTCAAGGAGGAACAATTGCAGAAACTTAAGTTTTTACCCTTTGCCCTCTAGAGATGGTTTATGCTAATTTAGAAAGTGGAAATTATGTATTTTACTTTCTTTCCATATTATATTAGGAGGAATAAGGTAGCTGAATCTGTTGAATAGAATGCAAGCTCTGTTTCAACCCTGAATCTCTTTGTAATATTTAATTCCTCTTATTGGTGCTTTATTCTTACCAGGGAAATGGAACTTGGGACTTTGTAATTTCATCATTATGGTGAACATTTCTTAATTTTCACCAACATGTATGGCCTGTTCCTTTCACAACAATCATTAAATTTCCCTTGGGGAACTCCCTCACACCCTTTGCTAGTGCTTTAGTCTTCCTCTAGGCATCAGATGCTCTCTTTCTGGACAAAAAAACAGTTGAGACTGATTTATTCCTGGTACTGATATTCTTAAGAAACTGCCTTATAGTTATTACTGCTAAGATCCCTGGAGCCTCCCAAGTTTCTGCCTTCCTGAAGCCTTGTTCTTCAGCTTTTCCTTCAATTTGAACTATCCCTATAGGCTTTCAGTATATTTCTTTTTTCACCCTTCACATTAGCAAGAGTTACTTTCCTTTACCTGAAGTCAAAGAATCCTAATTGATTAATTCATTTAACTGTATAAAAATTAAATTCAATTCCATATCCACTAAAGTTATCCCATATTTATCGTGTTGCTCTCCTCAAAGGCCCCAATGTCCCGAGGCAGTAAGAATTCAGCTGGACTTTGCCAAGTTTTTTTTTCCCCCTAGTACTTGTTTTGCTATAACTGATCAGTGTTCAAATGTGAACACGTAGGGAATATTCAATAAATTTTATTTTTTGTGTTAATGAAATCTCAAACGGTAGGTTTGACCATCACCAACAAAAAGATATGTAGGTCAACTCCATGTTTTTTGTATGTTAATCTTGTTTGGAAGGGAATTACTAAATCATCTGGCATTTAGAAAAACTGGTATTGCATTTGCAAGTTGGAACTATTTGTCCGGTAGCCCAAGGCAGGCCAGTTACAGGAAAGTGTGTTTGCAAAGGGGACAGGCAAGGCTTTCGTTATACTGTGGCATTTCTCAGATATTTCTCCATATTTGACTTGTATTTTCACACATTCATACCATGTTGGTGATTTCTTAAGATTGTTTTTAAGATATTATTCATTTGTGCTATAAATTGTACAAAGATTATGTGAAATTTCCGCTGGTTTTCAAAAGAATGCGTCTTTTCTTTGGTTACCATAAGTTAGTATGCCCTTTTTACGACTTACCATAGAAACACATTATGCTATTTCAGTTTTATTTAAAAAAATTAAATCCCACTGGATAAAGTATATATTTCAAGGCATAAATGGATGTTTTTTTGGACATTAACAGGACTGATGGCTACAAAAGGTATGTTATAAAAGGAATGCCAAATCAGAGGGGTATAGATATAAAAAAAATAGGGAAAGGAAGACTATTAGAAAAGAAAGAGTAATGAAATGTTTATGAAAAAGAAAAGTTTGATGCCCCCAGATAGTGTAGGGACCTAAAACATGTGGCCAGTGGGTCAAATTAAACCTCAAAAATGTCATTGCCACCATTTGTTTGGATCCCTGTCTCTGTAGGATTCTAAACATTTTCACTGGCTTTAATTCCATTATTGTAGACTGGAAGTGATGAATTCTAGGACAGTAGCAATGGTCTGGTATCAGGTCAGCCCTGCTTCTTACTCTATGTGACTAAGTCTTTATTTCTACTAGCTGGACTCTTACCATTTGTTTCTCCCATATGCCCCATTCTAAAAACTGGGTCATTCTTCAGTTCTAGTATCAAGAATAATTTTGACTGTATAACAGAAATTCTGAATACAATGGCTTAAAAATTAGGAGTTGGTAGTATATCTCACATGCCTCACCTAATAAGAAATCCAGAGTGAGACAGTCTGGGACTGGCATGTTGCTTAACAATGCTGTTAGTCCTTTTCTGTCTTTTGGTTTGAGTACCTTTAGCATCTTTATGTACATAAACTTGGTTGCAGGATGGCTTTCACACTTTCATATATTCAGTTTAAGCTTACGGCAGGGAGGAAAGTAAATGAGGTATTGTTGTTTTAGGAAAGCAAAAGCTTTCTCAGTGCCTCTCCTTCCCCTGCCATCAGATATCAACATATGTCTCACTGGTTAGTGTATTGGTTTTCAGTGCATAACAAATAACTACAGAACCTTAATGGCATACAACAACGGATACATACACTTATATATCCCGCGGTGGGATTTAGTGAATCAGGACTGGGCTCATTTGGGTGATTCTGCGGAGTGTTGCTGAGCTCACATATGCATCTGCAGGGTCAGTGGAGGCTGTGCTCTAGGCTTGTCTAGACCGGGCTTGTTTGAAGCACCTCAGCTGAGGCAGCTCGACATCACTGCTTTATTTTCCTCCGTTGGAATTAGTGAACTATCACAGGTAGAACAGAAGTGTAGGAGTAAGCAAGCAAAAATGTTCAAGGACTCTTGAGGCCAAGGCTTAGAATTGGCAAGGATCATTTTTTGGCCGAAGTAGATTACGGGGTTGGAGCCTTTAATGAAATTTTCCCCTGATAGAAAGATGCTACACTATTCCTAGCTAGAAGGGAGGTTGGACAATAAAAGCATTTAGCTGGATACATTGACATTGAAATAACAGTTCTTTCCTTCCTTTCTTCTTTCTTCTCTCTTTTTTCTCCTTCTCACTCTCTTCTTCTTTCCCCTCCTCTTCCTTCTCTTTCCTCTTCTCTTCCCCCCTCTTCTTTTTGTAAGGAAAGTGGAACAAGTGGATATTGAGTAGGCAGCCAACATTGACAATCATCATTTGTTAATATTGTACTCTCGTATCTTTGGTGTCATAGCTGGTGGATCTCTTCACCTGGATCTCCTACCTTTCTTAATTTCTGCCCATCCTATTTCCTGCTACCAAAACTCTAGTGCTGAAACTTATGTCCTTTCCAGATTCCCCACTTGTTGCCTCCTGGCACGTTCCCCTGGTTCATTTCTTGTTCTCTCCTGGGGGTTTTCTGATTGCCTGTCCCTGGAGCATTCTAGTCATTTCTAACATCCCCATTTAATTTTGACCAATATTGAGTACCAGAAAAATGTAATGGTATTTTTGTAGATGTTAAATATAGATTATCAAAATTATAATCTCATCTGATTAAAATGATAACTAAGAAATAATATGATGAGATAGATGATAAAAGAGTAGATGAATTAAGACTGAAGATGTAAAGCTAAGGCAGAAATAAGAATCTCAAATCAATAACTATTACGAAGAGCCTAATGTGGGCAGGTTTCTTGAATGCAGTCGTTATTGACTGAAATCAGCAGAGGAAGTAGAGTGGAAAGTACAATGGGAAAATGTGAAAGTTGATGTGGCTCAGGAAGGGTAAGTCCGGAAGTAAATGGTACGAAATCCCAGCTGGAATCAAGACTTGGTAAGCGAGGCTTGTTTCTCTCATTTTAGAGATAATTTTTGAGGCAACTTGGAAAAATTTTTAGTGAACTAGACTTTGATGTTACTGCTTATGTTTTTCTTATAAAATCAAAGCTGTCTATCAAATCTTAAATAGTATGTTCTTGTAATTTTGGCTCCATGCTGTTCCCATTATTTTGGAGTATTTATAGAATTCAGATAATAGTATAATTTTTAAAACCAAGGCAGATTTTTGGCTGTCAAAGAGAGCATTATGAAAATACGCCTTAAAAGCTGTTTATCAAAATTACCGACCAACTAGTTTCTTCCACTAACTCTCAAAATTTAAGGTAGTTAAAGTTCTTTGGAATTCTGGCTACATCTCAGTTAAGTACATGTGTGTTTATAGTAAACATCTTGATCAGAAAGTGTAGTATAAAACAAAACAAAAACACTTACTGATACATGAGAGACCTAAATTCTGCCACTGGCTCTAGTACTATTTGGACTTGTGAATTTGTGTAAGTCACTTAATGTCTCTGAGCCTCAGTTTATAGGTCTATAAAGCTGATTGTAGAACACTCTATTTATTTTTAAGAAATGATATGATTAGGGGCACCTGGGTGGCACAGCGGTTAAGCGTCTGCCTTCCGCTCAGGGCGTGATCCCGGCATTATGGGATCGAGCCCCACATCAGGCTCCTCCGCTATGAGCCTGCTTCTTCCTCTCCCACTCCCCCTGCTTGTGTTCCCTCTCTCGCTGGCTGTCTCTATCTCTGTCGAATAGATAAATCTTTAAAAAAAATTATATTATACATTATAAAAATAAGCTCTTCATAATAAACTCAAGTAGTATTAAAATTACAAAGGTAAAATACCTGATTCCTTAGTCCCCAATTTTTTCTTTTTATTCACCAGCTATAATCTCTCTTACCAGTAACTTGTAGACTTTGAATAATATTATGTGCATCTATAAGTATGGGAATTCTTAGGACCAGATGGAAATGAGAGCCGGCCCTTGTGCCTAGCTCCCGGCACAGAGCCTGACACATAGTGGGCCCTTGGTCAAGGGCTGTGAGATGACTGATTGATGCCCGAGTGCCTTGAAATCTGGGCCCTGGTTCTGCCTTACAAACTGCCCGGTGTTTAGTTTTTTTCTTCTCCTTTGTCCTGGCTTTTTCTTGTCTCCCTTACCAGGGCTTCGAGCTGTGCCCCTGGATCTCAGTCTGTGGCGAGTGTTCTGGCAACTCCTGACAGATTTTTTCCTGAAGTCAAGCACAGCTTCCCATCTGGTAACAGCCTGGTACCGCTGGGCACACCCAGCTCTCGTCTCAAACCAAGCAGTCTTCTCTTTGCAATAGGGTCGACTCTTCAAGGGTGGTGACTGTGTCATAAGAAAACATGTAACAGTATGGGTATTTTTAGGTCTTCAGGGTTTTCTCATGTGTCTGGTGTACAGTTAGATTGTAAATGGCGCCGGAGACCAGGGCAATCATCTGGAGGCTATGACATAAGTACAGTGGGGCTGCAATTTATTGGCTCTCAGTTTTCCCAGCATGACCTCAAACTAGTACTTAGGTCTTTATAAAAGCAAACAGACTGTTGGCTTCCTGCAGGTTCTAGCACAGATGCCTAAAGGAATGACATAAAATATGTTGCAGATTAACGGTCTAGAGGGACTACATGTGGAATTTGAAACCATCAGAATATCCATGAGCTTTCTCAAAATAACTTCTCTGGAAGTGGTGTTTCTGTGTCAGCTAATCTGCTTTTCTGACAGACTACTGTAATAAACACGTGGGGCCGTGAAAACGCTCCTGCCATATTTGGTTGGAATTTAAAATTTCATTAAATATAAATGGTTATCTAAATGCTATTCTTTTGTAACTTGCTTCTTTCTCTCCACGTTGTGTGATAGACATTGATTTATATTGATACATGTAGCTTTTGTTCATTCATTTAAACTGTCATACACTAGGCTGTTCTATGAGTTTACTGTAGTATTCATCCATTCTGTCATTGAGCTGTGAGCATGAGAATAATTATTGCTTTATACCACCAGCTGTTGGGGTGGTTTGTTATACAGTCTTATGATACCATAGCCAACTAATACACAAGGTGCATATACTAACTTTATTGCCAAATTGCTTCTCAAGGTGTTTGTACCAGTTTTACAGTCCTCTGATTGGTTCTTAACATAATTGCCAAACCTCGTTATTGGTAGATTGTTACATTTTTGTTCATTTAATTTGATGGATGCTTAATAAGCTTTGTTAATCTTACTGTTTTAATTTGTATTCTCTCTTTGTCAGTTTGATTATCTTTTCACGTTTCGTGGCCATTTAGATTTCCTATTCTGTGACTAGTATCTGTTCTAATCTTTTACCTATTTTTAGGCTTGATAATTAATGTTATTTTCATTAATTTTTAGGAATTCTTGTATTTATTCTGGCTACCAGTCTTTCTTCAGTTATATGTGTTGCAAATATCTTCTAGTTTTTAACCTTTGCTGTGTTGAAGTTTTTCTTAATGTCAAATTTATTCATAACTTCCTTTATAATTTGTGTGATTGATTGATTGAATATTTTATTTATTTATTTGAGAGAGAGAGAGAGAGCATGAGTGGGGGGAGGTAGAGAGTCAGAGGGAGAGGGAGAAACAGACTCCCTACTGAGCAGCTAGCCCAATGACGTGGGGCTCGATCCCAGGATCCTGGGATCATGCCCTGAGTCCAAGGCAGGTGCTTAACTGACTGAGCCACCCAGGTGCCCCTGATTTGTGCAATTTATGTCTTATTTAAGGAATACTTTCTTATAATACAGTCATATAAATATTGTATAGTCTCTTTCAAATGTTTAGAAATTTTGTTTTTAATATTTTGGTTTTTAATCCTTTTGGGTTTATTTTTTGTATATGGTGTAAGGCAGGCATATGGTTTCATTTTTTTCCCTTTGGATAACAGGTTGTTTTAGTCCTGTTTATTGAATTATTTGCAGTGCCATCTCTATCATATGTCAGGTCCACATATTTCTATATCTGTTTCAAGGTTATATTCTGTTCCTGGTCTATTAGCTTTTGCCTGTGTTAATGCGCTTTTAACTTAAAGGATAAGACTTTAAAATAAATATCTTAATATTAGCCCTTTACTCCTTATTCTTTAAAATTTTCTTTGTTATTCTTCCTTCTTTGATTTTTCATATGATTTCAGGATCATCTTGTTAAATAAAACCCTGTTGGGATTTAGATTGGAATTACATTACATTTAAATGTTAATTTGGGGACACTAGACACTTTTTAGGTCTTAAGCCTTGGCACCCATAAATATAATAATTGCTATTCTTTTATTCAGATCTTTAATAATATCTTCCAAATGTCTTCATAAAGATCTTGCACAATTTTTGTTAGTTTTATTTTTGTATGTCTTTTAGATATTCTTGCTATATTTCTGACTGTACCCTGACTAAAGACATCAGGTTAGTAAAGTTTCAGCCCATTCTTATTTTTCTAATGGTTTTGTTTGCTGTTTTGTCTTGTCTTAATAACAAAGTGGGTTCAGTCGACTGAGCCAACCAGGCACTCCTTCTCTAGGATTTTTTTTCTTTTCTTTTCTTTTTTTTTTTTTTTTTAATAAATTTTATTTGAGAGAGCTCAGAGTTGGGGACAGAGGGAGAAGCAGACGCTCCAGTGAGCAGGGAGCTTGATGTGGGGCTTGATCCTAGGACCCAGGGATCACAACTTGAGCCGAAGGCAGACGCTTAACTGACTGAGCCACCCAGGCACCCCTCTCTTGGATTTTCTGTATAGACAATCATATTGTCAGCAGATAAGAACTGTTTTGTATAGTCCTTTCCTATTATTACCTTCTCAATTCTTTTTCTAAGTATTTCAATAGGATGTTGTATAGAAGTGATGAGTGTATTCTTGTCTTGTTTCTGACATCAAGGGAAGGTCTTTAAAGCTTGGGTTGGTGATACATATCTGGTGTGTTGGTCATTTGTATCTTCGTTTTCAGATCTCTACTGCTTTCCTGTAAACTACATCTTCCAGATACTCCCAACTAGCATTTGGCTGTTTTGGACCAATAGAATGTACTGTCAGGAGGCTGGAATGGAAGGAAGAGAGAAGTCAGGGAGTTTCTCCCCACCTCTTGGTGTACCGGAGCTCCATCTATTCCATGTTATCACTTCCTACTAGACAGTCCCATGTTCTGTGGGGACTAGTTCACATAGTTTGGTATAGATAGTTTCCATGTAGATCCAGCTGCTTGCTGGCCTTAGATCTTAGACTCACACCGCCTCTTCCTTTTGTTCCTCATCTAGGGATGTAATAACTTCCCGTTTCACGAAATTCTGTCACCTTTTTGAATTTCAGCTCTCCCCACATCTTTGTAACTTGTTCTTTGAATTCCTTAAATAGGACTATATTTCTGACTGTACCTGACTAATACATCAGGTTAGTAAAGTTCCAGTCCATTCTTGTTTTTCCAATGGTTTTTTTGCTTGTTTTGTTTTGTCTTAGTAACAAAGTGAGCATTATGTTTGTCAAATGCTTTTTGTTATTGAGTTGTTCTATGTGAGACAACTTTTGAGAGGTGTATATGTTACTTGTTTTTTGTTCTGTTACTGTGGTATATTAAATTTAATAGGCTTCTTGAAGATAAACCGTCTTTGCATTCCTTGGGTAAATTCTATTTGTTCATGATTTTTTTTTAAACACTGCTGAATTCAATTGTTTGCTACATTTAAAAATGATTTTTGCATCTATATTCATGAGTATAATTGGTCTATAATTTTCTGTTTTTTTATATTGGTCTTATGTAGTATAGTAATGAAGTTTCTATACTCACTGTTAGTTTAATTCTTGTCCCATTTAAAGGAAATTTATTATTTGTTTTAGTTTTTAGGATTCATGCTTCATTAGAATAGTTGTATAATGAAAATAATTATTCATTAGTTAGAATAGTTTGGTGCTCTAATTATTTTAATTGGGACTTAAATTTTCTGCATGTAGATTATCTTTCTTTTTTAGTAAGTATAATAACCTTTAACAAAACATAAATTGGGTTTATCTTTTTTACATAGAGTTAAGATATTCTTCTGCCAGTCCCTCAGTTGTGTCCAGGCATCATACCCTTTATTTAATCATCATTTAGAAAAACAGGAGACATTTCCTCAGATAGATCAAAGGGTTTTATTGATGTGGAAATTTTTTTGACTTTTAGAATGACAATTTCATAAAGTATTTAAGAGTCTCTCATAATGAGTATTACAGGGAGGCTATAGGAAGTGATAGTGCTATTTATTTTCACTTCTTTTCATCTCCAAAAATCTCTGAATACACATGTATTAAAATATGGAAGGGGAGTTCTTCTTTTCACAGAACTGTTGGTAAACTATCAGGACTGAAAAT
This sequence comes from Ailuropoda melanoleuca, assembly GCF_002007445.2. Taxonomy (NCBI): domain Eukaryota; kingdom Metazoa; phylum Chordata; class Mammalia; order Carnivora; family Ursidae; genus Ailuropoda; species Ailuropoda melanoleuca. The sequence goes on from NC_048218.1 coordinate 105,808,810, forward strand.
AATCGGCTGATTTGTATCACTCCCTATGAGCAAATACCAAGTGCCCATGTAGGAATGGAACTATTTGAAGACCCTCTTTATCTGTTTTACTGCTTTATTTGTCTGTCTTTATACCAGCTGTGTTCAGGTGTGGATTTACTTTTATTTATGCTATGCTACTCAAGAGTCCTTATGTACATTATATGTAAGAATTACATTTTTCTGCAATTCAGAAAATTATCAGCATTGTGTTTTCAGCTGTTGCTTCTTACTCATTCTCACCATTCTTCATGTCTGTAACCCTAATTAATCTCATGTTGGAGCATTTCAGCCTCTCCTCCAGGACTCTTCAACCCTTTTCATATTAAAAATGTCTTCTATAGGAATCCATCAAAATCCTAGAGGAGAACACAGGCAGCAACCTCTTTGACCTTGGACACAGCAATTTCTTGCGAGACACGTCATCTTCAGAGACAAGGGAAACAAAAGCAAAAGTGAACTGTTGGGACTTCATCAGGATAAAAAACTTTTTGCACAGCAAGGAAACAATCAACAAAACTAAAAGGCAACCTATGGAATGGGAGAAGATATTCGCAAATGACGTATCAGAAAAAGGGTTAGTATCCAAAATCTACAAAGAACTTATCAAACTTAACACCCAAAAAACAAATAATCCAGTCAAGAAATTGGCAGAAGACACGATCAGACATTTCTCCAAAGAAGACATACAGATGGCCAACAGACACATGAAAAAATCACTTGGCATCAGGAAATACAAGTCAAAACCACAATGAGATACCACCTCACACCAGTCAGAATGGCTAAAATTAACAACTCAGGAAACAACAGATGTTGGCAAAGATGCAGAGAAAGGGGAGCCCTCTTACACTGTTGGTGGGAATGCAAACTGGTACCGCCACTCTGGAAAACAGTATGGAGTTTCCTCAGAAAGTTAAAAATAGATCTACTCTATGACCCAGGATTACACTACTAGGTATTTATCCAGACGATACAAAAATAGTGATTCAAAGGGGCACATGCACCCGATGTTTTTAGCAGCAATGTCCACAATAACCAAAATGTGGAAAGAGCCCAGATGTCCATCAATAGATGAGTAGATAAGAAGAAGTGATTGATATATATAATATATATATGTGTGATATATATATATATATATATATATCATATGTATAATGGAATAGCGTATATGTCTATAATGGAATATTACTCAGCCATCAAAAAGAATGAAATCTTTCCATTTACAATGAAGTGGATGGAATTAGAGATGGTATTATGCTAAGTGAAATAAGTCAGTCAGAGAAAGACAAATGCCGTATGATTTCACTCATATGTGAAATTTAAGAAACAAAACGGATGAACATAGGGGAAGGGAAGGAAGAATAAAGTAAGATAGAAACAGAGGGAGGCAAACCATAAGACTCAACTATAGGAAACAAACTGAAGGTTGCTGGAGGGGAGATGGGTGAGGAGATGGGCTAAATGGGTGATGGGTATTAAGGAGAGCATTAGACGTAATGAAACTAGGTGTTATAAGCAACTGAGAAATCACTAAGTTCTACCCCTGAAACTAATAATACACTATATGTTAACTAAATTGAATTTAAATAAAAATTTTTAAAAAAGCTCTTCATATCTTTGTACAACTTTTGGTTTATTTTTTTCTGCACTGCCTTCCAATTTATTAATACTGTCTTTGGCTAGGATTTATGTAATCATTAATAATAATTATTAAAATTTTAAGTTCTAGGATTTCTAAGTGCTGTTTCTCCTCTTATTCATATTCTCTCCTTTTCTTACTCCCTCTTGCTTTTTCAAAATCTCTGTTGTCCTCAATCCATAGCATCTTGTTCTGTCACATAGTTTTTATTTTGGCTTTTTTCAGAGGCATGTTATTCCTTTAAAATATTTTGAGGACTTAATTTTTCTAGAAAACTTTTTTATTTTTGCATTTACTTAAAATTTAGTCTTCTCATTTATTGGATGATTTTAAGTTATTTTGGTTACCCTCCATTTTATTATCTTTATGTGCTCTCGAATTTTAGTTTTCAAGTTTCTCTTGTGTAGACATTTGTTGTGTCTCCCTCTCCACCTTACTGCCTTCCCTGCCATTTTCCTGCTGCTTGGTCTCTGGTAGATTTACAATTACTTCCACTGGTATCAGCAGGATCCTCCATTAAAAACAAAAACAAAAATTAACGTTGATGGATTGGGACTTTTGTGTGAATAGACACTACAAATCAGCTTCTTGGGAAGTAAGAAATTTTGTCCAGGTCTTATTGCTCTTTCTTGGCTACTCTAGGCAGTAACTCCTGAACAGCCTTTACAGAGGAGATAACACTGACTTTGGTCAGTGAATGGCAGGACAATCAGGATTGATGCAGTGGTTCTGTTTGCTCTGTTTCCCCACAATTACTGGGGACTTAAAGCCCAGCTACCACAGTAGAGGTAAAATTTTTCTGCCTATTTTGGGTCTCACAGCCACTGCTTACATACTTGTATTTTTGTTCTATTTTTTTTCCTCCCTATGGAGCTATTTGTTTTTGAAGATGATTGTATGTTTGTATATTTTCTTGTATTATGTCTTTGCTATTTTGGGGTGGAGGTGGGAGGTGGAAAGTTGGTTTTCCCTCTGAAATCACAGACCATCTTGACCAGAAGTCCAGATTTATATTTTAGAAAATCAAGCCTGGAATGAGTGTGTAGTGGATTAGAGGGCATTGAGGCTTGAGACACGAATTTCACTCTGAGAGATTCCAGTAAAAAAAGATAAAGAATGGTCTGTGACAGGAATAATAGGGGAGAAAGGGATAAATTACAGATATTTAGAAAAACGGTTTCCAAGTAGAGATGGAAGGGGGTTCGCAGCAGAGCTATACCGCCCCCTAGGGGATATTTTGGAAATTGATGGTAGTTTTTTTTAGCGGTCGCAGATAATGAGGGAGAGTTTCTGATATTCAGTAGGTGGGAGCCAGCTATGGTTAATGCCCTGGAATATGCAGAATAGCCTTGTATATTGACTATCCTGTGTCCTGAATGACTTTCAAATATCCCAGACATTCGTGTGAGTGAAACACTTATTTAATATTATGTAAGTGAGGAACCTGTTTTATATATTATTACTAATTTTTTTCCACAAAATTTTATTATACACTGAATTTCCCAAGATATAACTGTCATGTTAATTCACAGAAACATACTTTATTTTGTTTGGAGCTTAGTCAAGAATTATTCACCATTTCAGAAAATCAACCTATTGACAGCAACAGTGCTTATGCTCTATAAATCTCCAAGATCAGAAATCTGGACCATTTTGTCATCTCTGACTTTCATGTGTAATAGAGAAAATATGAGATTATTTTGAACAGACTCAGAACTAATATGATTTAACTAGTGGAATCAGTGAAATGTGAGGATCTCACTAAATTTTACCAGTAAGCTGTTTGATTAAAAAATTCCATAGCATTCCATATACTTTATTTTATGTGTGTGTAAAAATGATAAATATATATTTTGAAAATACATAATGAAATTAGGTATTGTTTTTGGACTGCCTGTTGCTTTTCAACGTTACTCCGATACTCTCTCCAGAGGCCCAGCATACTAATTCTCTTTAGTTTTTTGTATGAAGTTCCTCTTTTAAAACCACAGTCTATTCTCCATCACCTTTCAAAGGTTATGACTTCTAGATAACCTAGAAAATTGTAAATTCTGTACATTTCTAAATTCTGAGATTAAATGTATGCTTCAACATATGGAGAGATTTCAGAAGTTTTTTGTGCTGTTTCATGCCATGTCATAACAAAATGATTATTTTAACACTACACTTATAAATATGGCCTAGCTCATTTGCGAGTGTATCTTACTCATTTTTTCCCACTTTGACAGTGTATAATTAATCTTGGAATTTTATCCCTACGTCATCCAAGATGCCTTTTCCTCTTTGCCTTATCTTGTATATAAAAAACTCTGGTACGTTATTACTTACCTTAATAGGTGTTACTCCAGTGCTACTCATGCCACTCCTCTTTTTTTCCCTCCATCTACTTTGTAGAATTGGCTTCTGATCATCTTACTTTTCTTAAATCTAAATGTTTTCATTATAAGTGGATGCAAGCCTCTGACTACTTCATTTTATCTTCTATTAGAGTGATGCTCAAGAATTTGCACTTTGAAATACACATGATTTCATCATAAATTTCTTTCCTTGTGTTTTCCTTTCGTATTATAGTTAAGATATGACACTGCTTATTTTTGATATTGTTATGGACTGAGATTGTGTTCCCTGAAATTTATATGTGAAAATCCCAACCCCTGAGTACTACCCCAAATGTGACTGTATTTGGAGATGGGGGTTCAGAGAGCTTTCAGGTCGGTGCACATGTGGAGATGGGGGGGTGGGTGGTGCACCTGGAGAGGGCATGGAAGCTCTGCAACCTTTCTGCATACCTTGCACTTTGCATCTCTTCTACCTAACTGTTCCTGAGTTATGTCCTTTTATAACAAACTGGTGATCTAGTAAATAAAATGTTTCTGTGAGTTCTATGAGCCTCTCTGGAAAATTAATCAAACCTGTAGAGGGCATCCTTGGAACCTCCCATCTATAGCCAATTGGTCAGAAGCACAGGTGACAACCTGGACTTGTGACTGGTATCTGAAGTGTGTGTTGGGGGAGGCAGTCTTGTAGGACTGATCCCTTAACGTGTAGGGTCTGATGATATCTCCAGGTAGGCAGAGTCAGAATTGAGTTGCTTGGTAGTGTGGGGACCTCCCCTGTCCCCCGCCATTGGGATTGATTCCAACACCGTTAGTTCATGATTGGAAGTGGGATCAGACTCAGAATGTTACCATATTAACCCAGCACCTTCAGGATAGCTGTCACTACATTAAAAACAAACAAACAAAAACCACCTCATGGGAATGAGAGAGAAAATAGATAAATATTGATGAAATTTCAAAAAGAACTAAAGTCGAGCATATCTTTTACATTTATTGGCCATTTGAATATCCTCTTCTGTATATTAGCTATTTATATTTTTGCTCATTTTTCTCTTGGGTGTTTCATTCTTTTTAACTGATTTGTATATGTAGATATTAATTTTTTGTTTCAACATGGGCTCAAAATATATCCCTGTGTCTCTCACTTGTTTTCTAACTTTGCTTATGTTGTCTTTTTTTTTTTATATAAAAGTTTTACTTTTTTCATGTGGTTTAAATCTGTCAGTCTTTCACTTTATGGATCTTAAAACTATCTTCTAACTTATACATAGAAAACTTTTTTTTTTCCTGGTTTTATTGGGTTGGCTAGCCTTATAGAACACTGTCAGAGTGATAATAGGCACCATTGTCTTGTTCCTGACTTTAATTAGAATATTTCTAAAGTTTCACCAAAAAATAGTATATTTACTCTAGAACAAATGTGCTTTGAGTATTGAATGAAGTCTTCAGCACATAAACTATAAATAATAGCTATTATTTATTATTTGTCAAACAATTTCTCTGTCAAATTCTCTGTTCCAAATCTATGTGTAAATAAGGGATTGGGGCTGGAAATCTCTGAGGTTCTTTCCACCGCAGTTCATCTTGAAATTCCAAGATACGTTTTCAAAAAGTCTCATGTCATTTTGGCAGCCTAGATAAAGAACAGTTTTCCATGTGAAATAGAACACTTAAGTATGAATACAAGGGAGCCCTTCAGCCATCTCAGTAATTCGTGTTTAGGTATGTAAAGTAGTCTGAGGCAAAAACTGATCTTAATTTTGGTACACTTCCAGTTGGTTTATAAAGCTGTTTGGCAACTTTGATTAAAGGGAGAAAAAATAGGAAGTGGAGAGGAAATGAAAATGGAGCAATGACTAGAAAATCATGGGTGAATATGGCATTACCTTTCTTTCTTTCTTTTTCTTTCTTTCTTTCTTTCTTTCTTTCTTTCTTTCTTTCTTTCTCTTTCTTTCTTTCTTTCTCTTTCTTTCTTTCTTTCTTCTTCTTCTTTTTTCTTTCTTTCTTTCTTTCTTTCTTTCTTTCTTTCTTTCTTCTTTTCTTTCTAGATTTTATTTCTTTATTTGTCTGAAGAAGGGAGAGCACAAGCAGAGGGAGTAGCAAACTCCCCAGTGATCAAGGATCCCGATGGGGCTCGATCCCAGGACCCTGGGATCAGGACCTTCGAAGGCAGATGGTTAACTGACTGAGCCACCCAGGTGCCCCAGTACCCTACTTTCAAAGCCAGTTGTGATCCAGTCAGTCTTGGACTAAAAGCAAGTTTTATCATTATAATTTTCCCCCTTCAATGGGGTGGAGACTCTGTATCTGGGGGGTAGAAGGAGGAAGAATACCCAAAGTGGGCATAGAATGATTAATTCCCTGTTTCCTATGAAGAGACATGAAGTAGAGGGAGGAGGGAAGCGCTCCCTGGAAAATCTGTTGAAATTGCTGACGAATGAGAAGGGAGCTGAACAGAGGAGCAGACAAAGATTGCAAGAAATTGGCAGGGAGTCACAATCGATGAAGCCAGAAAAGAACACAAAGGGCCTGGAGTGAGTCAGACATTGTAAAAAGAGTTGTAAGGGAGGAACAGGCAAGCATGTGTGTGGGCCCTGGAACAGGGGAAGGTGAGGAGAGGAAGGAAAGGGTCAAAACACAGCAGCTTCAAAAATACAAGTTCAAAGATAGTTGGAGAAGCTGCCTAGAGACAAAGAACTCAGCAGATTTCCAAGGAGCGCATTGTGGATGAAAAATGCCAGCAAATTAGACTACAAGCCATCATCTAAACTCTAAGAGGCAGGGGAAACAGTAGGTGAGATCCAGCAGAGTTAACAGCAAAAGCACCATCACTAAACCAAACAAGACAAAGGCTATGATGGGATGTGGGCTGGGGTGAAGAGCAGGGTGAAAACACCTGGGGACTGGGGCAAGAGATCAAATGGAAGCCCACATACTGCATACATAAATATTTTAAAAACTTAAAAATCAAGCTATTAAACTGTTAAAGTGTTCAATTCACCTACCTTGACAAATACACCTTCTCGAAGTGGCCTTTGAAGGCCACTTCACATTTAGAATTCTTGGACTTGGAGTCAGCCAGCATGTGCCAGTATTTGGAAAGTTGACCCATGTACCCGGGGCTTTGGCCTATACTCCTCTCACCCAGCCACCCAGCCCTTCCATCCCTCACTCTGTCCTGGACCATAGGGCCTGACTTGCTAAGTTTGTGGACTCTCTAGCTCATATGCCCAAGCTCCATTCCCTACCCATCTGAAATTGCACCCTTTGCTCCCTTCTCAGGCCTAGGTGCTCCTTGGGAAGAAAGAACAGATCTGAGGGAAGGCTTTCTAGCTCTTGGAAGTGTGTTTGAGGCTCTTTGGAAAATGAACTCCAGGTCCTGCGTACCCAGAGCATGGTCTATGGGCAGATAATTCCTTACCCCTCAGAGTGGGGATGACCAGAGGAGGGGAAAATGGATGTCTTTGCAGCTTGGCAATCAGGACGGGATGCCCTCTTGCCCAAGTCTAAAGGTAGTTCTTGTTTCTAAATCCTGTAAAGTGAAACTAGGAATTCTTATAGTAAGAGGGGGAAAAAGTAGTTTCTATCAGAGCATTTCTGTGCTGTCTTTATTTTTCCCCTCTTATAATTCCCTTTCCAGCAACCCAGACACCCAGTGCTCCTGCTCTAAGCATGAATACCCAGCAGTTCACTCGTTAACCATCCCAAGGCTGTTTATTAAATAACTGGGAGAAATGGCTGGTATTTCAGACTAAATAGGGGCTCTGCTTGGTGGTGATATTGAGGGTGATAGTAGCAGTAACTGCAGAAATTAGCCTCGAGGACTTTTTTTGATTTTGAGTCCAGAAGTCTCGAGGTTGGAGGGTGCTACCACTGATATGGCAGGGAAGTTCAAATTGTCTTGAGTTTTTAGGAACCCCCAGATGAGGAAAAACAAGAGAAAATAGCATGTAGCCACAAACTGTACTTCCCTGATTCCTTGGTGGGACCCTCCCCACCTTACTTCTTTTTTCTCCTAAACCCTGTGCTGCCACCAGAGAATGAGGGAGACTCAGCTGCCTGGTCTTCTTTGGCAGGGTCTTAAAGCAGTTTTTTAGTCTATCTTGTTACCCCTCTCTCCAGCCAACTCCAGAAATGCTTAATTTGGCTGTGTGAAAGTCATGCTAATTTCAGTCATTTACGTAATACTTTGCCATTTATTCCCGATTGCGGTGTAATGCTACAGTGATTATGCATGTCATTACCTATGTGTCATATCAGACTTGTGATGGGTTTTATTCAATTGTAAACACTAACTCATGGGCAGGATTCTTAGACTTCATGGCGTTTTGCTTATATGATATGGTCATCATTTCATAACTTAAAAACTGGAAACTCCATTTCAAAACTTAAAAAAATGATGACATATGATATGGTCATCATTTCATAACTTAAAAACTTAGAGTCATTGAGGGGAAGTTTGACAGAATATATGTATCTTCTCCTTCCAGTCTGTCAGAAGTGACAACATGTGTATCATTGCCATTTTTGGGGTCTCTAAATTTACCTTTTTTGACTTCACAATGTGGACTGTCTACACAAGTTCATCCCTTTGATACATTTAAAAAATTATCTGTTTTAGAAGGGAGGTGGGTGGGGGATGGTTAAATAGGTGAAGGGGATAAATAGGGCACCTGTGATGAGCACTGGGTGGTATATGGAAGTGTTGAATCACTGTATTGTACACCTGAAACTAATATTACATTGTATGTTAACTAACTGAAATTTAAACAAAAACTTTAAAAAAATCTTTAAATTGTACTTTAAAAAAAAAAAGGCTTACCTACATTTCCTATTGGATCTGCTAGCTTTTTCTTTTTTATGTTTACCATGCGTCTTCCCCCATATGCATAATATTAATGCATTCAAGAGAATCATCGCTTTCCTGAGAATGCAAATAGCTTCTTTTTACACTAAATGTTAATAGCACTTATCTGTAAATCTTATATTGTAGGTATTTTTTACCTTCTTTGTATTTTTTGGTATTGTAAATGTATTTGTTTGTTTTAATAATATGTATTTTGTTACATTTATCTTCAGGAAGTCTTCTCTTAATCTAATTGACTTCTTCAATATTAATTGCACTCTTGAATATTATCTTTAGAAAACATATGTGGTACTTTAACTTTTGATCATTTTCCTTTGTGGGTACAACCATAAGTTTAATATCTTGTGACTATTATGTATTAAAAAGCTACCAAGTTCTCATTCTCTGTGTTTAATACATTTTGATTCAATTCACCAAATATGCTCTCCATCCCATACCCAGAAATACCATGGGCCCCAGTCTTAGTCCAAAATTGGATTTCTCATCTCCTGTTTTTTTTTAACTTGATTTTCTACTTTTTAAAAAAATTTATGATTTTATTTATTCTTTTTTAAAATTTATGAGATTCTTCACATTATTTTTCAAAGTAGAAAGGTACAGAAAGTGGTAAGTTTTGCCCTGATATGCCAGTGCTTATAAGAAAAACATCACCGTGTTCTGAATGCTTTATGATGGAACCAGGAGCAAATAGCTGATGTTCTTCCTTTCTCCCATGTGATGTTCTGTTCACATTCTGGAGGGCTTTGTAGAAACAGTTGTCAAAATCAGGACACCAGCTGCCAAGGGGCAGCTCAGATCCACCATATGAAGGATGACAGCATTTTAAATTACAGTTCAATTCCAGATTTCCATTAAAGGAGAAAGTGGGGAAGAAGGAGAGTGAAGATAAGAGCAGGTTAAGGTGTGAACTTATGTTTTGGACAAAAGTTATCTAAAAAGCACAATTTCACAAATAGAACTATTTTCCTTTTAAATTAAATTACTGAGCTGGGTTTTGCACCTGTCCGTCTTAACTACTGAGAGAATCCCAAATGGAGATGACATGACTTATGGCTTTAAGTGTTTATCCATTGTGTCTCCTGAGCAGGGATAAAACAGCCACCTCCTGTCAAGATTGCTTGCCAAGTTTTAGACAGATTATTTTAAAGAGTCTGACTTGAGTAGTGTTCTTGACTTTGGCTGCAATGATCAAATCTGCCACTAGACAGAGCTGTTTGTCTTATTTTTGACCTTGCTGAGTTCAGGATTTGCAAGAGAATTGGAGTCAATGAAAAGAGAAAACTATAAATGATAATATCTTTTATGAGATAGACACTCTTAAAGGATATACTTCGTGCCCTTTTTCTACTAGTAGTACATCATTTGCAGATTGTTCAGTGTTATTATCACTCAGGAGGCTGCAACTCAGTTCTCACATTTCCACTCACCGGGAAGATTTCAATAGCTAATAAAGAATATCCAATTTACTCATTCTTTTTATTTTACAGTAGCTAAAATCAGAGTGACATCCTAAATCCTGAACTTTTTCTGGAGCTTCTTGTTGATTTATTCTCTGTTCTTTTCTTTGACAACTCTATTTTACAAGTACAAACTTTGGAATTACGATTGTGTGATATTGTTGTGTATTTGTGTGTTTTATTTGCACAGCAGTTTTCTACCAAGATGTGAAATGTATTGAAAATTTTAGGTCCCTACCATCCAGGATCAATTCTGAGCCCAGTCTACAAAGCACTGAATTCTGGGGTTTGGTTAAAATCATGGCCTCAGGGCTTCTGAGGAAGAGTCTGGACAGAATACCAGATCAAGTCATTCATCTTTATACACATGAGTCATCTTTACTCTTCAAGGTATATAACTCCAGTAATCCCAAACAAAAGTTTGGTTTTTTGACAAGTAGCATCAGTAGCCCCTGGGGCCTCATTAGAAGTGTAAATTCTTTGGCCCCAACCCAGACCTATTGAATCAGAAACTCTGGCTTAAAATGTCAGAATTAAGTTAAAGGAAGTTTTAAAAGTAATTTGAATTATTTTTATACCATTTAGTGATTCTGTATTCAGATATTTAATTCAACCAACTTCAGTTGGGAGTTATAGAGATCCCAGTTGAAATGGTCAAACAGGTCACAAACGGGCTCAGGAAAGTCTTATTGAGCTATAATGGTTCTTAAAGTGTGGTCCCTAGACCAGCAGCATTTACATTACCTAGAAATTTGTTAGGAATGCAAATTCTTGGGGCGTACCCAAGACCTGAATCAAAAATTTTGGGTTTGATCACCAGCAATAACAAGCCTGATTAACAAAGCATTTCTGATGCATGCTAAAATTTGAGAAAACTTGTTCTCAGTTGGGCTACAGAACACTATTTAGAGTTGATTGGAGTTTTTATTTATTTATTTATTTTTTAAGATTTTATTTATTTATTTGACAGAGAGAGAGAGAGACAGCTAGTGAGAGAGGGAACACAAGCAGGGGGTGGGAGAGGAAGAAGCAGGCTCCCAGCGGAGGAGCCTGACGTGGGGCTCAATCCCAGAACACCGGGATCACGCCCTGAGCCGAAGGCAGACGCCTAACGACTGAGCCACCCAGGCGCCCCTGATTGGAGTTTTTAAAGATACAAAGGAAAACAGATTTAGGACCAAGGATTTAACTGCATCTTACTAGCATTTTCTTATAAAAGCCATATTATTCTCCATTAGCTTCTGATTTGATAACTGACTTGCAATTTGGGGAAAAAGTGTTAACCCTTGCTAGATGAAAAGCTGAGTGAATTACAACAGGGTATATCTATGATTATGTGCCAATCCTTTGTCTATTTATACAAGACCTCAAATAGTATCCCTAAAACATATTTGTCTTTATTTTGAGTATCCACCTCACTGTGTGCCCTGTGCCATGCTGAACAGTGCAATGATGCTGGCATCTTACTGATGTATTTTGATGCACTCACTGTCTTACTGACTTGTGCCTGTAGCATTGGTTGACTTTTGGGAGCTAGAGCAAGCTTGTAGGAAGGCAGTAGGAGGTGAAATCAGTGAGGCAATGGTGCTCTGGTAGGGGTATGTGGGGTATAGACCTCATCAAACTTACAGCCCATTGAAAAGGTTTTAGCTTTCATTTCATTTTGAGTGACATGGGAGCCATTGCAGGGTTTTGAGCTGAGGAGTGACATCACCTGACTCATCTGCTGAGAAAGATTGCATTCTATCTTTTGACCCCTATAGTCAATCACCATGGCTATCAATTCTTGTTTCCTCCCTATTTCTTAGATCTGTCCTATTTCCGCCCCCCCTCCGAAATCATCATTGCTACCACACTAGTTCAGGAGATGTTAATTTTTACTTGAGTCATTTCTATAGCTTCTTACTAGCTCCTCCTGCCTCCTATTTGCTTCCTTCTAATTCATTGTCTGTAGTGTTATTAGAGTAATCACTCAGAAAATCTGATAGATTTACACCTCTGGTTCAAGGCATCAATAGCCCTTTGCCCCCAGACTCTTCAATGTGACTTTCATGGTCTGTTTCCCAGTATGCAGCTTCATGTCCCTGTCCTCCTAATTCACATGATATGCCCTGCCCATACAGGACTTTTGTTCCTTGAATACATAATACTCTTTTTTTGTTTCTGAACCTTCACAGATCATTTAATCCAGGAATCTTTCCCTGATTTTAAAATCTGGATTTATTTACCTTCTTTCTACTCCTTTTTAAAAATTAAGTTTTACTATTTTTAACTTGAGTTCATTTGACGATGTTACATTAGTTTCAGGTGTACAAATTAGGGATTTGACAAGTTTATTCATTATGCTGTGTTCAACACAAGTGTAGCTACCGTCTGACTTAAAACATCACTATTACAGTATGATTGACTGTATTCCTTGTGGTCTGCTTTTTGTCCCTGTGACTTATTCCATAACTGGAAGCCTATATCTCCCTCTCCCCTTCTCCTATTTTGCCCAACACCCCATCAACTTGTTCTCTGCAGCCATTAATTTGTTCTCTGTATTTATAGTTCTAATTCTGCTGTTCCTTTATTCATTTTTTAAGATTGAATTTATGAGTGGAGTCATGGTGTTTGTCTTTCTCTGTCTGGCTTATTTCACTTAGCTTAATACTGTCTAGGTCCATCCATGTTTTCTCAAATGGCACAATCCTTTTTAATGGCTGTTTAATATTCCTGTGTGTGTGTGTGCTCATGAGCACGTGCGTGTACCACATCTTCCTTCTGCATTTCTCTATTGATGGACCTTTAGGTTGCTGCCATATCATGGCTATTGTAAATAATGCTGCAATAAACATAGGGGTGCATGTATCTTTTTGAGTTAGTGTTTCCATTGTCATTGGGTAAATACCCAATAACGGAATTATTGGATCATATGGTATTTCTATTTTTAATTTTTGGAGGAACTTCTGTACTATTTCCCATGTGGTTGTATCAATTTACATTCCTACCAGCAGTGCATGAGGGTTCATTTTTCTTCACATCTTCACCGATACTTGCTATTTCTTGTCTTCTTGATTTTAGTGAATCTAACAGGTGTGAGGTGATATTTCATTGTGGTTTTGATTTGCATTTCCCTGATGATGAGTTGTTGAGCATCTTTTCATGTGTCTGTTGACCATCTGTGTGTCTTCTTTGGAAAAAATGTCTATTCAGGTCCTCTGCCCGTTTTTTAATTGGATTGTTTGGGGTTTTTTTTGGTGTTGAGTTATGCATGTTCTTTATTTTGAATATATTTTTAAAAATATTTTATTTATTGAGAGAGAGAGTGGGGGAGGGGCAGAAGGACAGGGAAAGGGAGAGACAGTCTGAAGCAGACTCCCTGCTGAGCATAGTTTTGTTGATATGGTGTATGACATTGATTGATTTGTGCATCTTAAACCACTCTTGTGTACCAGGAATGAATCCCACCTGATCGTGATGAACAGTCTTTTTAATGTATTGCTGTATGTGGTTTGCTAATATTTTGTTGAGGATTTTTGCATCTATGTTCATCAGGGATATTGGCCTGTAGTTCTCTCTCTCTCTCTCTTTTTTTTTTTTTTTTTTTTTTTGGTGTCTTTNTGTGGTGTCTTTGTCTGATTTTGGTATCAGGGTAATGCTGGACTTGTAGGATATATTTGGAGGCTTTTTTCCCTCTTCTATTTTTTGGAATAGTTTGAGGATAATAGGTATTAACTCTTCTTTAGATGTCTGGTAGAATTCACTTGTGAAATCATTTGATCTAGGATTTTTATTTTTTGGTAGGTTTTTTTTAAATTATTAATTCAATTTTATTACTTGTAATCCATCTATTCAGATTTTCTATATCTTTCCGTTCAGTTTTGGAAGATTTTATGTTTCTAGGAATTTATTCATTTCTTCTAGGTTGTTCAGTTTGTTGGCCTATAATTTTTCATAGTATTATCTTCTAATTCTTCGTATTTCTGTGTTGTCAGTTGTTATTGCTCTTCTCTCATTTCTGACTTTATTTGGGTCCTTTCTCTTTTTCTTGATGAGTCTGGCTAAGTGTTTATCAATTTTATTTATATTTTCAAAGAATTGTTTCACTGTTTTTTTTTCTTTTCTTTCTTTCTCTCTTCCTTCCTTTCTTCCTCCCTCCCTTTCTTTCTTCCTTCCTTCCTTCTTTTTTCAGTCATTATGTTACTTATTTCTGCTCTGATCTTTATTATTTCCTTTCTTCTAAACCCCTTGGGCTTTTTGTTCTTCTCTTTCTAGTTCCTTTAGGTGTAAGGTTAGACTGTTTATTTGAGTTTTTTCCTTGTTTCTTGAGGTAGGCCTGTATTGCTACATACTTCCCATACATACTGCTTTTACTGTGTCCCAGAGATTTTGGATCCTTGAGTTTTCATTTTTGTTTGTTTCCATTTATTTTTTGAGTTCTTCTCTGATTGCTTCATTGACCCATTGTTTGTTTATTCTCCACATGTTTGTTTTTTCCAGTTTTTTTTCCTGTGATTTATTTCTAATTTCATACCATTGTGATCAGAAAAGATGCATGGTATGAATTTAACTTTCTTAAATTTGTTGAGGCTTATTTTATGGCTTAATATGTGATCTGTTGTGGAGAATGTTCTATGTGTGCTTGAGAACAATGTCTATTCTGTCAGTTTTGGATGGAATGTTTTGTATTTACTGTTATGTTCATCTGGTGCAATGTGTCATTCAAAGATATTGTTTCCTTATTGATTTTCTGTCTGAATGATCTACCCACTGATCTAAGTGGAATGTTAAAGTCCCCTAATATTATTGTATTACCATCAGTTTCTTTCTTTATGCTCATTAATATTTGCTTTATTTATTTAGATGCTCCAGTGTTGGCTGCATAGATATTTACAATTGTTGTATCCTCTTGTTGGATTGATCCCTTTATCATTATGTAATGCCCTTCTTTATGTCCTATTACAGGACATAAAAGGTCTGACATAAGTATTGCTACCCTGGCTTTTTTTTTTTTTTTAACTTTAGTATGTATGATGAATGTTTTTCCATCCCTTCACTTTCAGTCTTTATGCACCTTTAGGTGTGAGGTACTTTTTTTCTGCTCTTGCACTACCATCTACTCCTACATTGAATTTGTCATTCTATATTTCAGTCATTTCATTATCTATTTCCCCATTCCACCGTTAGGCTTGGTGAGGACTATCTGGTTTTTTGTTTTTGTTTTTGTTTTGTTTCCATTTTATCTTTGGTGCTGCACTACCTGTGACACATAGTAGGTCCTCAGTAAATATGGGGTGAACAGTGAATGGATGCCAAAACTACTGGGTGGATACCAACACTTTAAGACCCTAAATGAATTCTTTTTTGTCACAAGACACTCAAATATTTGTTGTATGCATGAAAGATGGAATCAATGAGTAAAATATCATTTTGATTCTTTGCATTCTGCTTATGTCCCTGATTGTCCAAATGCTCATCAATAATGAGGATGTGTGGCCT
The DNA here is from genome assembly GCF_002007445.2 of Ailuropoda melanoleuca. Lineage (NCBI taxonomy): Eukaryota > Metazoa > Chordata > Mammalia > Carnivora > Ursidae > Ailuropoda > Ailuropoda melanoleuca. The sequence continues at coordinate 105,824,611 of NC_048218.1, forward strand.
CCCATTGGTCATATACATATGTGGAGCAGGTAATGGCTTACACAGTGTAACCTTATAGTTTTTGAAGCATATCTCACTGTGAGTACTCCCTAACTTCAGCCCTGGAAGCAATGATATAAGCAGCATTGATTTTGGTCAGCTTTCAACACATGATCAGCTACAGAAGGCTAAAACAGCAGTGACCTAAGTGGTGGGCAGCAAGGCTAGTGACTTTAGGGGAGGCCAATAGTTTCTACAGCCAAAAGAGAAGCTGGACTTCAGTTACAGTGCCATTTCCTTCACTTAACTTTTAATGCAGCAGAAGCCTCAGAAATGAGGAGATACTGAGAAAACATCTTCAAAATTAAATTTGAGACACACATGGTATCTTCTAGAAACAAGTGCATAGTTTTGGAGAACTTGTGGTCCCTCAATTCAGACCAAATGGGCATATTTGGTTTCTGTCTTAGCCGCTGTTTGTCAGAGAAATATTATTTCTTGAAAGTTTTATTCCCAGATTGCTGTGACTTAGAGAAACATGGGTTATATCATCTTACATATGGTGCTGTCAAACTCCTCCCCAAATCACCAAACTATCAAAAAAAGCAAAACTAAATTTATTAGAACTCTCTGCAGCCAGGTGGTCCACCATCTCACCAGTCCTAACAGTGTCTCAGAAGGGCGAAGTCAAAAGTGGTATGATTTTAGGGCTTTCATGTCAGAGCTCAAATGGTTTGAGCTAGGTCTTTCAAGATGAGGAATTGATTTGAATTGGGCAAAGTTTGTGATATTATAGCTTGTGATTAATGGACCTTGTGATTGAGGATCTTAAAATAAGCCCTGATAAATAAACTTGGTATGGTAAGCAAGTGTTTGCCAAGGTGAGCAGATTCTTGTCTCTAACAAATGATCTGTGGGAATTTCCTGAAGCAAACAGCAAAGACTTTTTTCTTTTTTTTTTCTCCCTAATTGGTTTGCAGCTTCATCTTTCCCAGGAAAAGTTTCATGGAACAAACAACTGATTTATGTTGGCATAGCTAGTCTATATTTTTAATTAAGCCATGTTAACAACCAGATGGTCTCAGCCCTCATATCTTTTAATCGTTTTCATTCTTGAATACCTTGAGACGTTTATGTGTCTCAATGGTTTTCAAGAATAGGTTTTGAAAAAAGAGAAAGGACAAAGGTATAAGCCTGAAGAGGGAGAAGCAGCACTACTGAATGAGCGAACGATGGGCTGTATTGAGAGTGAAAATAATTTTTGTACAATTTTGTTTGAGGTAAGGCTCCTGCTTCAGCCTAAAAAAACAATCAAACACAGATTTCATCTTCCCTTCCAGAGACATTGCCTATAAAAACCAATCACTACTTTTAAAAAATAATTTTATTTTTTCATCACGATAAGTGTACTCTCTAATTTCCATCTCTGTTCCGCCCCCCCCCGCCCGGCAAGCTCCCCTCTGGTAACCATCTGTTTGTTCTCTATAAAGTTTGTTTCTTGGTTTCCCTCTTTCTCTCTTTTTCCTTTGCTTATTTGTTTTATTTCTTAAATTCCACATATAAGTGAGATCATATGATATTTGTCTTTCATGGACTGATTTATTTCACTTAGTATTACTCTCTCTAGCTCTATCCATTTTGTTGCAAATGGCAAGATTTCATTTTTTTTTATGGCTGAATAATATACCATTATATGTGTACATGGTATATATATATATACACACACCACATCTTTGGTATCTGTTCATCAATTGATGGACACTTGGGCTGCTTTCATATCTTGGTTATTGTGAATAATTCTGCAGTAAACATAGGGGTGCATGCATCCTTTTGATTTAGCGTTTTTATATTTTTTGGGTAAATACCCAGTAGTGCAATTCCTGGGTTGTAGGGTAGTTCCATTTTTAATTTTTTGAGAAGCTTCCACACTGTTTTCCATAATGGTTATACCAGTTTGCATTCCCACCAACAATGCATGAGGATTCCTTTTTCTCCACATCCTGGCCAACACTTGTTTCTTATGTTTTTGATTTTAGCCATTCTGACAGGCGTGAGGTGATATCTCATTGTGGTTTTGATGAGGAGTGATGTTGAGCATCTTTTCATGTGTCTGTTGGCCGTCTGCATGTCTTCTTTGGAGAAATGGCTGTTCATGTCTTCTGCCTATTTTTTAATTGGATTATTTGGTTTTGGGGGTATTGAGTTGTATCAGTTCTTATATATATTTTTGAATAGTAGCCCTTTATCAGCTATGTTGTTTTCAAATATCTCTCCCATGTGGTAGGTTGTCTTTTAGTTTTGTTGATGATTTCCTTTGCTGTGTGGAAGCTTTTTATTTTGATGAAGTCCTAATAGTTTATTTTTGCTTTTGTTTTCCTTGCCTTGGGAGACGTATCTAGAAAAGTATTGCTATGGCTCATGTCAGAGATTACTGCCTGTGCTCTCTCCATGGATTTTTATGGTTTCAGGTTTCATACTTAAAGTCTTTAATCTGTTTTGAGGGTTTGTTTTTTTTTATATGGTGTAAGAGAATGCTTCAGTTTCATTGTTTTGCATGTGGCTATCCAGTTTTCCCAACACCATTTGTTGAAGAGACTCCCTTTTTCTCATTGTATATTCATTTCTTCTTTGTTGAAGATTAATTGTAGGTTTATTTCTGGGTTTTCTACTCATCTGTGTGTCTGTTTTTATGCCAGCACTGTATTGTTTTAATTACTACCGCTTTGTAACATAACTTGAAATCTGGAATTGTGATACATCCAGTTTCATTTTTCTTCTTCAAGATTGCTTTGGCTATTTGGGGTCTTTTTTTGTTTCCATACGAATTTTAGGATTGTTTGTTCCAGTTCTGTGAAAAATGCTGTTGGTATTTTGATAGGGATTGTATTAGATGTGTAGATTGCTTTGGGTAGTATAGACATTTTAGCAATATTTGTTTTTCCAACCCATGAGCATGGAATGTCTTTCCATTTCTTTGCATTGTCTTGAATTTCCTTCATCAGTGTTTCATAGTTTTCAGAATACAGGTCTTTCATCTCTTTGGTTACAGTTATTCCTAGATATCTATTGTTTTTGGTGGAATTGTAAATGGGATTGTTTTCTTAATTTCACTTTCTGCTGCTGCATTCCTAGTATATAGGAATGCAACAGATTTCTGTACATTGATTTTGTGTCATGTGACTTTACTAAATTCATTTATAAGTTCCAATAGTTTTTTGTTTTTTTGTAAAGTCTTTAGGATTTTCTAGATATAGTATTATGCCATCTACAGATAGTGGGAGTTTTTCTTCTTCCTTACCAATTTGGATGCCTTTTATTTCTTTTTGTTGTCTGATTGCTGTGGCTAGTAGTTCGAGTACCATGTTGAATAATGTGGTGAGAGTGGGCATTCTTGTGTTGTTCCTGACCTTAGCATTAAAGCTCTCAGTTTTTCACCATTGAGTATGATGTTGGTTGTGGGTTTTTCCTATAAGACCTCTATTACATTGAAATTATGTTCCCAACCACTACTTTCAAGTAATTGAGATTGAAGTCTCCTGCCTCACTTCAGGTGGATACAACCCATGGAAATAGATATTCCATGCATGATGGTGGTCTTTGTGATCGTTTCTCACCTACTTGTCTTTCACAGTGTGAACATTTGAGTGTTGTGTTGTTGAGTGAAGGAGTTACCATGAAGAAATGATAATGTACTACTATGGTAAAAAAGAAAAAAAGGTTCATGTTCTGGTATTAAAATACTTGTGAATATTTGATTGATTTATGCTCAGTGCTCTGAAACTATGCCTCTAGTTAGTAGCTTTGCCTGATACTGTCTTGTCTACTTATTTAACATGGCTTAATGTATGGTGACAATGGATATTTGCAAGGCTGTAGATTGTAGCAATTACTAGTAGCTGAAGCTCTGGAGGGAGATGGAATTGAATATGAATCCTGACCCTAAAACTTCTTCATTTTGTGATCTTAGGTTAGTTGCTACTTGTTGCAACCCTGTTTTTTTCATATATAAAATGGATATAATTAACAACTACTTGTGAAGATTGTGGTAAATGACAGTAACAGCTATGTAAAACTTTAAGGCTCCTTCATAGTGTGAACTCAATAAATGTTAGTCATTATTATTAAGTATAAGGTGTGATTTGGGGCTCATTTGAAGATGAAAGGCCTAGAAACAGATACAGAGAAGTAGAATAGGATCAGATGTCCTAATCTAGCATCTTGGTTTTATAGGAAAGGAAGCTTAAGATGAAAGGGAGAAAATAATACCCAGGATGATATAACCAGTTAGCGGAAAGGGAGGCATCACATTTCCGTCATAGGCCGGTGTTTGTCTATACAGGACAGCTGTAGGAAATATGCCTCTGGGGTTCTGTTTGATAACCACTTGTACAGGGCCTTTTATTCATTATAGATGGTTAGAATTCTGTCTTACTGGTAGTTTTTCTGTGGAGAATCGAAAGTGGTCAGAGATAATTTGACTCTTGGAGTCCAGATCCTGTAGTATGTTGGACACAGTTTCATTGCTTGGCAATGACTGATATCTTTAGAGTGTGAAGTAAATATTTAAGATTTAAATAAGCCCTGTGTGAATGCTAAGCTTCTCATTTGTTGACATGTTCTCTCGTACTCAGCAACTATTCCAGCAGCTTCTCTTGCCAAGGACATACCAAATATTTTTGAAAGGCAAAACAGCTGCAGGTATTAAGAACCTGGCTTTTTAAGAGGATTCAAAAATAAATGATTGAAAAACCTCAAAAGTGATTTTACTCTGATGTAAAACAAACGTGTAAGAAATTATACCTTCTTGTCTTAACTTAATAAACTATTATTGACCACTTACTTTGTACAAGGCACTGTAGGTGATTTAAACACGTTATTTTTGCCTTTGAGGTGCTAACGGTTTAGTAGGAAAGATGAAATGTAAGCAAATCCATCAAAAGTTATGTAATAAAATGCAACTTAAATAACATTTGAGAATGAAAACCAGAGGGCATTGGTAGGCAGAGCCTGATGAATTGTCAAATGAATGGTGCAGGGGACATTTGCCTATTATGCATTCCTGCTTCTTTTAGGACAGTGCTTGATTCTGGTTTTGGAAGTATCATTTCCTTGCAGTTTTGGGGGGCTGTACATCAAAGCACTATGCATTTCTTTAGCCAAGGAGTGATCTTGGGAACCAAGGCTTGCCCACTGGACTGTCTTCCAGATGTGACTCAAGAATTGAAATTGCTGATGAAGTTGTTGACCCCTTTGGCTGAGTTGTTTGCTTTGTTTGACCTTCCTTGGTCATGAATCTCTAGACTTCTAGTCAATTCCTATGCTGTCAGGTTAGAATAAACTCCTTTTTTCATGATTTTATTAGACTTGGTGTATGTGGTAGTGGCAGATAGAAGGGAAGGAGAGGCTACTTTGAACGTGGGTGTTAGGGAAGAGACGACATGACATTTAGGTGGGACTTGGAAAGGGGATAGAGGTAAATTGAATGAAAAGACTTTCAATTTGTTGACATCCTATTAATGGTAATTCTAGAATACTATTAGAAACATTTCTTAGTTTGTAATATAAAAAGCTTGTTCACAAATCCTGAGGACTTAGTGCTTTGCCACGTGCAAAACCAGGGCAGTAGCATTGGAAGATATTTCAGGTTCTTAGTTAGGTTAAAAAATAGAATAGGCTGTGAAAGGACAGGGCTACAGATGCAACTACAGCTGAGATGAGGCTTAGATACACCCTGAAAGTATCAGTGGTGGTCTCTTACCACTGTTCAAAGTCTTTTTTATCTTAGCTCTGTGATAATCCATGTTTAATTGTAGGATAAATTAAATATTTAGTCTATCAAAACTCAGTAAAATCTAATCTACACTTTCTTCATTCAACAAGATAATTTGGAAATCATATTATCCCCATTCAGCAGTTCTTGTTAATATTTAAAATCACATATGGTGCTTGTAAAGAGCTCCCAGACACTAGTGAATATAATTCCCCAAATTCACCTTACATGCGAAACAGTTGCATTCCTTGATTAAATAATATGTGTTAAATTCTGTCTGGAGATACACATCCACTTCCTAAGCCAGTAAGAGATAAATACCAATATTCTGGGCTAGAATTTGGTCCAATGCACTCTAAAGAAGCAATTTTACTATTGGCAAAAGGGAAATGTGCTGAAGAACTGGAAAAGGAAAACAGGGAGATTAGCAAGGTCCATCTTTCCCCTTTCCTCTCCTGTTTTATCTTTCCAAGCCATGTTCTCCTTAAATTCCAGAAGAGGAAAATATTTTTTTCTTAATGTGATTTTTGAAGGGAAATAAGTGCCTTTCTGCTTTTGCTTGTGGAATTAAAACATTCCTTACCTTGATTTTTATAGCAAACTGGTAATGCTTACATTTGAATTTCTGGCAAGCCTGAGAACATAACACTATACTTGTTTTGCATTTATTCCTCACTGGCTGGATGAATTTTTAAAACACGAGGTAAATCAAGTGGGAAGATTAAAATCAGATGGTTTTGCATAGACTGTCAGTAATGAGGACAAAACTGGCATTTTTCCATCTTCTTATTTGATTATACATTTTGTACTTATTTTTAAGACCAAACTGGAAGAGTTGGAAAGCGTTGTGGAAGTCCAAAATGGAAAGCATTTTTTAGTCATCTTTATAATGAATTGTGAATTTTTAAAATGCCTATGTCCAGACTATGCTGGGACATGATCAAGGAGGTTTTTCTTTCCTCAAAGAGTTTATCCAAAAATATATTTGTGGCAGAGGCTTTTTATTTAACCTATCTAAGGGAGATCTTTTGGAATTTTACCCTTGTCTGCTTGTGTTGCTATGGGAATGTCCATTTTTATATCTTCAGAGAGCTACAGTATGGTGGAGAAGAGAGAACATGGGCCTTACAGTGAGAAAATAGTGTATCTAGCTGTGGTTCTCCAAGGCTAATTTTTATTTTTCAAATGAAATTGAAGTACTTTTATTTCTGAAGGGTTACTAGGACCTTTAGAAATGATGAGTGCATCGGAGAACATTTAGTAAATGATAGTAATTGTTATATTGACGTGATTACAAAAAGACATCTTAACATGTAAATATTTCTTGCCTGACTCTCTGCTTGCCTTTCTCTTAGAGAGCTTTCTGTCTGTGTCAGCTCAGTCCCTGCATCTTTTTGTGATATAAAATTAGAAAAATATAGTAGAAAAGGAGGTGAACTAAAGTGGAAGAAAAGAGAAAAAAAGGTTGAAAGAGAGTATCTGCCATTTCATTTCAAAGAGCTGAGGAAGTTTGGGGGTGTAGATGGCTACTTGGGCGGGTATTAGGAAGAGGCTGGTGGTTTGTTGAGGTGAGTCCCTCAAGCAGTATTTTCCAATATAATTTTCTCCAATTTGGAATTGTTCTGTTTCTGAAATGTCTGGGACTGTTGAATATTTGAATATGGCTAGTGTGACTGCAGAACGCTAAAATTCACTGCATTTTAATTAATTTAAATTTAAATAGCTAGATATGGCTAGTGGCTACTTTATTGGACAGCACTGCTCCCGAGAATCTAGGGTATATGAGAAACCGAGGGAAGGAAGAATAGGAGAGGAAGTTTTAATAGGTATTGTTGGGGCGCCTGGGTGGCGCAGCGGTTGGGCGTCTGCCTTCATGCTCAGGGCGTGATCCCGGCATTATGGGATCGAGCCCCACATCAGGCTCCTCCTTTGTGAGCCTGCTTCTTCCTCTCCCACTCCCCCTGCTTGTGCTCCCTCCCTCGCTGGCTGTCTCTCTGTCGAATAAATAAATAAAATCTTTAAAAAAAAAATAATAATAATAGGTATTGTCATGGATTGTGAATTAGATCTTCCCTAATATTTCTTGAGAGATGCAACTAAAAAAATTGAAATTCATTTGAAATTAGTTTTGAAAGCTGGATATTTTATTTAGAAAATTAGAACTAATTCTCTGTAGGCTTTATGTTGTGTAGCAGGATTCATTTCTCAAACAATGAGGGCAGCCACCACCAATAGGACCCATTTTTTTTTTCCTCTAGCAGTCGAACAGATGGGTCTTAAAGGTTCAAGAACCTTCAGAAATGAATAAAAAATGTGTGTGTATATTTTTTTCTGGGAAGAATTTACATTCATTAGACACTTTGTATTGGATATTTATCCTATCCTTTAAATTTTTCTTTGTCTGTCTTGGAGCTCATAGCCTTGCTTACCCCCCATTATTGAAACCAAAAATATCAGACAAATGCTTTCCTACCCTCCCCTGCAGCTGGGGGTGTGAACACTTTGTCCCTTTACCACTGCTTCTGAATTGGAATTGGAACTAGAGACACAGCATGGGGGGCAGGTGGGGAGCTCTGATGGTGGTGGCAGTAACAAGAGTGAGTCCCGAGGCCATGGCAGATGGCAGAGATGGCAGCAGTGCTGTCCTCACTGACACCAATTCTGCAGAAATTTGGACTTAGTTCCTGCTTGCCTAGCCCCAAAGCTAATTCTTCCACCATGACCAGCAATTCTGGAAACCACCAATATCCCTTCAGTGAGTCAATGTTCCACTTAAACTTGGCAGAATTGGCTTTTATTGCTTACAAATAAAACCCTGACTGATAGAGATTCTCAAAGGGGTCTGTAACCCCCAAATGGTTAAGGACTTTCCTATAAAGTCTCATTTATTATGACAATGAGACCATCACAAATGGTATAATTAAGACAGAAACACAAAAATCCAGAGCTGGAGAAAAGGGTGTATGCTTCAAGTGACAACTAGTGTTTGTTCAATAGTATAAGCTACACTAAAATGTAGACAGAAGAGAGGTCGTAAGGCTTGCTTATGCATCCTTGGTTTGTAAAGGAGAATATCAGGATTCTGAGTTATCTCCAACACTTTAATAATGAAAGAACCTATTCCATCTAAAGGCTCATGATGCCAGGAGTCTGACACTTTCCTCTGTCCAAACATTTGAATCCAGTCCCACCCAGTATTCTCCATCTTTCACCCTGTCTCCCCAAATTCGATATCACTGATACTTCTAGTCAATACTATGACACCGTGTCTAAAAATTCCAGGTATTCAAATATATATTAACGTCAGTCTCCAGTTTGATCATGCCTCTAGATTTGTAGAAATTAGTATAAATATATAGTTAGAGGATTCATCCTTGAAAACTGAATAAGTGGGTATGAGAGTGCAATTTCCCCTTGCATATTTTAATGGGAGTTTCAGTTAAAAAAGCAGATTGGGCTAGAATTTTAATGATATTAAATAGTTTCATCTTGGGGCTAGAAGTCTCAGATATAATCTCTTTTTCACAAACAGAATAATGGTATTTTATTAGAGGAAATATATTCTTCCATCATTTGCTCTGTGTTTATGCAACATTAGCATTACTGAATAGTTGACATATACATCAAGGAAGGAATAATGAGCATTCCTTTCTTGTCACATAATGAAAGTTCTAATTTGCCACATATTTAATTATGAATAAATTCAGAGGTGTGTATTGTATTTATAATTGAACCATTCTGTACACATGTTCTCAAACACATTATAAACTAAAGTCTCCAATATTCCCATTCTTTCACAAAATGGGGGAAAAAATCAGGAAACTTGGAAAATAATTTTTTTTAAACATTTATTATGAAAATTTTCAAATGCACCAAAAAGTAAGGCCAGTAGTCTTGTGCATCCCATACTGATTACACAGCTTTAGTGTCTGTCAACATTCAGCTATATTGATTTCATCTCTTTTTTTTCATTACTGCCACCTCACCCCCCCTTTTCCTCTCTTTGGCTGTGCTAGTTTAAAGTAAATACAAACCATCATGTCATTTCACCCCTAAATACTTTAACATGAATTTCCAAAAAATAAGGACATTTCCTAAAATGGCCATAATGGCAATATTATACTTAATAAAATTTAAAAATAATTCTCCAATATTATTTAATATACATTCTACATTCAAATTTCATTATTTCCTTGAAGATGTCTTTTTATAGTTCACTTAAATTAGGATCTAGGGACACCTGGGTGGCTCAGTCAGTTAAGTGTCTGACTCTTGATTTCAGCTCAGGTCATGATCACAAGGTTATGGGATCCAGCCAGCTCCCACCCCCCACCCCCATTGGTCTCTGTGCCCAGTGCAGAGTCTGCTTGTCCCTCTCCGTTCCTCTCTGCCCTCTGTGCTTGCTCGCTCTCTCTCAAATAAATAAATAAATAAATAAATAAATAAATAAATAAAATCTTTAAAAAATAAATTAAGGTCTAAACAAAAATAGTCCACACATTATTTATGGTTGTTATTTATCTTAAGCCCATCCCCCCCTTTCTTCCCACCACCTTATTTTTTCAAGCCCCTGGCATATTGAACAAATCAGGTCCATTGATCTATACAGGGTCCCACTTCCTGGATTTGACTATTGATTCTTTGTGGTGCTTCTCTTATTGTATGGACTTAAAGTTAGAACTAAAGTTAGATTACAATTTTTTTGAACAAAAATAATTCATAAATGGTGCGTGTACTTCATTTTGTCCAATTAAGGAGGCAGATAATGTCCCAGTTTTATTATACTGAAATTAATTCATGAGTTCAAGAGATCATACTCTGATCCTTCCACTATGAACTATCCTTTGGCGTATTCCCTAATAATTTTGGCATCTATTGATACTGTTGCCTGAATCAGATTTTTATTTAGGGATTATAAAATGTTGATTTTCCAACTCTCTTATTTCTTTTGCCTTTGCTAGTTGGGATTCTTTACAGAGAATCCCTCATCCATTAATGCTATGTGGTTATTCTGCTAATTCATTCCAAAAAGGCAGGATAGGTGCCTAATTCTTTTTTTTAAAGTTTATTTCAATTCCAGTATAATTAATGTACAGCGTTATATTAGTTTCAGGTTATAGTGATTCAGTAATTCTATACATTACTCAGTGCTCATCGCGATAAGTGCACTCACTCCCAATTCCTTTCACCTATTTCATTCATTTCCATTCCCTGCCCCCAACCATCAGTTTGTTCTCTATAGCTAAGAACAGTCTTTTTTTGGTTTGTCCCTTTTTCTGTTTGTTCATTTGTTTGTTCCTTTGTCTTTCTCTGACTGACCTATTTCACTATTTCAACCCTCTAGAACCATCCATGTTTGTTGCAAATGGCAAGATTTCATTCTTTTTATGACTGAATAATATTCCATTGTGTGTATGTGTGTGTGTATGTGTATATGTATCTCACTTTTTCTTTATTCATCTATCGATGGATACTTGGGCTGCTTCCACAATTTGACTATTCTGAATAATGCTGCAATAAACATTAGGGTGCATATCTTTTCAAATTAGTGTTTTCATATTCTTTGGGTAAATACCCAGTAGTGTGATAGTGTGATTACTGGATCATATGGTGATACTTTTTTAAATTTTTTGAGGAAACTCCACTTCGTTTTCTACAGTGGCTGCACCAGTTAACATTCCCACCAGCAGTGCATGAAAGTTCCTTTTTCTCCACATCCTCATCAACACTTTTTATTTCTTGTGTTATTATTTTAGTCATTCTGACAGGTGTGAGGTGATATCTCATGGTGGTTTTGATTTGCATTTCCCTGATGATGAGTGATGTTGAACATCTTTTCATGTGTCTGTTGGCCATCTGTCTGTCTTCTTAGAGAAATATCTGTTCATGTCTTCTGCCCATTTTTAAATTAGATTATTATTATTTTTTTTGATGTTGAGTTTTTTAAGTTCTTTATATATTTTGGATACTAACCCTTTATTGGATATACTGTTTGCAAATATCTTCTCCCATTCTGTAGGTTGCCTTTTAGTTTTGTTGATGGTTTCCTTTGCCGTGCAGAAGCTTTTTATTTTGACGTAGTCCCAGTTGTTTCATTTTGTTTTTGTTTACCTTTTCTCAGGAGGCATATTTAGAAAAATGTTGCTATGGCTGATGTCAGAGAAATTACTGCCTGTGGCATTTTCTAGGATTTTTAATTTTTCTCTTTAATGATCTATTTTCAGAAGAAAGAGCTGGAATCTGAAGTTAATTTGGTGGTACATCACCATTCTCCCTTCAGGATCAACACATTCATTACCCCAGCTGTGGAGAAGGTTGGCTGCTGCCGGCTCACAGCTGAACTCTCCCTAGGAATATCCTCAACAGAGAGAGCTATCTTACTCAAGGTTATATACCACCCTTCTCCCTGAGGACACCGAGACCCAATGACTGGTCTCTAGGATTGGAGCGTGCGTGCGTGTGTACACGTGTGTAGGGATAAGTCTTGACCTGCTCTCCTTAAATTGTGACAAATCTGAAAAGCCATCCCAACTTCCACACACAAAATACTTAAATATTATTAAGGATAAACTAAACTCTTTATCATGTTGAAGAAAAGTTATGGTGATTCCAACAAACGTCTTATTTGCAATTTCTTATAGTGCCAACCACACAATGGCATGTTTACTTATAATGCATTATATTCTCCTGTATTGATTTGGTAATAGCAAACGTGTGAGCAAAATCATAATTAAACTAGATGGAAATTGATCTGCAGCACATAATTGATAAGCTGAAGTAGTAAGAAAATAACCTTACATACAAAAAATATATATAATGATGCATTTGCAAAAGAATTATTATTTTTCAACATGAAGTTTGTGTTTCATTATCATATACTCTGACATGAACATTTTTACTCTATTGTTTACAGTATAGCATCCCCTTGATAATTGTATGATGTTCTATTAAATGGAATTCTCTGTTGTCTAGCATTTCTACATCCTTAATAATAAATGTAAAAGTAATGTTAGGAAGGATGTGAATCTGAATCTTCATAGAAAAATTAGCATTATTGTCATGTCATTTTAATTCCATCTAATTCCAAGAGCCCTCTACATTTTGTCCTTCCATGATATTTGGCAATAATATAGGTTAATTGTTTTGAACTTCTTCACAGCACTGCCACCCCCCACCCCTGCTGATATCCACGACGGTGAAAATTGGTGACAAAATAAGGAAGAGACAAAGTAGGTGGAACTGCAGCTTCAATCAGAGCAATTCCACATTTTGCTTGTTTTATATGCTGGCATTTCTTGCAAGCTTTCATTTGCAAAAGATGTTCCTGTGCTGACATCATAAGTGCTACAAGAAATATTGAAGTAAATAAATTATACCATTGATTGACTCAGAAAGTAGTCACTAATTTTTTTTAAAAGATTTTATTTATTTATTTATTTATTTATTTATTTATTTATTTATTTATTTGAAAGAGAGAGCGCACATGCGCCTGCGAGAGAGAGCATGAGTAGGGGAGGGGCTGAGGGACAAGCAGTATGCTGGGCTCCACTTGGGGCTCGAACCCAGGATCCTGAGATCATGACCTGAGCTGAAGTCAGATACTTAACCAACTGGGCCACCCAGGCACCCCAAGAGTAATAACTATTTTAAAGAGTTTCTATCTCTCCATTTTTCATAGTGCATGTGTATCTCATATTATTTGCTTGCTTGATCTCTGCTAGATTATACCTTTTCCCCTTAGAAAATTAGTAGTACTTTTTTTCTGGTCAAAAAATGACTCTAAAATGTAATGCGATCGTATTCAACTCTATTTTAAATGAAAATCAGTATTTTCATAAAATATACTCAAATGTACTAAGGTATTTTAAGCTTTAATAAAAATATTTTATATAGCAATAAACTTATAGAATATACTAGGTTGGAAAATCACAGCAAAATTTGTGCCCATTATGGCTACTTCAGATTTTCTGATTGGATGTAAAGGACCTATTAGCTTCAATTTTCCCGTTTCCCCTTTCTTCAAGCAAAACTGTCTTTTTTCATGCATCTTTCCCATCTGAAGCCCTAGGGCTAGATCTTGATTAGTCTGAGTGAGGGTAAGTACACAGAATATACCCGGTGTCCTTTATTGCGTCTTATTAGGTTTGCCCAATTTGACAGAATGAGCATCTTACAGTCTCCAACTGGGGGAGATGTTTCCTTCACCTCCTGTGGTAGTGTGATTAAGGAAACTTATTCTAGTTCCTGCTGGCTAGCATCCACAGCCTTGAGTGGACTGGCCTCAGAGAGTAGGGAGAAACAAGGCCAGCAGAGTAAGTAATGGAAAGAGCTTGTATTCTTTTTTATTTTTTAAAGATTTATTTATTTATGAGAGATAGAAGAGAGAGAGAGTACAAACAAGGCGGGGGGGTCGGGGCAGGAGAGTGAAAGGGAGAAGCAGACTCCCCCCTGAGTGGTGAGCCAGAGGTGGGGCTCCCAGGACCCTGGGAACATGCCTTGAGCCAAAGGCAGATGCTTAATTGACTGAGCCACCTAGCGCCCAAGAGCTTGTATTCTTATTAACATCACCAGGCTGCTGAATCAATCTCTAGGATTCCCTTTATGAAACATAAAAAAATTTTCTTATTGCTTAACCAAGTCTTTTTTTTTTTTTTTTAAAGATTTTATTTATTTATTCGACAGAGATAGAGACAGCCAGCGAGAGAGGGAACACAAGCAGGGGGAGTGGGAGAGGAAGAAGCAGGCTCATAGCGGAGGAGCCTGATGTGGGGCTCGATCCCATAACGCCGGGATCACGCCCTGAGCCGAAGGCAGACGCTTAACCGCTGTGCCACCCAGGCGCCCCTGCTTAACCAAGTCTTAATCGGCATTTTTGTTATTTTCAGTGAAAACCCCTAAAAGTACTCGCCACTGCAAACAACAACTGCAAAAATCACCCAACAGAAAAAAATGGCATTATGAATATAGATATAGAAGGTAGTCTGTTATTTATTTATTTATTTATTTATTTATTTATTTATTTATTTCCATTTTAGATTTGATCATATAATTCTCTTAATCCTATTCTACACTTAAACTCAGTTCTGAACAAATATGTTTTCTGGGAATTTTCTGGAGTCCTGGTTGTGGAATTTAGTGTTGACATGACAGGGAGAAGGAGAAATTGACACAGGGCATTGAAGCCCTGCTTCTGCCAGTTTACTCTGTCATCATGCCTGTGGGTTTCCTTTTATCTTGACTCACCTTGACTTCCCAGGCCCCGGCATTGGCTTGCACCTTGTACTGGTAGCTCTCATTAAAACTGGTTCCATCGGTGAGCCTGCAACTGTACTGAATGCCAACATTTTTTTCATGTTTTACTTTATTTTGATGAGTCAGTGGTTTTAAGATATGAATTGGTTATCTATGTCAGAAGGAATACTAAAGACACTGGGGGGAGATTTAGATAATGCAGTAGGAAATAAAGCAATAGGTAAGTGCATTTGCTGTAGATTAAGTAAAACCAACAGTGGGAAAAACAATAAGGATCATTGAAGGGAAGAATAAGGTAATAGAGTGTACCTGTGGAGTTGAGAAAGAATTTCTTTTCCAGACAATTTATTCTTGTTTGGGCTAGAATAGTTTAAAAATATATACAGTTTTTCTTGAGAAAATCTATTAAGAAAATGTGTTGGCACGAAGTTATCCTTCCTGTTTCCTAGGCACCTTGTTCAGCCATATCCTCAGTACTGGGGGGTAAATATCGTGATGTGCCCATTCCTCACCTTTTTTGCATACTTTACATGTCCTCTCTGTGTTCTCTCAACCACTCTCATGACCTCAAATCTCCTATTAAATGGAATTCTCTATTGACTAGTATTTCAACATCTTTATAAGAAGATGTAAAATTAATGTTAAGTAGTGTGAGCAAAATCGTAATTACACTAGAATTTGTGACTGCAAACCTTAGCTTTAGCCAAGATGTTTTCCCAGCTCACGATATTCATTCAGTTTTCTGTAGGATCTTGCCCCCAGAATTTCTGCAGGCAACTCATTTTTGTCATATCCCCAAAACAGAATCCATTGTTTTCTCAGAAACCAATTCCTTCATTCCTTTTCTTTTTTTTTTTTTTAAAGATTTTATTTATTTATTCGACAGAGATAGAGACAGCCAGCGAGAGAGGGAACACAAGCAGGGGGAGTGGGAGAGGAAGAAGCAGGCTCATAGCGGAGGAGCCTGATGTGGGGCTCGATCCCATAACGCCGAGATCCCACCCTGAGCCGAAGGCAGACGCTTAACCGCTGTGCCACCCAGGCGCCCCTCCTTCATTCCTTTTCTAAGCAAACATGTACTGAATGTCAAATGTGCTCAGGCTTTGTCTTAAGCGAGCCAACCCTCCAGAAATAAGAACAGTAAGGAAACAGACACATAAAACAAAAACTATAATGTTGTGGTTAGTGCAAGACTATTATTGGAGGAGTATATGGGACATTTTGTATGACTCTCTGTGGCTCAGTTCCTTTATTTGTAAAATGAACACAATAGGGTCTCCTCATAGCATTAATGTGAGGATTAATTCAATCAGTATATATGAGGGCACAGAATACACTTACTAATGAGTAATTAATAATTACTCATTAATTATTAACTATTATCATTATTATTATTAGTGACATTATGCAGAAATTGAAAATGAATCCTTAATCATTATGTTTAGTGGTAAAGTATTAGAGCTGTGCTATCATCACTAATATTTAATATTTTTCTGGAAGTCCTTGCCAATGCAATTAAATGAGAAAAATATAAGGTATGGAAATTGAAGGAAAGAGGCAAATGACAATGATTTTCAAATAATTTGACTATTGTCTTTGTCTGCTTAGGCTACCACAACAAAATACCATAGCTTGAGTGGTCTAAACAAGAGAAATTTTCTCATACTTCTAGAGCTGGAAGTCTAGGATCAGGATGCCAGCATGTTGAGTTCTCTTCTTATAAGGGCACTAATCTCATCATGAGGGCTTTACCCTAATGACTTCATCTAAACCTATTTACTTCCCAAAGGTCGATCTCCAAGTATCATCACATTGATGGTTAGGACTTCAACATATGTATTTTGTGGGGAATATAATTCAGTCCTGACAACCATATATAGAAACCCCAATTGATTAGCTGATAAAATAATAAAAGCAATAGACAAGAACTCCTTAAAATAACTGATTACTTTATTAGTATGCAAAAAGCAATAGTTGTACAACATACAAAAAACACAAAACATGATGGAAAGATTACACTTATAGTAAGTAACCAGAGATATAAAATATCTAGGAATAAACCTTACAGAAATTTGTAAAATCTTTGTGAATTTGACTTTAATTTGCTTCTAAGGCCCCCCAGGACAACTTGACCAAATGTAATGATATATACCTTGTTCTTAGAAAGAAAGATATTATTGTAAAAATACCAATACTATATAAATTTATCTATAAGTTTAATATGGACCCAATAAAGATGAAACATATTAATCTTTGACTTTTTAAAGTTAACATGGAAAATAAACATAGAAGAATAGCCAGAAATTTACAGAAAAGAATACATAGCAAAACAGCACGTGGTTAATAGACGTTAAATTATGTTTATTTAATAAACATTTGGTAGTATTTATTATGTGCTATACATGGTTATAAGTCCTTTATATATAGTAAATATTACCCTCTAGTAATTCTTATAACAAACCTATTAAGAGGGTGTTATTATTATTGCATTTTACAGATAAAACCGAGGCACATAGAGGTCAAGTAATTTCCTCAAGGTCTCACAGCTTGTAAGCAGAAGAACAGGCTTCAAACCCAGGTAATCAGGCTCCAGAATCTAATGCTCTTAACTAGTACACTATGCTGCAGTAAATAACAGTTTGGTATAAGAATAAACGTAGAGATTGATAAAATAAAACTGAATCAAGAAATAGACATGGGAATATATGAAAATGTAGTTTATAATGAAACATACATTTTAAGAAAGGGGAAATGATGGATTATTCAATAAATTGTGTTAGGAAAATTGGAAAAAATTTAAGGTGGATCTTTACTAATTTTTACCACCAAATTTCATGTGGATCAAAATTTAAATGTAAAAATAAGCTGAAACCATAAAAATAATATAAGAAAATATATAGGAATTAAAGAAAAATAATCTTTAGGTGGTAAAACTTTCTAAACGGTGAACATCCAGGAGCCATGAAAGAAAAATTTGATAAATTTCATCATATGAAATGAAACATTAATCTTCTAAGAGCACTTCACTTATCCAGGAAATTATTGTCATGTGGTACAAGCACGTTAAAATTTGTTACCTTTTTTTATGAAAGTCAAAACAAGGTCAAAGGGAGTTTTATTTTCCATAATATTCCTAGGACTATGTCACTTAGTGAGTTAGGAAATAAGTATTCTTTTAATAGTGTGGTGGATTGGGGAGAGAAAACCAAAAGTATTTTGTATTTGAAGTGAAATGAGCTATGGATAAGGTATGAGAACAGTGATTCTAATTAGATTTAGAAATGAATATTTAAAATAAAGATCAGAAAGGGTGCAAATATGTTTTCAAGAAAAATTCCAATTCATGCCAACCTGACTCAGAATAATTCCATTTATAATATCTTCAAAAAACTAAAGTGTGAAACAAATAGAATTAAAATACTAAATTGAATACCAAATATTGAAGAAAAGTTAGAAAATAATGAAAAGGAGAAGTGTTACTTAGAATCCTACTACAACACAACCACCACTGTGATTTTGGCATATTTAACTGTGTGTTCTGCTCAGGGTCTCACAAGACTGCAATGGAAGGTTCATTCAGGGCTGCGATATCATCTGAGTCTCAGGATCCTCTGCCAAGGTCATTTAGATTGTTTACAGAATTCAATTACTCAAAGTAGGAAGAGTGAGGTCTCTATTTTCTGGTAGGCTTTTGGCTGGGACTGCTGTCAGTTCTAGAGGCCATCAGGTCCTAGCCACATGGCTATCTCACATGTCAGTTTACTTCTTCCAAATCCAGCAGGAGAATCTCTCTCTAGTCTGTTACTAGTGAGTCATATAATTTAGCATAACCACAGCTATCCAATCACCGTTGCCATGTAGTGTGACCTGTAAACAAGGGAGGACTAGCCCATCATATTCACAGGTCTCATCATGGCAGGGGATTATACGGGCTATGTATACCAGGGTATGAGAGAAGTATGTACACCAAGGGGTAGGGATCTTGGGAGCCATCTCAGAATTTTGCCTACCGCAGCTACTTTTAAGATTTTTTTCCTTTATTTTTTTCATTGATTTAATTATGATATATCTAGTTGTAAATTTTTAAATTTATCCACCTTGGAGTTCATTGGTCTGTAATCTGTGGGTTAAACAGTTTCATTAGTTTTGAAAAATTCTTAGGAATTATCTCTAAATATAGTACCTGATCCATTCATTTTTTTTTACTTTCCTTTTGAAATTCCAGTTATTGTAGGTAATGTTTTCACTATATCTTTTATTTCTCTCAAGCGCATTTCTATGTTTTCCATCGTTTGCTTTATTGTAGGTATTTTTTTAAGCTATCTTCCAGTATGCTAATTGCCTCTTTAGCTAAGTTTGTTGAAATTAAACACTGAGTTCTTAATTTCTGTTATAATAATTTATGGTTAAGGAGCTCCCATTTTGTTCTTTTTCAAATCAGCTATTTAATTTTTTGTAGTTTTTAAATCTTGCTACAGTTTTTCTTATGCCCTCAAACATAGTAAGTACAGTTATTTTAATGTCTATGACTGATAATTCTTACATACGGAGCCCCTATGGATCTCTTTCTACTGTCTGTTGTTTTTACTGTTTGTCATTCATGGTGTCTTCTCTTGTCCTATACCTCTTCATCCATGGTGTATCCCAACTGATGGTCACTTGATGTGGTATTTGAAAACTTGTTTATAGAAATAGTTTAAATGCTAGTATATTATCTTCGTAGAGAAAAAAGTGTTTTATCAGATTCTTCTAGCCTCAGTTCAATAGCAATCGCAGATATTTTTTCAGTTCAATTTCAAGGAATAAATTTTCTGAGTAATCGGAATGATGCAAAGCTGGGCTGTATTCCCTGCTAACTCTTCTTTTCCTCTGGCTCTGCATGACTATTAGGGTACAACCCTTCCCGGATTCCTACCTAAAGGGTGATGTTTAATCAAGACCTTCATCCTTGGCTATTGTACTTCAACGTTTGCTCCCTAACTTTATGAGACTTTAACACTTAATCCGTCTTCCTGCTGCATCAGCAAGGGCAAAAGTGGCCTCAAATGACAGATTCGCCTCTCTGAATTTCACTTTCTTTGGATGTTGGGCAGCCAATTATTGACTATATTTTAGCTTTCCTTAGCTTTCAAGTATATGTTTTGTAACCTATTCAGCTTTTCTAGTTGTTCTCAGTAGGACGGCTGTTTCAAATTATCCAGCACATTGTTTTTGAAAGTGAAATCCCTCAACACTTTTTTAATGAGATTTTTGTATGACTTTTAAATTTAGAAAACATTTTCCTGTAGAGATTTGACAAATACTCAGTTTTTTAAAAATTTTGTTTCTGTATGCTTGGTTTAATTTATATATTTATACCTATTTATATATAGATGTGTGTGTATTATTTCTTCAGTCCATTTCTAAGTAATATTTGGGTACATAAATCTCTGTTAATTACTCATATATTTGACTAAGGGACAACTACATTTATCATTCTGTTAAAATCCCAAACGTTCTTTATTTTTCTTTAATTAAATTAGAAATTACTTAAATAAAATGAGAATATGTTATTAGCTTAACTGAGGAATTACTACCAGAATATAATAAATATATGCACTCTAAAACTGAGTTAGCTGTTTAACCTAGTGACTAGGAATTTATGCACATTTTTTGCCCACATTTAAAAAAATTCATGAAGAAATAACTTGCTAAAGAATATTAGAACATGTTGTGTTGTAACACTTCTAACAGAAAATGGAAACTGCTTCCAAAATTGATGAGCCAGGAGTAAAAATAAGGATCATTCAGATTTTAGATCAGTATCCTGTTTAGTTATTGTTGTTGTTGCTTTTATCAAATGAATGTCCTTTTTTTTTTTAAATATATAAAGGCATCACATTCCATTCCCCGAAAGGATTTGCATAAACAGAAAAATTATGTTTGAGCAAAACACTGTCTAATTTGCTTCTGGGTGAAAGTGCTTGAAGGGCATTTCTAAGACTGAAACTGAATACATACTCTTAAAAAGATCTCTTTTTCAGATAATCAGGTTTAGGAGAAAATGCATTGTTCTTATCCTGAGACTTTTTTTGGCCCTATTGAAATAATTTTTTTAAAAAATAGGATTGCCGAATCATACTGTACACCTGAAACTAATATAACATTGTATTTAATTATACTAGAACAAAAAAAGGTTGAAAAATTTCTGATTATTTATGGTCATATTGTGTGTTTTTAATGATAAGCCACAGCCACAATTTCTTTAAATGAGTTAAGATTAAGTAATAAAATTAAATATATTCTCTTAACGCAAACTTAACCTATAGCCTATAACCTAAAACTTTTATTTTATTGTTTTTTTGTTGTGATGAGAGCTAAGGTCTACTCTTAATTAGCAACTTTTCATATATTCTTTTTTATAACATTTTTTTTATTTATTAAGACTCCCAGCTTCCTATTGGTGTAAATACTGTCATTGTCCCCACGCTACAAATGGTAAAACTGAGGCATGAAGCAGCAAGAGGACCTGCTCCTGGTCACATGGGTTGAAAGTCAAATCTAAGTACTCTGACTCCTATTTCTGTATTCCTTCTGTGCCACCATAATTTGTCTGTCTTTTTGATTCTTGTCCATTGCTGCCTTAAGCAAAAATAATTTGAAGAGAAAAAAATTTGGTAATAAGAAAGTGTGTTAAATAGTTTCAGGCCAATGACTTTGTATGCGTGTGGCTGTCTCTGTAGGTATTTCTGTGGAAATTAAATGAAAAGTACCAGTACCTTTATAAAAATCCAATTTCAAACACATTAATCTTATGTAAGGGTTGCTTTACAGAAAATCATTATGTAATGTAAGATAGACTTACAGTAGGTAGATATCCTTGATCCAGAACTGTGTGTGTGTCCATGTGCACACATGAGTCTGTGTATACATTTATGTGGAGTGGAGTTTGTGGGAGTTGTGTTGGTAGAATGTAGCTTAGGGGCCATACAGAGCTGGAGACATAAAATATTCTTCCTTGTTCCTATGTAATTGAATAATTCTTAATAATCCACAATATTCATAACCAGAGATACCACTGAGATTTTCTGAAGTGGCTGATTTTAACATTTGGGTTAATTTTATCTTCACTCCCCTGACCTCTGATTTGTGCAGTATAGTTTGTCAGAGCAGGATTTCCATTCTAGCCCCACTAATTTCTGTTGAATGATCTTAAGAAAGTTATATAACCTCTGTGTCTCCTTTTCTCATTTGTAAAATGTCAATAATAATAGCACCTCTGTCGTAGGACTATTGGAGGTAACATATATTAGATGCTAAGCAGAAGGCCTGGCCCCCATCACTGTCAACAATTATTGTAATTACTTAATCTTAAATATCAAACCTGGAAGGGACCTTTACAATGCGTTCGTCTAAATCCTTAGTTCTACAGAGTATAAAACTTAGTTACTGGGACACTAAGTTATATTTCAGAGGTCATTGAACCATCCAGAGTAGAATTCAAACTTGGGGCTACTGATTCCTAGAAGAAAGTGTATATTTCCACTGTGAAAATTATTAGATTTCCATAATTTTTCCAGATAATAGTCAAGATAATTCTATGTCTAATGGTTATTTTAGAATATAATGAATCAAATTTTTTTGAATAAGTAAATTCTGAAAGTTATTTATTTATTTATTTATATTTTTTCTGAAAGTATTTAGACTGTCATTACTGTGAATAGTTTAGACAAGGCTTTGGAACCCATAGGACTATTTCTGCCTGTAGGAAAAAAAGAGCAAAAGGGAAGATAGTATATAATAATTTCAATGCAAAATATATGGTTGCTCATAAAATAAGGCTGTATATGTCTGAAAAGTTGAGAATCATGATAGTATGCCCTAAATTTTACAAAATATATATATATTTTTTTTTTTAAAGAAGATTTTATTTATTTATTTGACAGAGACAGCCAGTGAGAGAGGGAACACAAGCAGGGGGAGTGGGAGAGGAAGAAGCAGGCTCCCAGCAGAGAAGCCTGATGTGGGGCTCGATCCCAGAGCGCTGGGATCACACCCTGAGCCGAAGGCAGATGCTTAACGACTGCGCCACCCAGGCGCCCCTACAAAAAATATTTTTGCAGAGGCCCAAAAGAAAAGTGAGAACTGAGTGGTTCACTTAAATGATCATTGAATCAGACTTGCATATCACCTAAGTGATATGCCAGTATTTCCCATTTCTAGAGCTAGATCATTACAGACTTATCGTTGCTGACTGATGGCTTCAGTCGTGTTTGTTTTTACTAGCATCACTGGGATTCCATGATGCTAGACTGCTCCCCACGATTGTCCCTGAAGTTGCCTCTAGGTTGTACTCTCTTCTGGGCAGCTATGTAATGGCCAGAAAGGAGGATGGTGAGGGTAGGAAGAATTATATTTTACAGTGCTTTGAGCATCTAACTTTAAGTCCTTAGAGATGACTAGTTTTTGCATGAATCCATTACCACAGGAATACAAACATTACTTTTCTATAGGCAGGTCATTGAAAAAAATGCACAATAGAAAACCGGGCTGATGCACATTTAGGAAGAGGCCCTGTGCTGTGTCACCAGGGTGTCGAATGCCTAAGGTGCTGTGTGATTGCTGCTCGTGGCACACACCACACACACACACACACACACACACACACACACACACACACAGGTGCGGAGGCCCTGCGTCAGCCTCAGCAGCCTCCTTTCTCTGAAGTCTCCCTCTCAGAGATCCACCAATCCCAATTACAGAATAATTATGTCACTCAGCAGATATGGCTTAAATTTCTTCATATAGTATTGATGTGTTTTAATGGTGGGCACTGTGCTAAATGTTGAGATGGGCAGAAAAGTGGTAATATGCCTCAGAAATTCTATAGAGTGGGGAGAGAAAATAATTTTACTGAATTTCATGTATAAATTGTAAAAGTTAAGATAGGGTGGTCTGTTTGTGCCTAGAAACAGAGTTAAGACTGTTGACTTCTCCCTCTCTGTAGGAGATAGATTCATTCCAGCACCTCCGTTCCATTGTTTCTTCAGTGTGTTCGTTTATCCATCGCTACGCTTATTCAGTCATTAACCAACATCTGTTGAAGACCTGCTACCATGGCCGGCACTAGGCTGAACTCCAAGGAGATGGTGGAGACAGCCATTGATCCCATATTCATAATAGCAAATCAACTGTGATGTGTACCATATGGAGATAGAAAGAGTCTATTACAGGGACACTCAACTCCACTGAGGCCAAGTTGGGGAAGGCTTCTCTAAGGAAGTGACGTTTGAGCTGAGATCTGAGAGGTGACTAGAAATTAATCAAAGTTGGGTGATTAGAGGCAGTTGGGGGGAAGAGATGCAGAGTGATAGGAATGTTTCAGTTCAGTTATCAGGAAAACTGTGGTGCATACGACACAATGATAACCATGATCCCGTACCCTAGCACAGCAAAGTATCCTCACCTGGCACCATCAGCTTACCCGTCCGTATCATTTCCTATGGGCACTGCAGTATTTTTCCTCAGGTTCCTTTCAGGTATTTTAGAACTGTCTTGAAAATTTAATATACTATTCTTGCTGTGCCATCACTTTGTCTCATGTTTCTTACTTCAGCTCAAAATTCTTTTTCTTTTTTTAACCACTGTTACGAGAGAGGGCAACAGAGGTTAACTGAGCTGTATAAGCAAGGATTATTGGTATTTGGCAGGATTCCATATATTCAGTGTATTTGCATTTTGTAAGACGTTAGAATTAAACCCTCTTTGATCGAGTCATTTGCACCAGAGATGCACATATTGTGACCCTCAAACCCTTGGTTTAGAAAACTGAACATTAAAATTGTTCCCATCCTCTTTTTTTTTTTTTTTTGTCAAGCAGCTCTTAAAAGCATGACCTAGAATTTCCTTCCCTGCTGTTTTTTTCTCCTCATTTATTTTGTACATTTCAACTATTTCTAAGCCGGCTACAGACCTTGAACCAACAATTGGGAACACTTTTATAAGTCTCAGCTGAGAGCTTATAAACCATTATGTAGCTCAGCAAGAAAACATGTGACAGAAATGTACAGTTACCTTTCCACCGGAGTTCCATTTCTTTCCTCCCTCTATCCAGCTGAAAGTAAAAAGGCTCTTGAGGCCACCGAATAAAGAAATGTTCTGTTCTCAAAAGAAGAGGTACACATGTTCTAAGTATACCAGTATGTTCCCAGTGAAAGCATTTCCTGGTAAAAATGGCATGAAAGGGGCGCCTGGGTGGCTCAGTCGTTAAGCATCTGCCTTTGGCTCAGGGCGTGATCCCGGAGTTCTGGGATCAAGCCCCACGTCAGGCTCTTGCACTGGGAGCCTGCTTCTTCCTCTCCCACTCCCCCTGCTTGTGTTCCCTCTCTCACTGGCTGTCTTTCTCTCTGTCAAATAAATAAAATCTTTAAAAAAAATGGCATGAAATGTTGAAACCATGTTTCATTATTTTGGGTTCAGGTTCTGCCAAGACAGCATCCTTTTTCACAGGGCTGGGGAGGCAAGCATGTTGGAGCTAAAAAGGTGAGAACTCCTGCTAGAGCACTGAAAAACCTGCCAGGTAATGATGCTGTTTCCCCTTTATTTCTGTTTGAGCTGCAAGAAAGCTGGTACTTTTGAAACACAAAAGCCAGGTTCCTGCTGTGACTTCCCAAACCGCTTCTTAAAATAGTCCTGTAGCAGCTGACCATACAGAAGTGTACGCGAGTCTGGATAGCTTTTCAGAACGTTTCTGAAAGCACACACCCGTTTTCAGGTGGGTTCGGTATATGATGTTTTACAGTCTGTTTCCCAAGGGTCACAATTTTCCCATGTAGCTTGAAGTTGTGTTCTAGTCTGACCGGGTCCACAGGAGAATCCAGCACTGACTTGGTCAGGTTAATCCTGGAGTTAATCAGGGAAGGTGGGTCAAGTCTGCAGAAACCATCATGAGTCCAGCGTTCTGTCAAGCAAGGCTCTGGTCCTATGCTGATGTTTAATGTCAGTCTTTTACTAGACGTAAGTTTCTTTATCATAGAAGGAACACATGAACCAGGACCAAGTATAGAAGAATAACAAGATCGCAGTATAGTCCTCTAGAAACCCACCTGGTTGATGCCAGAACCATCTGGGCACCAGAAAGCCTTTATTCAGGCCAATTTTCCATCAATGCCAATAACCTGAAGGAATCTTTCAATCAAAACTTCATAAGGATTCACTGAGAATGAATGAGAACTCGTGCATGTTACAGTTCTGTTACTTAACATATAATACTAGGTTTCCAACACCCTGATGGTTTGAATAACCATTTTCAGTTTTTCCTCTATGAAGTATTAATCTAAAAGAAACTGTACTCCACTTTTTCCTGCTTTTCTCAAACTTAAGCCATTTTTGAGTTGCTAAAATAAGTGTTATTCAAAACTATTCTGAAATGGGATAGCACATTTGGAGGTTTGCTTTCTTTTTTTTAAAACAATTGTAACTACTAATTATGAATAAAATTGTCAGATCCTATATTATTGCTCAAAATTTCCTCCAAATACCAATTCTGATATGAGAATTTCTTTTTTTTTAATATTTTATTTATTTATTTGAAATAGAGTTTGTGTGTGTATGTACAAGGTGAGAAGGGGCAGAGGGAGAGGGAGAAGCAGACTCCCCACTGAGCAGCGGAGCCTGATGACACTGGGCTCAGTCCCAGGACCCTGGGATCACGACCTGAGCCAAAGACAGAGGCTTAACCAACTGAGCCCCCCAGGTGCCCCTTGATATGAGAATTTCTAAATAATATGCTCTGTAAAACGCCAGCCGCCTACTTGTTCTTTAGTCTCTCAAAGACTTCATTTTCTGCGTGGTGCTACTGCTCTCTTTGATAACAGTCAACATTTATTGTGTCACTGTGTCACTTCATTTACTGATCACAACCCCATGAATTGCGTATGATAATTACCCCATTTTATAGATATGCAGGTGAGGCTCAGAGATATTGACTCACTTGTCCAGGGTCTCATTGAGGGGTCTGCCTCACACAGCTGATTGTAGAACAAGAAAGTTGAGGGGTCTTCCTGAACTAACCTGTGGCCTTTTTTCTACGTTTCTACCTAGAGGTGTGCCGTCTTTGCTTTCTGAGTAGTGTCTTGATAAGTAATGAGTTAAAACTACCTTTTGTGAGAAACATAACTTCCTGATGAAGGGAACAACTGAAAATAAATTCTCTCATAGGTGGTCCTATGGCAGCCATGACATTTCCTGTGCAGCATCATTAACTGTACCTCGTTCTGAAGCAGCAATCCAGGGTGCTACTATATAACCTTTTTACATCAATTAACATGTAAGCAAAAAAGCACTTTAATGAAAGTCACTACCAATGTATTATAGTAATTTTCAAAGTGGGGATAGACCCCACTCCACAGTTTCCATTCATGTGCTTCTCTTCAATTTGCTAATAACCTAACCACTCAGAATTTTTTTAAAAGCCCCTGAGTTAGAAATAGCCCCTGGCTTGAATCCCCGTAGTTAATGGGAGTGTGCATCCTCCTGTGTGCGGCAGAAGAAGGTGGAGCCCCCTGGTACGCAGCAGATCTTCCCATTACCCACCCTCAGCACGAAACACAGACCTTTACATAACACACAAGGACAGTCTGCTTATCCATTAGGGTCTAAGAACACGGTGCCCAGTCTCTAGGCTCTCTTTCCAGAGCCTACAAAAATGTTTGTGACTAGAAAAAGCAATGAATGGCCCTAAAATACAAAAGGGAAACTGCAAAATGGAAAAGAGTAAGTTTAAGTGCCTACACTGTAACAGGTCAGCCTTATTAATTTTTAAACTTAGTATTCATAAAAATTTCATTACATGTGGAGAACAAACTTGTGGTCACCAGAGGCAGGGGAGATGGGGGAGAGGCAAAATAGGTGAAGAGGATTAAGAAGTACAAAGTTCCAGATATAAATATGTCACAAGGATGAAAAGTTCATCATGGGGACTATAGTCAATAATATAATAACTTTGTATGGTGACAGATGGTGACTACATTTATCATGGCAAACATCTTGTATATCATTGATGAATCACTATGTTGTATATCTGAAATTAATATGATATTATACATCAACTCTACTTCAATTAAAAATTCTAAAAAATTTAATTTCATCACATATAAAAATAATTTTTGGGTTAGATTTTTTTCTTGGTATGTAAAATGATTGCTTAGAAATCATAGCTCATTAGAAATTAAATGACTTAATTATAGTCTCGAAGATCATCTTGCTAATTTTTTTTCTCTTGCATATCTGTCTCCTTCTACTAGAATATAAGCTCTGTGGGAGCAGGAACCTTGTCTTTCTTTTTCATTCTTGTAACTCCATTGCTTAAAATAGGTCTAACATATTTATAACACTCAGTAAATATTTGTTGATAAATGAAATCCCCCCCCCCCACATACACACACATACACACACATGATCAGTTACTATAAGGGATTTTTATACTTAGGAAGTTCTATGTCTCCTTAAAGGAGGTGGTGAGTAGGTTCTGAGGGTAGCAAGACCCTGAAGAGAATAGGGATGGGATAGGTCCATTCCTCATCCATCCCATTCCTATTCTCTATTTCAAGTTTGTTACTAAGAATACAATATAAAAATTTGATCTTGAATATCCATAGGGTAATCAATTTGGAAAACTTTAGACAAGTTAGAATTCGACAGATTTTGACATAAATTAAAATCTGAACTCAAGGTTTGAGAGAATTTAGTTCAAGTAATTACTAACTTAAATCTTTGAGGGGCAAAACTAGCTTAGAATTTAAGGAAAATGCAAAGAAATGTTCATTAGTTTTAGATTTATCTGAACTTTTTATCCTAAAAGATTTTATTTAGTTTTTTTTCCCTTATGCCAGATATGTTTTTTACTATGAACTTTAATCACATTTTTAGATGAGAATAATTATTATCCTTATTTAAGAACCAAATTTCTTGCTGGGAAGAAAAAAACAGATGCCATTGAGATTAATTGTTCCATATGAATATAATTTTTTTTAAAATAAGAAATAGTAATGGGAAGATTACTTCTGGGAAAAAGAAGTTTAAGTGGTTTGTGGCTTAGAGGAATATTTTATGTAAATTAACTGAAATTACCTCAGGGCAAGAAATAAAATTGGACAGCTGAAATTTTCCCAGAGGATTGGTGTGGAAAATTTTTCATAATGTCATTCTAAAACCTAACAAGTATGTGGATGGCTAATCACAAAACACGTGTCTTGGTAACCACTTTAAAAAGGATTCCGACTTTTAGTGGGGAAGATTAGAGGGTTTGCTGGGATTTGGAGCTTTTAGCTTCTTAAAAGGCTTGAGTGATTGTTCGGTTATACTACTTCATGCCCTATTGTGGTGTATGAAAATATGCCTTTTCAGTGGTCAAATCGCATCTTGGTCCATCAGGTCATAAAGTGACAAGTGTCCTTTCCAACGTGATGAACACACAAAATCCAATGATCTTTGAAAGAGAATCACATATGAAAAGGAGGGAGAATAATTTATTCCTTCTAAGATTGTTGGAAATGAAGGTGGAATGAGCTAAGTGAGATAAGACTGCTGACTTTAGCCTTAGCCTTGTTAGCGATGTTGCGAGGCATGGAAGGGACTTCACCTCTCTGGGCTTCATCATAAAATGGGCATACCCCTTTTAACTACCTCATAGTGAAAACTAGGCACTATACATGGTGAAGGAAACCTAATATATGCCACTTTGACATATTGGTTACTTTGAATTAAAGGCACTTAAGAAACAGCAGGTGCAAAAAAGACACCTTTTCCCTCCTTTTCTTCCTCAAAGCTGGAGATAAAACTCTCCAGTGTAAGGTTCCCTCCCTGCACTGGAAGGAAGGAAGACACACTTCTCAGGGGAGATGGGGAATTTGGGGCTGAGAAATCTGTACAAACCAACCTTGTTAAGCTCTTATCTTCCCAGTGCCTGCATCATTTACTACCCCAACCCAAACGCCTTTGCGTTGTTAAGTGTTCACAAATTTATTGTTTATTTGTCTAAAAGGTATAAAAGCCTCCTGCTCTGGTTACTTCTTTGGGTCTCATTCTCTTGTAAAAGTCCCCATGTACGTGTAAAAATTTGATGAAATTTATATGCTTTTCTCCTGTTAATCTGTCTTATGTCAGTCTAATTCTTAGGCTCAGCTGGAGACCTGAAGAGGGTAGAGGAGAATTTTTTCCTCCTCTAGAAAGAACATGTCTTGAAAAATAGAAGTGCTGTAAAACTAAATTAAGTTCTGAAGTTGAATTACATGGGATTGCCATTTTTATAGGTGACATAGGTCAAATAGAGGCAATTCTTTTTTTTTTTTTTAAAGATTTTATTTATTTATTTGACAGAGATAGAGACAGCCAGTGAGAGAGGGAACACAAGCAGGGGGAGTGGGAGAGGAAGAAGCAGGCTCATAGCAGAGGAGCCTGATGTGGGGCTCGATCCCATAACGCCGGGATCACGCCCTGAGCCGAAGGCAGACGCTTAACCGCTGTGCCACNCACTCAGGCGCCCCAAATAGAGGCAATTCTAATAAATAAGGTTTTTGAGTCTATCAGAACCAGATACTATATTTTTGCTAGACTACAAATGCATTATTATCTTAGTAAAAAATAGGAAAGCAGTATTAGATAAAATATCATATTTAGGAGTATGGTAAAATGCCTTCAGTAACTGCTCTATCAACAAATGATGATGACGGAGCACTGATTTTGTGCTGGATACTGAGAATACAAAATGAACGAGACAGCTTCTGCCTTTAAGGAATCTGAGTAAGTGTTAATATTAAAATGTATCAGAAACTTCTTTTAGCCAAGTTAGAGATCGCTCTCTGAAAGATCTGAAGTTTTGATACGAATTAGACTGATTTGTTGTTTCACAGTTAGCCTTTGTAGTGGCTCCCAGGAGACTCCTTCCACAGGACTGAGTGCAGAGGGACTCAACAAGCAGGGGATTTGGGCAGCTAAAGGGGCATCTTCCCAGAACAGAGCCTCCACCGCTCAGCTACATCCAACTAGGCCCAGGCATTTCTCTCTGCATTATCACTCCTGGGGACTTCCAGCACTACTCCTGGTTCTCTTTCCACAGCCCTTGGAAGTAAACCCTGAATTTAGGCGTGGAACTAACCCAGGCACTGTGAATGACCTCAGGTTGCCTCATGCAATTGGTATAACTTCCAACTCAAAGATGGCCAATTTACTCCCCTGAGTTTTTCCTGCCTACATCAACTATAACTTGGATCAGGACAGGCAGATCTTTCCCATCACTTCATCAGTTCTCAAGGGTGGGGGAAACTTGATATTGAATATTATATTACTGAAATGACTAATTGGAGAAATTTTCTGGTCAATTGCATCAAAAAGTCAGAGAGCTAAATGTTCTCTCTTATATCCATCAGGCCCATCAGTAAAGTCTCTATGAGGTTTAGGTGTCTACTTGATGATGTAATTCATACGTAGTTTTAAAAAGTAGTACTTAAGCATTTGCAAAAAATACTAACAAGTCTTGATCATTTTGATTTATATGCACAAATATATGTTAAATGTCAGAAATCTAGATGATCTGACAAAAGAATTCTCCTTATTTGCTTATTTGTACTAAGAGGCAGAGGTTTATAGCATTTGTTTTTGAATTCACCACAACGTGGCACTCTAGCAATTTCTATATACATGGATGTTTCTGGTTGACGGAGATGCCTTCAAAATATTGGATTTCTGGCAAGAATTCTCTGCCTGAAAATGTGAGTCATTCTCAAAGATCTCTACTTAACGAAGTCGTGGAGGATCCAGTTAATTAAGTCTGTGGACTCCACTTCCAAGGGTGTTTTTCTGTGCTTTGCTTAAAACACAAGAATGAAAACAAAATACATTTGCTTGATTTCTTAATCCTTATCTTCTCAGTTTCTCTCTTGAAGGCAATCAGGATTAAGAAAAATAAAAATCTTATTGTAATGACCATGGAAACAAACACAAACACACTAAGTGTATGAATGTAGAGGTGTGGTATGGAGCAACCCTTTTTGTTCTGGAAGATATTAACGTACACAGAGAAAAGAAAATGCATTTTAATGGAGAAAAATATAGCACTTTCACTCCAGGAATTTTGATGGATTCTCACCAGATAACTTGGTGTTCTGACATAGCCTTCAGGCTCAAACTCCTGGCCTCTTCATCATCTGCAGGCCTGAGATCATGTGTCACACCTTATAGGGCGAAAGTATAAGAGGCTGGGAAGTGTCAACCTGCTTCTCCACCAAGATAGTATATGAAGGGGCTGCTTATTGGTACTTTGACTAAACCTAAAATGCAACCAATTGTGCACATGTTGTATTTTGATTCTAACTGAGAAAGACTGAAACCTAAACTTAAGACTAACCAGCAGGAGCAAGTAGTCAACATGTCCCTTTCCTGACACAGTTACCTTCATTGCAAGGGAATTTCCCATCTTCCCTTTTACTTTTCTCCATCATATTTATATGTATATAAAAAGGAAATAATAAGAGGAGAGAGAAATAGAGGAAGGAACTGAGAGAGGAAAATGTAGAATAAGTTTTTCTTAGCTTCTAGAATTTTGGCTTCATCTCCACTTGTAGCTAAACAGAATGAAAGGGCCAGGATTTGCCAAACCAAGGACAATTACCAGGCATTTCCTACACACAGCAGTTGTAGGAGGTGTCCATTATGCAAGAGCTAAAACAAAACAAAGCACAGAAATCAAATAGGTTTATTTGCTTTTACCAATTCAAATGTAAAGGAATTGAATTTGAAAGATAGACCTTCCTGTCTACACCATTAGTAAGCCATCCTTCACATTTCATACTGTTCTCTTATACAGGAATTACAGGTTCACTGAAAAGGCCTATTCCTTATTGCCATGAAACTGTGAGATATTCTGTGATATCTGGCATAGTCCTCTTGATTTATTGCCAATGAACTGTGACTAAGGGAAGGCCTGTGCTGTATTTCCAACATCTGGTTTTAAAAGCTTGCAAAATCCCATGTATTTTGAGTATTCATATATACAACTGTTCTCCACCATGTGAACATTTTCATTCTCTTGCTATTTTCATCTTCAGGATTCTAAACTTTCACCCTAACTTCTTTCCTTTCATACTGTATCTGGTCTTGACAATGAGTATGGCCTTTGGTCCTTTATTTTCTAATTTATTTCCTGATGACATTTTCACTTCTACCGAGACTGGATCCAGTAGAGAGTTTGCTCTTAGACTCCTGTGCTCCTTTGACCTCCCACCATACTGGTTTTCCAGTCTCCAAGCCCAGGACCTCCTACTTTCCCCAGCAGAGTACCATGGAAAGCTTGAATGTTTCCTGAAGTTAGATAGACTTGAATCAAATTTCAACTCCATTACTAACTAACTCTTTACTCTCAGAAAAATGGTTTAACTTTTCTGAACCTATAATGTACTCTAACACTTGAAGATAGTGTGATAGTTTCAGGTGTACAGTGATTGTATGGTTTAAATGTGAAGGCCCATAAGAAAACATCCTCTTAACGATACATGCTATAGGCACTCAGGGCTAGTCTTCCTCCTCTAACTTTACGATGTTGCTGGAGAAAGTATAGATTTAAGCGCACTATAAATTCTTGCCATCTAATCATACATTAGACTGCTATTTATTTCTTATTTACTCTTGTTTTAGTCAGGGTTTCTGGTTGTCAGCAACAGAATTCACTGTAGCGTTTGCCTGCCTTCCTTCTCTCCTTTCTTTACTTCCCTTCTTTTTTTCTTTCCTCCCTTCCTCCTTCCCTCCCTCCCTTCCCCTCACTCTCCCTCCCTCCCCCTCTCCCTGACTCTCTTCCTTTCTTTTCTTTCTAAATTGAAGTATAATATAAATATAGCTCAATTAAATTCTACGTATGTATACACTCTGTATTCAGCACCCCTGTGAAGACATAGAACATTTTCAGGAACCCAGAAGGCTCTTCTTTTGCCCCTTTCCCTTACATACCTCTCTGCTGAGGTAAACACTATTCTGACATCTATCACCAAAGATTAGTTTTAGTTTTGCCTATTCTTAAACTTCATATACATGGAATCATATGGTAAGTATTCTGTTTCTGGTTTCTTTTGTTCAGCAGTGTTACTGAGATTCTTCCATATTGTTATGTGTGACAGTAGTTTTTCTTTTTTGGGGGCAGAAGATGTGGCATTGTACTATATAAATATATTACAATTTATGCATTCTATTTTTGATGGACATTTTGGTTTTTAGTTATTATGAATAGAGCTGCTATACATATTTTTACAAGTCTTTTGATGTGTATGTGTATATATGTGTATGTGTATATATATTCATATCATTGTGTATATACTTAAGAGTGAAGTTGCTGGATCATAAGATAGGTACAGTATAAGCTTTAGCAGATGCTAACCCTTGAGCTAATTTAATTTATTAAGGGATATCAGATAGTTCATGGATTCAATGGACAGTTTATAAGGCTGAAGTTTTGGGAAAGTCTTCCAGAGCCACACTATGGAGTTGGCCTGGGAAGGGCCTTGCTGACCCAGAATTATGTAGCCTCTGAGGCAATTGGAAACTTCCTTCATTGCCACCAACTCTGGAAACCCCCTGCTAGGTTGAAAAGGAGGATTACTTTGCTGCACTGTGTGGTGGAGGGGACCTGAGTGGCTAACTTCTTTAAAAACAAACAAACAAACAAACAAAAAAAACCCAAAAAACGACTTTCAGCAAATTTTCCTTTTTTAGCTTCACCCCACATCTCATGCCTCTGAAATACCTGGTATTTCATATTCCTGAGATTTTAGGTATTGAAACAGTATGGTGCCTCTCATTTTGACCACTACAAGCTTATGCTTCAGTTTTCTCAAGATTTCTGTCAGTTACCATCCACCCATCTGCTTACTGGCTTTCAAATTTTCAAATTTTTTCTAAAACCTCTGATTTCCCCTTTATCATCTACTTAGCTTTAGTCTTATAGGTTATTTCCTTTTTAAATCTTTATTGTCATGTGGAGGGGATTTGGGATGGGAATTTCCTGTGTATAGTTCACTATTTTTAAGCAGAAATCTTATTGAATTCCTCAAATGCTGCTCCAGACTTTTTCTGTTCTTTCCAATTTCTGCCTTATCTTTCCCTTACCCCAAGTCTAACACATGCCCTCAACTTCTACTATCTCAGTTTACCTCTTCTTCATGTCAAAACTTCTCTGCATTGTTATAAATTTTACAGATGTGGGAAATTAGGATTTGCTAATTCTTTTGTTTGTACCCATTTCTTCCTCTGGGCTCTTGTTCCATCCCACATATACATCTGTTAGCTTGGAATATACATTTTTGGAAATGGGGGTACAACTGAATCCATGCTATATGGAGTGTGTTTGGTATAGTCTCTTTGGAAGTTGTTTCTAGAATTGTCACATTTTCTTCCAGCTACAATTCATGTAGTTGGTGCGCAGTCCCCTTAGGCTGCAATGAACTTTATGAAACTCTTCTTATAGGTTAGTGGCCTGCTCCAATGCTGTCTTGTCTACTGCTCATTACTTTCTGTTAACTTAACCATTTCTTCATGGCATCTGGAACTGTTGCAGAACTTTAATGTTCATATCCAGCATGCTTTTCTTTGTTTTGTTATGGTGGATCTAGCTTCAGTACACTTTTGTCAGAATTACCAGTTAAAACTGGGGGCTAGACATTTTGGTAACATCTGTAATAGAATATAAATGTCAGAGAGGGAGGTTGTAGTTACCACAACTCAGAATGCTATGCTAGCGGAGACAACTTAGTTTTTATTTTACTTTTTTTTTTTTTAATTTTGATTCCAGTATAGTTAACGTACAGTGTTATATTAGTTTCAGGTGTACAATATAGTGATCCCACAATTCCATGCATCACCCACTGCTCATCAGGACAAATGCTGTCCTTAAGCCCCTTTACCTATTTCATTAATCCCCCTACTCACCTCCCCTCTGGTGACCATCAGTTTGTTCTCTATAGTTAAGAGTCTGTTTTTTTGGTTTCTTTTTCTTTTTTTTCCCTTTGCTCTTTTGTTTTATTTCTTAAATTCCCCCTGTGAGTGAAATCATATGGTATTTGTCTTTCTCTGACTGATTTATTTTGCTGAGCATTTTACCCTCAACAAAACTAAAAGGCAACCTACTGAATGGGAGAAGATATTTGCAAATGACATATCCTAGAAAGGGTTAGTATCCAAAATATATAAAGAACTGGTATGACTCAATGCCCAAAAAACAAATAATCCAGTTAAAAACGTGCAGAAGAAATGAACAGACATTTCTCCAAAAAAGACATGCATATGGCTGACAGACACATGAAAAGATGCCCAGCATCATTCATCATCAAGGAAATGCACATCAAAACCACAATGAGATATTACTTCACACCTGTCAAATGGCTAAAATTAAAAAGTTGGTGAGGGTATGAAGAAAAAGGAACTCTCTTGCAATGTTGGTGGGAGACAACTTAGCTTTTGAAGCATTAAAACTCAATGGCTAAGAATCCACAATAGCTCTTAGAGCTGGAAAGATCTGAGTTTACTTCAGTTCTGTAATTAATTGTGTGTGTGTGTGTGTGTGTGTGTGTGTATTTGTATGTGTGTTATATAAGTATACATGCATATACTGTAATTTTTAAGTAAATTGTTTCAGAGACACATAGCAGTATAACCCTGAACCCTTTAGAATGAAGTATTCAGGAATTATCTTTCATCTTTTTCACTCCACTGACTACTTTCTTTTTGTCCTCAAAAATGGTTAGATTCCCTTTATATGTAAACAAACTTCTCATCTACTTTGATTCTTGTATCTTCCCCTTTTAAAATTCAGTCCTCTTAAAATAGAAGTTTATTTTCATTTTCTATACCCCTTGTTTCTCAATTCCCTGGAATCTATTTTTCACCTCTTAGCACTTCACCTAAACTATCCTCACTAATGAGCTGATGGCCCCCTAATCCTGGAATCCATTGCCATCTTTATAGTGTTGATTTCCTTTACCTTCCAGCCACATTTGTCCTTTTATCCTTCCTCTCCTGCACAAAAATCCCTCTTCCCTCATCATCATCATACT
Source organism: Ailuropoda melanoleuca (assembly GCF_002007445.2). NCBI lineage: Eukaryota > Metazoa > Chordata > Mammalia > Carnivora > Ursidae > Ailuropoda > Ailuropoda melanoleuca. The sequence continues at coordinate 105,861,685 of NC_048218.1, forward strand.
TTTGTATCCTAGTTCCCCCTTTTACTGAATCTTTAACTGATGTTTTATTTTTGTTTTACCCCCTTAGATGTGTGTCTTAAATCCTCTACCTCCTCTTATATCCATTTCTTCCTGTCCTCACCCCCTAGTCTCTCTCCATATGTTTAGCCATGCTCCACTCTTTTGTCTTCAGCTATTACCACTGTGTGAATATCAACATCATTTCTGACCTCTCTTGGAATCTGCATTTTGGCATGTCCAGCTGCCAGGTGAATTTTCCCATTCAAACACCATACCTTATCTATGTCTGAAACAAATCTCCTTTTGACCTCTTTATTTGAGCACCCCATTCTCAGAAATTCTAACTTATCCTTGTCTCCTCTTTCTGGCTTTCCTATGTTTAGTCAGTGGTCAAGGCTCCCTGGATTTTACTTCTTCAATGCCGCTTGCAGTCATTTCCTTCTTTCCACCCCCACTGAAACCTCATGTTCACCCTCATTGACTTTACTTTAATATATGGATATGTTTCTTAACTGGTCTTTTTACCTCCTGCAACAGATGAGTTCTAGATAGCTCAGTTAGCTTCACTGCATTAAAACACAGATATGAAGGTAACTTTGCCTTGCTTAAGACTTCTATGTCTCAGTTAACATTACTTTAGTAATAGAAACCTTGATACAACTGCCTTAAATAATGATGTTTGTCTCAAATAATCAGGTTAGGAGATAGAGTAGTTTAAAGGCTGATTAATTTGGTTGTTCCGTAATGCACTCAAGAACCTATTTTCTTTTCATCTTTCACTCTAATGTCCTCAAATTGGGGCCCCTACTGGTCACAGAATAGATGGCTATCCCAGTCCGGTCATATTGTATAATTATAACAACATCTAGCAGAGGAACTAAACGCCTTTTTGCATTTGTCTTTTTTTAAAAGTGTGATGAAACTTTCCAAGATTCACCCCTGGTGTAGTTCTCACATTTTGCTGGCCAGAATGGCGTCACTTGTGTCTGCCTAAATAGTTAATTGGCAAGGGCCCTGAAATTACAACAACTGCCTTATCCCCAGATTCCTATGAGATGCCTCACTGTACAAACTTTGATTTTTGTTGAAAAGGAAGAAGAGTATGGTGGGTGTTGGACAGGAAACTACCAGGTTTGAGCTGCCACCTCCATGCGTTCCTTTTCCCTGCTCCTCCTCACTCTTGTCCTTTTCGCCACCATCTCTGTAATTTTTTTTCTTTTTTTCTTCTGTTCTTAAGAGTGGACATGTGGTCACATCCAGGTTTGATGAAATTTCTGATCTACGAAGAGTTCCAGGGAGGGGAATAATTCTTTCTCTATGATTCTATAACACATTTTGGTATTATCTATTAGCCAGTGCTACACCTTGTTGTTATCTATAATCTGCAAAGCTTTACTCTGTTTACTGTAGGAGTATGACTCCTGTAAGGAGTATGACAAAGCTCTTTTTCTCGGAGTTTAAGATTGAAGTGGGGATATATGATCTTGACAGGTGAAAGTGTGTATTGTCTGTACACTTAGATGTCTACACAATGGTGATATTCAATAGGAAAACATTGGCATATGAAATCTAAATGGACTGTAGCAACTTTTCCCCTTTAGCAGTGGCAGTAAGTGATGGCAAAATTTGTATCAATGAGATAATAAATCTATGTCTCTAAATCTCTTAGGGATAAATGGACAAAAATTTTAAAGAATCTTCCAGAGAAAAAGAAATATTAATAGAGTTTTGAGGGAAAGAAAAGGAGTCAAACCACATGGAAGGATTTTGAGCCGTGGGGAGAAAATGGGAATGTGAGAGATTCCCAGTGGCAGGAAGCCTAAAGGTGTTTTGAAACCAAGGAAATGGAACATTCACTGTTAAGTTGTTTGTGTTGCTGTGGTTTAAACACCCTCCACCTCTTCAGTCTGAGGTACGGCCATTTTATGTACGTGTTTTAGGGCAAAGACAAGGAGTCCCATGTGAGGGTGGATATGGAGCGAAAACTATAGGTGAGGGTAGAAAGACAAGAATGTGTTGAAAGTTTCAGCAAAACCCACAAATTGGCATCAAGACATGGCAATGGAACTCCAAACCAGAACTGTGCAGAAGAAAATACTACCTTGGGACCATACTGTTCTCTCTGCAAGATGTGGGATAGAGAGTTCTGGCAATTGTTATGTATTTCTCAAAGGGTGGAGTGACCTCAGCTGCCATCTGGATTATACATGTAAGCACACAATTAATTGGAAAAAATTGGGACCAAGTTAGGGACTGCATAAAGTATTCTATAAATGCCATTTCCTTCCTCTTTTACTTTAACCACTGAGGGGAATGTGCTGAAATTAAACATAAACAAAAAACACTCATTTTGGAATTGGGCTGACGTACCTTAGAGTCTTAGCTCTATCTGTTACTCAGTGTGTGGTCTTTGGTAAATTTCCTAACCATTCAGGGCTTTATTTTTCTTACCAGTTAACTGATCATAATAATATCTGCCTTGCAAGGTTAGGCAGAGCATAGCATTTGGCAGATAGTAAGTGCTTAATTAATTATAGCTGTTGTCATCGTTATTTCCACTAATAAAAGAAAATAGTCATCATGCACTTAGTATGTGGTGGGCACTGCTTCTAGCACTCTACTTGATTTCTCTCATTTAATCATTACAATGACCCCATAAAGCAAGTGACATTGTCTCTATTTTACATATGAGAAAGTGGAGACAAGCTGGTTGGCAACCTTCCCACGGTCATATAAACTAGATGGAACCTGTTCTCCCTAAATAGTAAGTTATGGAAGACAGTAATGGGTCTGCAGATCATCAGGGTAGACTTCCCTCATGAGGTGGGCTTCAGCTTGGCATGGAAGAATCTGGAAGGTTTGCTAAGTCATGCTTCATTGCTAAACAAACGTGAGGCCGGAATACCTGTGGTTTGTCAGGATGAGAAGGGAAGACATAGGAATAGGTGGAGCTGCAGAGGCATGTGTAATGAGGTAATAGGAGTGAGGTAGGAGGGCTGGGACTTCAGGCAAGAGGTTTGTAGGTGCTGTGGAAATGAAGTTGTAGAAAAATACATTGTTTTGAACTTTTAGATTATTAATAGGCTATGAGTATATTTTGTGAACAAATTGATTGACTTAAGTTAGCTGGAAAATGTTACATCTTCGACAACATGAAGCCGGATCTTAGTGGCTGGATGATTCAGTCCTTAGGTTGTGCAAACTGAGCTTTTTCTGAGGACTTCATTGGAGAGATCACATGGGCAGTTAGTTGGAACCAATCTTGAGCAAAAGCCAATGAATACGAGTTTATCCTACTGACCCCTTAACAAGATCAGTTAAGTTCATATAGTAAGGGCAAGAAAACATGAAGAGGGGAGGGAAAGAAGGGAGAAAAGGAGCCAGCAAAACAAATCAACTGTTCCCACAAACAAGCCATGCATGTTTTGGTGCCTCTAGTGTTTGCCTGTGTACCGCCAGGATTCTTTCTGCTCATGGCTCTTGTACTCTTCTGGACTGCACTGGAACATCAGAACAAGTTAATAATACTTTCCCCATGCTTTTTGGTTGTATTCTTGGAAACATTAAGCATCAAGTTACACACTGCCTTTTGCTATTATTATTGAAGATGTCGAAGTTACGCATTTGAGCAAAATGTCATGGGCTAGTACGTGTCATTATTCCCATTTCCAGATGAGATTATGGGACATACCAAGGCTAGAGTTTTCACTTTGTGCCATTGTGATTGGAGCTGAAGTGTCCTGAAATGGAACACTGTGCTTTTATGTTGCCTTATAGTTACCTGTTTATCTGACCATTTCTTCCATTTGTGCATTGCAGTCACAGAGCTCAGCATACTTGTGACTGACACAAAGAAGGGGCCTGGTAAATCCTTACTGAATGAGTGAAGACAATTATATTGAAAAGTAGCTGCCTAGAAAGTGAATGGAACATGTTACAGGATGAAATGTTCAGCAGTACTCTTGACATGACCCATCAGTTTTCTGTATAAATTTGTACCATTGGTCTGTTAGGAGTATTTTAGTTCCCTCCTCTCTTGAGTTCACTTACATACTTGACATTTCTTTCCATCAATTCTATGCCCTGGCTTTTACAGCATCATTACACCAGCAAATGTTTGTAAACTTGGTATTGTGAACAGTTTTAAAATGTAACACTAATACCGTGGGGATAGAAGCTGACTTTTCAGAATATGTCCTATTTGTGAATCAGATTAATTATTATAAACAAACCGTAAAAATAGCTACTATAATCATTAAAGCCTGATCTCTCTTCGTCCTTAAAAGAACTGTCTGAAAGAAGAATTTTAAGCACTCAAATATGTCCTACACTTGTAGCGGGAGGAGACCTTAGGGATAATTTAGTCTTATGATGACAAAGCTTATTTTTTTCTCCTTGGTGTTAAATTCTACTCTGAATTAAAATTAGGAAGCTAATGCTAAGCCATTATTTCATGAAAAAATGAGATCTAGCTTACAAGGTTATAGAATGCATCAATAGCGATACAGGATTAAGAGCCACGTATTTTCCTTTCTCAAAAATTGCAGCTCTCTCTCAAACTGGTAGAGATGGCACCCTTAGGTAGAAATTATTTTTCACCCAAATGTGTTTAACATACAACTTTTAAACACCGAAATCTTTTTTGAAGTTTTGATGATAGATGACATAATAGATTTGCAAATGTTCATTTTCTTTTTACTTTCTTCCCCAAGTCATCTGATATATATGGCCATACTGTGCAAAGAGAAAGTCACAGACGCTAGTGGATGTGAAAGCTGGTGATGGGGAACAGGTGCTTATGTAGGTGACGTACCAACTCAGCCCTTAGAAGGCTCCATTCTCAGCTACTGCCTGCTGAGCCCCCAGATCACCTCTCAGGCAGGTTATGGCATCTCTTTGTTCTTTCTAATGTCCCATGGATCTCAGGGATTAAATTTTATCTTAATTCCTTCTTAAATCTGCACTGAGGTTTCTCTTCCCTTTAAATAGGCTTGTCAGGGAGGATTTATAGTCTCTTTATCTCCTACCTTCTCCATTTCTTTTTCTGCCACACTGTAAAATGCAGAGCATCTCCTTCATTTTAAGGATCTTACAGTTCATTATTAGAAGGAAAGAGATACAAGGCAAAAAAAATCACAGACAGACAGACACACACACACACACACATTTCCCAGAATCATTGAGATGAAATATGACAAAGAGTAGCTTGCAGGGCACCTGGACAAAAACAGACCTTGATAAAATCCCAAAGGAATTGTTTTTATGTTTATGTTGTCCCATGTTAGACCTGAAAACCTTGAATCTAATAATCAGTCATTATATTTAGTATTTAATAACAATATTGAAGCAGTTTTTAAATTCTGGACTTGTAAAAGAAAAGGATTGCTAAGAATAACTAAATTCATACCTTGTAATAAGAATTATATTCTGTCTACTAATTATGGTCAGACTGTGAATGGTCAAGGATATATATGATGATAACATCTCATCTAATAAATCCTTATTATTGCAGAAATTATACTAAGTGGTAACTATCTTCCCCCACAAACACCTGGCACCATACCTGTCCACTTCATAGATGACCTTGCCACGTTCCTCACAGGGAAATAGAAATCAATTTGGTTTCCTTCCACTGAGCCATACATATTTTCTTTCTTCCTTCCCATTATAGTTGAGAAGGTGTCCCTCCTTTTGAGGCAAATCCAGCAGTGTTCTGATAAATGTTTAACAATCAGCTTTCTGGAAAAAAAAAAAGTCCTGTTTCATAATATCTGTTGATATCTGTGTTGTAAATATTTCTACTATGGCTGATTTCAGGCTACCAATATGACACCATGGAATGATGGGTGGAAAGATGTGCACACAGGCTCTTATAAGACACTACTGGGTCAATCCTTCCTGTCTTCTGAAGAAGCAGTAGAGAATGATGGTCTGTGCACAGATACTACAGTCAGATTTGCCAGAGTGTGTGTCCCCTGGTTCTGCCCATTAATATATCTATAGTTTTGGACAAGTCATAAGTTTTCTGTATCTTAGCTTCCTAATTGGTAAAATGATAGTTAATAAAAACATACCCTATGGGATATAGCAATATTATCCTCCTAATCCATAACAAAAGGAGAAAAAAATCTCTGAGGCACAACTAGTATTAATCCTTACTTTACAAAAGAGGACCTTGAGAAGATGTCTCCTCCAGCTATTGCTCTAATTTTTTCCTTTTATTTAGGCAAATTTCAATCCACTTATTCCTTTCCCACGTACTCTTCAATGCATTCCCATCTAGCATCTGCACCCATTATGCAGACAGCTGTGGCTATATCTTAGCCTGGGTTTCCTGGACACAGACTTTTAGAGAAAGTTTTGTATAGGGTTTATTAGAGAGTACTTTCAGGAATGACTATAGAGGAATGGAGGAGTCAGGGTTGGGAAGAGGGAAAGATTGCATAACTGATGCATTTGGACCAGCAGCTTTACCCCATCTAGTGAGAGCTGTGGAACTGAGATGATCCTTCAGTGCTGTTCTGAATTGAGGTGAGGGGGCTGGTTTTTTGTTTAGGATATTAACCAGTCTTGAAAGGGGAATGGGAGAAATCTTGGGCAAAGAGGTTCCTTTTGGCATTTCCTAAAGAGTCATACTGCTTTAAGGCCCCAATAGCTAACAAACCCATCAGTTATCTGGAAGGTATGAATACCTCTCCTAGAAAGGGGAGTCTGTATAGACCTATATCCTTTATGTAGCTCAGATCTGGTCAAGGAAATTTATGTTCCTTTCTGAGTAGATGGAGACAAAAGTACCTTGCCATCACGTTAGGGGATGGTGCTGTATGTGGCTCAGTGTTGATTTCTGTTGTGATCAGGTTAAATGTTCAGTAGTAGGATAAGCTAGATTGTTCTTGGTGAGGCAAAATCCATACTGTTGAACCCACATACAGTTTCTACCCCTACTACCATGGCTGCTCCATTTGTGAGCCATTGAGCCAGCACTGGAGTGGTCACTGACAGAGGCTGGCTAACATCAATTGGCTGAGATATTCTGTCTACCTGGTTATTTAGTGTTACTTCCATGGCTTCCTCATGGGTATTAACATGTGACAGAGAAAGCTCACAGGAAGCAAACAGCCTTGCACACTCTTCTAGATCCCCTAGTAGGTGGAATAGACTCAGATGGCAAACTCCAAATGTGGTTTGCAAAGGACCAACCCCAACATCACAAGGCATACAGATGGGTAGGTTTAGAGTTGAGAGACAGATTGCAAAATAACTGTGGTAGATGAGAAATACCATTTTTTAATTCTTAAGGAGTGGTATTATCTCTGTCATATTATTATCTCTGTGATATTATTTTTGATTAATGATCTTGTCCTGGGAGAGGATATCAGTTTTAGGGTTTCCATATGTTCTTTGTGACTCTTAGAGCTCTTATCCCATATGTCAAGAAATCAGTGTGAGGTGTTTACCAATTACCAAGTATGTTAATTTTGATTATACATTTAAATACTAGGGAAATGATCATGGGCAGAGTGGATTTACTCTAATTCCTACTCTAATTCCTACTTCATTTATTAATAGCTCCCATGTACACACATTCTAATTTGGGGTCAAGATAATACTTCAGGTCCCTAGATATCAATATCAATTTAGCCCTTAGCAAAATTCTTGAAAGATCTGGCTGTTACCTTCCCTGATGTGTGGGTACTTAAATAAATGGCCTTAGATCCTTTGAGAAAGAACTGGGAAGAATCCTTATTTTCTATGCTTGCTGTGGTGTTAAAGGCTTCTTTCTCATGAGAACCCAACCACTTTTTCAGTCAGTAGGCTCTAAGCCTAAGATCTGGCTTAGGTCTGAAAACTGGTAAGGAATTAGGACCTTGTTGGGCCATCTGCTCCCAACTCCCCCAATTAGCACATGTGGTTTCTTAGGGTAATATAATTTAAGCAACATTTTTGCTGGCTTTCCATTTGTCTTTCCTCTAAAACATCGCTTTCCATTAAATATCCCCATAAATCTCTGCTGGTCAAGACCCCCCGGATGATTCTCTACCTTTTCATTTATTCCAATAATTGTGTCTGGTTTTGATGGTCAAGCTCTGACAATTAGCTTCTGTTATTTTGGGGTCCTATTATCATGAGTTTTTGTAACAGCATCTTGTACTTTCAGTCCTAGGTTCCACGGGACGGTCATTACTGAGTTTCTTGATCATACCAGTACCTCTCACCAGGATGCCCATTATTGCTTTGTGAAATTGGCTGTCCTCTGGGCTTGGATCATAGTCAGCTGATAGGTTTTCTGGATTAAATAATAGAAACATTCTATCATGACAACTTTTCTGAGCCTCTGGTTCCCTTCTACCGCTGATCACTGTGGCAGTGCTGGCTTCACTACCTCACTGTTTTAGTACTGTCTCTTGGGGTATTTGCCAGTGTGTTAAATTCTGTATCACAAGGGAGGGCTGATTCCAATATCAGTTGACTCTACTTTATCCAAGTTTATGTTCTATTCTCTCACCTCCACCTTAATGTAACACCCCCAGGATCCCATATACGCTCCTCTGACTCTTGCCACTTCATGTTGGTTAGGTCCTAGAGCTTTGTGGGTGTTTAATTCCTTTGATCCTTTACAGAACTTTCCTTAAAAAATATGTTGTGAGCTGGTCCTAGTTATTGGCCTGAAGGTGGAGAGATGGGGCTAAATCCTGACGGGCATACATATTGTCTGGTGTCATGGTCAGCTTTATGTGTCACCTTGGCTAGGCTATGTTCCCATTTATTCAAGCAAACGCTAATCAAGGTCTTACTGTTGGAGGTATTTTATAGTTGTGATTAAAGTCTATAATTGGTTTGCTTTAAGTAAGGAAGATTCTACACGTATAGACCCATTTCTGTAAGTTGAAAGGCCATTAGAGCCAACTGAGACTTCTCAGAAAAAGAAATTCTGTGTATTGAAGCCTCAGCCACTGCCTGATAGTTCCAGATTTTCCTTCCTGATGGCCGGCCCTATGGATTTTGGACTTGCTTAGGAACTCTGACTGATACATCTTACAAGGCAGAAATGTTGCATCATCTTCAAGAAAGGAGGCATTGATAACCTTAAACAGAGACAGCTGATCCAATTCTGCAGGTCCAGAGAGTTCAAGGACTTTGGGGATTCCAGATTTTCTAGTGTATGTACCCAATTGTCCTCATTCAAAGTCTCAAGTCCCTACCCTTTTCCAAAAATGGCCCTGACCTTAGTATAACATACTTGAAGGGTTAGAGAATTCAACTTTCTCTGCAGTTTCTGCACATAATTAAGTCCTGGGTCTGATCATCAGCTTATTCTGCTCTCTAGCTGCAATGGATGGGAGTCTCTTTATATGCTACCAAAGGCATTCGCATTTTGCCTTAAGTTAGTGATTTAAGCTTTTCTTCCTCAGTCTTTCATTTTTCAGTGTATTGTTCAGGTATTGATAGCCCCCAGTAATAGCTATCCAAATCTATAGTCCTTAAGATGGCTACTTTAATTTCTCAAACACCTGAGCTATTGCACTGAACAGTGCATTCTCTTCCATATTATCCAATCCCGGTTCACCATAGCTAACTGTTTTAATAGTTGCAAAGCTGTAGAATGCTATGAATTGTCTAATGTTCCACCAACCACCAGTGAGGGAATCTTCATTGACAGTTCTTATTTTAGAATCAAATTTCTGGGACCACTCTTAGCACTGTGTTTTAGGTTGAATTGGAAACAGACTCTGAGATAAGATTTTGAATGGAAGAAGTTTATTGGGGTGTGTTCTCATGACCAGCAAAACCTGTAAGGGGATGAAGGAAAAAGAATTGAAAAGAGGAAGAAGTTGAAAGGTAATGGTTATTGTACCAGATGTCTCAGGTGATTCAGTGGCAACTCTGGAGCTAGGATGGCCCTGTTAAATTGTTCTTAATTGAGGCAAGTGTGTCAGTCCTTTGTTCTTTAGCATTAACCAATCATTGCATGTGGTCTGTTCTCAAAGAAGTACCTCCTTCCTGAAGGGGAGATCTGGATGGTACCCTATGTCAACTACTGTGCCTTCAGGGGAGGTTTTCTACCAGTGACCAAAGCATTCTTTTCGATTGATTCTGTGATGTCATACTTTCCTGTTATCCTCCTAAACCAATATGAAATGTGAGAGTCCTTAAGGCTTGGTCCTGTGCTCCCTGCTCATACCGTTTCACACTCTCTCCCTAAGTGTTCCATTCATGCCCATGGCTCAGTTACTGTCCCTATTCTCTCTACTATATATCCAACTCATTCTGATGTCCTGAGGGAACTTGAACCTTATCATATCCAAGAATAAACTTATCTTCCTCTCCAAACCTGATGTTCTTTAATTATTCCATTACTCTATGAATGACTCTACCACCTATACAATTCTAAAACCTAGAAACATGGATTATTTATTAGTTATTCTGAATAAATCCTCTCCTTCATTACCCCTATTGTATCAACTTCTAATCTAAGTATCATTGTCTCTGCTAAATACTATTACAGGCTCCCAACTGACCTGATCTAGTCTGCACTCCAGTGCAGCCAGGGTGGTCTTCAGAAACCATACCTTTAGGGGCGCCTGGGTGGCTCAGTCGGTTAAGCATCTGCCTTTACCTCAGGTCTTTATCTCAGGTCCTGGGGGCGAAGCCCGCCTTGGGCTCTCTGCTCAGCGAAGGGTCTGCTTCTCCCTCTGCTTCTGACAGCCCCTCCCCCTGCTTGTGCTCTCTCTCCCTCTCTTAAATAAATAAATAAATAAACAAACAAATAAATAAATAAATATCTTAAAAAAACCAAACTGGAAAAAACAAAAACCCACCTCTGATTATGTGATTCTTCTGCTTGAAACTCTTCTCTGGCTTCTAATAAATCTTAACTTGATTAAGGCCCTGTTAAGATCGCCTGTTTTATCTTGGTGTGCATTATCCCTTGCTTCCTCTCTGTCAGCTATAGACTTATAGTTCCTTGAATGTGCCACTCTCCCACCCATGACTAGGACTTTATGCTTTCTGTGTTTTTTCCCTGGACACTTGTCCCTACACATGACCCCTTCACTTAATACTTAGTCATATTTTACCAACATCACTACCTCATGGAAATGTTTTAATTAAGTGAATTGATAGGAGAGGCTTGGAAGGCCTGTAAGTATGAAGAATCTCTTCCTATTTGGAGTCAACTGAAAATCTGAAAATGGATCCCTCATTTGAAGAGTCCTGGCTCTTGCTTGGGTAGCATCATTGAACATCTCTAGGAAACTGTAGAGGTGGGCATTGCTATTAAATCACTTTTCTTATTACTATCATGTGGATTAAAAACACATCCTAAAGTGCTAGCCAAATACTAGTTCTTACTAGTTTTTATTTCACACAACAAAAGTCTGTGATTCTTATGTGGATAAATATCTTATGAACTCTCTTAAACCAAGAGAACTGGAATGAAATGGGAGTGGCCACTCTTGTTTTTACTGCTCTTCCTTTTCTGTAAACTGAGCTCCAATCAAGCATAAATATTTCATGTCAGATTTATATGCCCGATAAGAGTCATGTTGTTTCCCGTGCCTGGAATGTCCCCTCTCTTAGCCCCTTTCCTCTGTGCATCCATCCATTCCCAACTAGCACATAGCTTGGGTTTTCAAATCCTATCCCTCACTTTTCCCATGGAAAATGTTCTCCTTCTGTGCCTCAGGCTTCCTCTCATCCCAGTAATCCCTTTTATCTCAGAATTTATGGAGCTATCTTTGTGTGATTAAAAAAAAAAAATTCTGCCTGCAGTCAGAGAAGGAAATCAATCAAAATTTGTGAAATAAATAATTTGATTTAATGAACAAAGGATTTTGGCGAGCAGTCAGGAACCAAGGACCAGACAGAAGTTGGAGATTGATTGATTAGGCAAACAAACAAAAGAAGGTAATGGATTAAAAGCTAAGTGAAGGAGCTAAGAGGAAGAGAACAGAGACAACCTTCTAAGAAAAGGAGATCTTGAGACTAAAGCTCAACATTAGATGAGTCCGTTGAAAAAGCTGAAATTGTAAGAATTCCAAAATCAGATGCAAGTTAGGTGACTAACTTTTTGAGTCAGGAAACCTTTCTGCTTGAAAGAAGGGTGTTGGCTGGTTTGAATTATTACATTTTAGGTCGTTTTCCTTTTCTTATCAATAGTTACAGGAGGAAAATGGTGTAGCCTTTGATTGGGAAGATGGCAAGGAAGATGTGAGGAGATACTTCAGCAGTGAAACCAATCTTGGGAAATAAAATGATAGAGTGAAAAGAAGGAACAAAGGCAGAGTAAGGATTTTGTCAAACTTCTCAAGGATAAATAAATGGGAATGTAGTCTCTCACGCAGAAACTTTGAATTCCCAAAGAAAGAGAGGGTACAAAGTAAAAAGATTCAGTGGAGTGGTATTAACTGGGAACCTAGTGAAGCAGAAAGTGTAGGGACAAGAAATAAAACATAAAAGTTTTCTGTGAAGCTGTAGGATTTATATTTGTTATCCTCCATTTGTATTTTTGGCGTAATGTAGTAAGAAATTTCTGGTTGACTGAATTCAATTTTCATCCTGATGTTCTGATATTATGTAGGCACAGTTTAAAAATCCACTGAAAACAATACTAAATATATCTTTAAAAAGCACTAGCTGATTCTTCTGTGTTTTCTTTTGATTACAGTAGTCACTTTGGACAAAAGGTATTAAAAGCTAGAAAAATTAAACTTCAGATGACTGTAACCACATCACTCAGTCTTGCAGTCCTTACACTCAAAGAGTCAAGGGAGATAAAGATCTTTATTTGACATCAAGGCATACCAATTTTCAATACCTCAGTTCACACTAATACATTTTATGCATGAACTCATCTCTTCTTTCATATTATATGCATTCCTTGGTGCTTGTAAAAGTTTCTTAACACAAGGCTCATTGTATTCTATCACCCTTACATTCTAGAATGCCAGCACCCAAATAGTAATGATCTCATAGTTGATGAATCAAGTCTTAGATGTAATATGAAAAGGACAGATTATTGCTAGAAGAATTAGGGAACATGAAATGCAGTGGCATTTTGAATTATACATGCACAAACAAAAGAGAAGCTCAATTTTGTTCAATATCCATGGTCATACATAGGAATGTCTTTCCTTTTCTTTGAAGGCAGCCTTAATAGCATATGTATTTACTTATCAAAGTAAAAATTAAAAGCATTAAGTGTAAGGTAAATAGCTGAAGTGATTATTGGAAAAAGTATTCTGAATTGCAAAGTATTTTTTTAGGAAACAAGAAATCTTTAGTTAGAGCTTGGCATTTAGTCTAGTTATGCAGAATATTGTATGAATCTGTTAAATGTCAGAAAAGAATGAAAAAAGCTCCGGCAAATACTTTCTTGGTCTATCTGTTTATATTGTTTTTATATAGTATTTTAAAATTTCTTGTTACCTAGCATCAAAGAATTCTTGTCTTTAATTTCAATAATTTTAGGATATGTCTTTTCTCTCTTTTTTTTTTCCTTTTTCTTTATTCTTTTCTTTTTATGGGCAGACAAGTTAAACAGAAACCTGAGCTAATAGTGTCATTAGAAATAAATAACTCTCAGCATATCTGGAAAAATAATTCTCAGAATATCTATCATATTGAAAGTCCCAAGGAGTCAGTGAAACGTAATCATTATTATAAAACAACAAACGTTTTTCATTAGGATGCAAAGATCATGTGAATCGCCATTTCGGATAATTGTTCTTACTGAGGATTAATGGGAGAATTGAATGCACATGGGGCAGCACATTGTCCAGGGCTGAACACTTTCTGAAATGACTGTTGTTTTATGAGTTTTTTTTATATTATGCCAGGCCCCAATTTTTTTTTGTTTTTTGTTTTAATTTTATTTTTTGAAAATTATATATGCACATAATTTAAGAGCCAAAGAGTTGTATAAGATTTGTTACCAAAACAGCTGTGTTGACTCCTTTTATTTTTCCTCTTGCCCGGATGAAACCACTTTTACTTCCTTTAGCTGACTCTCTTGGTGTGTTTTGTGTTTAAGCAACGTGCTTTTAATTGTTACTCTTTTGTTTGTTTGTTTTTTTTAGTTCTTATCTGTTGTATTTCCCTTATGCATGGCAAGGATTGAGCTGTTTTCTTCCTGAGCCCTTACCATCCTCCCCAGACATTGTAATTGTGCTTAGTTGAATATTCAGTGTTTATATTATTTTAACTATAAAATGCAATCCACAACTGCTATTTCTTCCTTTTCTATACAGCTGTTTGTTTTCACAGGAGTCAGTTATCATTCCTTATCGTTCTTTTCTTTGTTTCTTAATGTACTTGCTGCTAATTTAACCTCCAGCCCTTTTGGAAAACTTTTTCTATGAAGACCTATACATCTTTCAGGCTTTTAGTTCTTTAGAGGGTGTAGTCTCTGTCACAACTACTCAACTCTGCTATTGTAAATTTGACCCACAGGCTGCAGTTTGCTGAGCTGGTCAAAATCATACCTTGGGGTGTTTAGTTGCCTCAAATATGCCATCAGTTTTCTCTTTTCTCCAGAGAAGTTTCTCAGTAGGGCTCCTAGGATGCTCTCTATACCCATGTGATAGATGCCATCCTGGTGTCTCCTTTATCATCATTCTGAGGATTCCTTTGCCTTTTTTCTTTGTTGAATCTCCTGTTACCTGTATCCCATGACTTTTCTTTCCCATGGCCAACTCCCTTATTTTAGTGGAAAAACATTTCCAGAAGCTTTTAGTGAAAGGGTACAAAGCAGATAATGCAAATTTTTTCATAACACCTAGGCTCCCAAGAATTCATTGTGATGCAAGATGTTTTTGTTTGCTTTTAGCCACACTTACCATTGGAGTACCAGAATTTAACTAAGAAAAGCTAAATGAATTTTATGTAAAACATTTTATTTTGTTTATTTTATTTTATTTTATTTATTTTTTAAGATTTTATTTATTTATTTGAGAGAGAGAGAACATGAGAGAAGCGAGGGTCAGAGGGAGAAGCAGACTCCCCACTGAGCAGGAAGCCCGATGGACTCGATCCCAGGACTCCAGGATCATGACCTGAGCTGAAGGCAGTTGCTTAACCAACTGAACCACCCAGGTGCCCTATTTTGTTTATTTTAAATAAGATTAGGAAGGAAAAAGTCAAACATATGTCTGGGACTTGTAACTACAACACTCTGCTGACTCATAGTTTTCATCTTCTTCAAGTAAAACCTTTGAGGAGGTAGAAAGGACACACTGAAAAGGGATGTGAGGATGGCAGCACATAAAAAAATGGGATGGAATTAAATTAACAGAGATTTGTTCTTCCCTTAACCTTCTGAAAGCTCCCAAATGACCTTCACTATGAGTTCTCTTATGATGGTGGACTAAATGGTCCATAGTATAATTGTACTGTGAATTTTCAGGGAATTAATATTGATGCTTCATACAAATGTTTCTCCTGAGCAGATGAGATTGGCTGTGCATTTTTGGGTCTTTCTTAGGAAAGAAATAACTTTACCAACTTGAAATTTGTTGATAGCACTTAGAGTAATTATTGATTATAGTATTGAATATATTTTAAAGCACTTGATTTTCTACAAATCAAATACTTAACATTTATTAAACAAAGTATGTTAAAAGATAATTTTGTAACAATTAAACTGGAAATCGACAGGGTAACATATGGTATTCTTGATGCCAATGAAGCCTAGTTTGTAATATGTTTTTAAGAGAGCACTTGTGTTCCCAGGAGATCTAAGAGATATTCACAGCAGGAATGGATTAGACAAGAACTAGATATATTCCTGAATTCTACTATTCTGTGCTGATATTCTTTGTGGGTAATTTAAATACAGGACCAAGTAAAAATATAGAGCTTCTGAGACTGATAGTTGCCTTCAACTTTGACCTTTGTGGCATTGGTATATTTCTTTTTCCTTAATGTTATTTTTATGTCTTTTAATTTTAGGTGCAGCATGGGTGTAGATGTGTCATGTAATTGTGGCTTTTCTATAGTAATTGCTCAACATGATAGTAATTACCAAACGAACACCAAAGCTGTTATGCATATAAGTTAGATCCATCTCTCATTAAACATTTTGCCTGAACTATTTTTAATTTATGCAGTTCTATATGGTTTGAGTCTAGACTTAATATCTATCTCTCTTCCTTCTTCATGATTAAGAAAGCTATGAAATTCATGAAAATCTCAGTGTTCAGGATATGTTTTTCCACTTTTGATTCTATCTTTGAAAAACTTCTCTGGAGAGATTGTTTTTAATTCTAATCTTCATTTTAGATCTAAGTAGTAAAACTCTGGCTGTGCTTTACAACGTCATGCCCAGTAAACTGGAGTATTTTTTAAAAATAATTGTTGTCACGCCCAGTAAACTGGAGTATTTTTTAAAAATAATTGTTGTCACGCCCAGTAAACTGGAGTATTTTTAAAAAATAATTGTTTTAACTACTTTTGGGTGAAAAATCACTCTTGTATTTGGCAAATTACGGACAAAAATGGATTCTGTTTTTTGGGAAGATTCCACTGACTTATGGAGGCTATCCAAAGAATCGTATTAAAATATATTCATAAAAAGAGTCATAAATTTTAATAATATGGCTTAGGAAAATGTAGCCTACTATTCAAATGAGGGTAGGTAAGGGCTCTTTATTCAGAGTGTGCTATATAGCAAGAGAGTCAGCCACCATCATTTGTGTTTTGGGAGAAACTCAAAGGCAGGCAGAGGAGTGGGAAATCTGTATAGTGGGGAAAAGGGGAAAGATTCAGGCATACCCCGACTGGAGGCTGTTGGCATGGGGAAGTTGGAGGCCAGCTAACTAGACGTAGGACATCCTATGAGATTGGTTGGAAAAGCATATTTGTTTTTTCCCCATTGGTCCCAGGTTGGAAATAGGGACAAAAATTAGGGAAGCTTTCAGTTATCGATCAAGTCCTGACTTTGGGCTGATTGCTGCAGAGATCATGGTGTACTGCAAGTTGTGGGTCGGAGTTCTGTTTTAATATGTGGTCTGGCTATTGTCTGTATAGTCATTCTCATACAAGGAATCAGAAATATCTGTCATCTTATAAAAAATTACCAGTAATTCATGAGAACTAACTTAAAATTCAGGGTAATTTTTCAATCATTATATTGTTCTAGGTATTTTTGTTCTTCTTATCAGTGAAGTAAAATATAGTTGATTTGGTCCCTTTTTTCCAGTTAAGGAGGATTCTTGATAACTATGTCAAGTAGCAATCAATTTTCGATTCAGTAAAATCGTGAATCAGTAAAATGACTTAATCATAAAAGACTTTTCCTTGCTTCTGAGTAAGGATGAAGATGACATTCTCATCTATTTCAAGGTTTGTAAACACAGCGTGCTTTGAATTCCTTATAAGAAAATTTCTATGCTAGTGAATGGAACCAAGCAAAGGTCATTCTATAAAACTTTCATCAATTTTTCCCCTCAAATTTAATTTATTATATCCTTTAAATATAGAACTCTATATGTCTACAAAGCCATTTACATGTTTTTTTTAATTGCAGTATAATTAACATAGTGTTACAGTAGTGTCAGGCGTACAATATAATGATTTATAATTCTGTAGTTAACTCAATGTTACCATTATATTTTTTGCAAACTAAAAATATTTTTACTGTGCAATTTTAAAATGTCCCTAAATGCTACACTCTTGTCACTGGATCTGAAAAATCTGGTCTGTTAGATATGGGTAAATAAGAAATAATAGAAAAGAAGACAAAAATCATGTGTACAGGCAAAGCACACTAATGGTAGTTCCACTTTCTTGAAATAGATCGCACTGACATGGTAGTTAGCTATAATTAATAAGTGATAAACAAAACAATAAAATGTCAGTCTGCAAGTAACCTTGCCAGACTCCTGATGCTGCTCTGACCTCCACCAATCAGTCAAGCTTATTAGGAGGATCAGACAGCCATTAATATCTTAATGCCTGTGAGACATACAGCATGTTTTGAATACTGTAGAGTTAAAGAGTCTGTGTTAAGGTGTGAATATCCCTTGAGCAGAAACTGACAGTAAAGAAAATGCTTCTCCAATTGTTTCTTCCCTTGGCTACTATTTGTACCTTTTTCAAATAATGTGCTATTCAGGTTTTATCATATTAATGACCCAAGGAAAGCATTATGTATAAATATTACAATTACTCAGTTGTATCATTTATACTGGAAGACTATGGTAAATGTGCAGTCTCTTTCTACTTTCACAAATATTTAATATTTAGGTAGCTCTTAATTCTATAGGACATTAACATCCACCTTACCTTTGTAGCCTCTCATTTTAACAACAAAGAATGTGTATGTCAGTTACTAGCAATGAAAAATGATAAACTCATTCTGCCTAGTACAATATGGATGATCAATAATTAATAATTGCAAAATATAACTTTCCAGTACATTTTTGAGACATTATTGGGCTGCTGTCTTAGATAAAATCATTTCTATTTGAATGTGGCAAATTTACATTGAAGACAATGTGTTCTTGGCATTAGCCTCCAACTCTGAACCTTTGCAGTAAATAAGACAAGGTGTTAATTAAGAGAACTGCCAATCCAAATGAATAATGGAGTGCTGGAAATAGCATGGGTGAGGGCTTGACCTTCTGCCTCAAAGAGGTGCTCCAACACTGAAGTCTCAATTTTGGAACTATGACTACAGAATAATGAGAATATGGAAGGGGAAAAAAAAGGATAGTGGGATCTCCATTAACTCATTTAGCTATTCCTAATTAGTTTTCAAAAATTATCAGGCAGTGTTTAATGAAAGCCTTTTCAGGAATAGGAAATGAATAAAGGTCATAATACAGTAGCCCCCAGCTTACCTGCAGAGGATATGTTCCAAGACCCCCAGTGGATGCCTGAAACTTTGGATAGTGTTGAACCCCAAGTATACTATGCTTTTTCCTATGCATACACACCAGTGATAAAATTTATTTTATTTTTTTTTAAATTTTATTTATTTATTTGACAGAGAGAAACAGCGCGAGAGAGAACACAAGCAAGGGGAGTGTGAGAGGGAGAAGCAGGTTTCCAGCCAAGCAAGGAGCCCGATGTAGGGCTCGATCCCAGAACCCTGGGATCATGACCTGAGCCAAGGCAGACACTTAATGGCTGAGCCACCCAGGCGCCCCACCTATGATAAAATTTAATTTATAATTAGGTACAGTAAGAGATGAACAACAGTAACTCATGATAAAATGGAACAATTGTAACAATATACTGTAATAAAGTCTATGTGAATGTGCACATGCACTCTCTCTAAATATCTTACTGTGCTGTCTTCACCCTTATCTTGTGATGAGGTGAAATGATGAAGTGCCCACATGGTGAGATGAAGTAGAATGAATGATGCAGGCAGTGTGACGTAGCTTTGGGCTACTACTGACCTTTTGTCAGTTTGTCAAAAGGAGGATCATATGCTTCTGGACCAGGATTGATGGCAGAGAACTGAAACCACAGAATGCAAAATCACAGGTAAAGGAGGGCTACTGTACATACTCTTTCTTTAGCCCAAATGGGTGTTAACCAATTATAAGGGGGAATAGGTACTTTGCAAGGGTCTTTCTTAAATACCCTGCATTAAGCAACAGCATAAAAAGGCAGGGGCCCTCCTCCTGACACTAACCCAGGTCAAGTTAACTCAGCCACCTCGGTCCAGTAGGAAGGGTGAGGTGGCAGGGCAGGGAGCAGAGGCATTCCTCTTGGGGAGGTGGTGTCCACAGACAATCCAAAGTCAGCCACCTCTGACTCATACACATGGCTTGCAGAGAGACCTGAGAGTTCAGGGCCGTCCAAATCAGAAACCTTTAGTCAAGCAATTCTACTTCCGATTCTAGCTTAGCAACTAAGGCAGCAAGTCCTTCTGGGCTATGGGGCTGCTCTGACTTGTTGGAGGAGGTCGTGGAGAGGATGTGACTGATGGTTGATTCTAGACTAACCCCAGGCAATTGAAATCTCCTCATTCTTTCCCAGACCCCACCCTTGGCCCTTGGAATGTATGTTCTGCCAATTGTTTGTATAGTGGGAGCCATTTCAAGGACATAGTTTTAAGAGAGTAATGTGTTGTTGGACCATCTGTACAGTATCATCTGATCAGACCATCTGACTGAACCCAGTTAAGGCCTCTATATAAACTTAAGATTCTGGCGGGCAGGTGCAGAGGTCTACTTGTCTTGCTGCTGCCCAAGACAAGCCTGGTATATCAGCTTCCTTGCTTATTCAAACTACCACCTACCAATCTTGAGTGGCTGGCCTCTTTCTTCAGTCTCTCCTTGCCCTCTGTGAGTACAGGGGCCAGTTTTCAAACCAACGTCATTTGAAGGAGAGACCCAGTCTCCATTTAGTCAGGACACTGAATTATATACATTTCTAAGGTTTTTAAAATGTTTGAAAGCTACTAAATACTTCAGGCCATGAGAATAGAAAACATTTCAATGAGGCCAGTATGGCAGATGACTTTGTTGCTCTAAGAAAGTTGTTTTGGCTTTAGACAATCTGTCTCCTTTTTTGGGAAAGCACTAAGATGAACAGAGAATAAGAATAAGACAATATGAGGAAAATCTTCTTGTGAAAATGAATGGCATTTATTTTAGGCCTATTATGGAAAGGTGCTGTTTTATCTTCATGACAGCTTTATGAGTTAAGTGCCATTATTATGCCCATTTCACAAATGAGGATGCTGAGGCACAAGAGGTAAAGGAATTTGCCCAGGAACATTATTCTACTCATGTGCCTGGTCTTTGTGTCCAAGGTGTCACAGGGATACATTGTGGTCATTTGTTTTCACCTGGACTCCAGATACCTTGGTTTTTTTTTTTTTTTTTTTTTTTCCTATTTGACTCAGCCTAAGCCCTAGCCTACATCCAGACTCACAGGAATGTCAGCTGTTTCCACCCCACCACACACCAGTATGGATCAACTGAGCAGTGACACATCCAGGTTCTCAAAGCAGGAGCATGGGTATTACAATGAGGGAAGCAGCACCTTATCCCCACTCTTGCCTCTAGTGATTTTCCTAACTGAACATCCTCTTCCATGTTAGTTGTGAATGGAAATTGAAGCTGTGGTAGTAATTTCTCTAGAACTGCAGCTTGGCCATTGCTGGATCTTTGGCAAAGATTCATGTTCTTTTTCCTTTTCCTTTTCCTTTTCCTTTCCTTTCCTTTTCTTTTCTCTCTCTCTCTCTTTTTTTTTTTTTTTCCCTGATCCTTAGCCAGTGACCCGGGTTTAGGAATTTTAGAATCAATTTCCCCTATTTCTGAGTGAAAATATTAAACTACTTAATTGTCCATTTTCCCCAAGGTGCCCTATGAACTTGGAGACTCACTTCCCTGTAATTTTAAAAAAAATATTTTTATCTATAGTATATTTTATATCTAGAGTAGAGTTACCAGATTAAAAAATATATGACACTCAAATTTATCTTGCAGAAAATTTCAGAGAAATTCAGGTTTGACTGGGCATCATGTACTTTTGTATGTTGAATCTGGCAAGTTGGAAGTGAGGGGAGGGGCAAGTTACTTCTTACTAGATAAACCATCTTGATTAGTGTAGATTAGTCTAATAACTCTAGAAGCTAAAGCATGCTTATGGTTAGCATCTGTGGACAGGTGCAAAGTTTTCTCCAAGTCATTATATTCAGGATCCAAATCTAAACATATTTAGTATGATTCCCACAGTTAATTTTCTCAGGGTAAGACAATCACCATAACAATTTTTAGGAACTTTCCCCTATCACTTGTGATTAAGGTGTCCCATAAAGATGAATTTTCTTAATACCAAAATTTTTAAATTTCGATTTTTCATAGAAATCTTTCTGAAGGGTATTTCACATTACTTCATCTACTTGAAGGTGAGATATTGAATGTGACTTCCTCTGGTAAATCAGTGTTGTCATTATAAGTTGTTTTGCCCTTTAGGACAGTGATATACCCCCAAAGTCTACTGGTGTGTAGGGGACTATAATTCCTGTCTACAGACAGTCTCATGGTGATTGTCAGCGTGCTGCTCTTTGCTCTCCTCTCTCTATACCACCGGGAGACCTATCTCATCACCACCAGTGGGCCTCCACTCCTGAGTTGTAGCCTTAATTTAAAAACAGTTGTGTGGGTGAAGAAATGAGGGAAGCTCCTTTATAGACTCCAGTGCATTTGCTTTGTGGTAGCTATTTTTCTTGCAGTTTACTTCAGAGGGCCGCTTGTACTTCCAGATCTATGTTCTGTTCTTTACAGGTGAGCTTTGCTAGGTATGTGAAATGCTTCTCTGTGTTTGTCATTATTACTTCCCAAGATAGGTTCTATAGGATACAAGTTCGATAAAGTGTTACTATGTGCCTCAAGAAAAACTTCTGTGGTTGAGTCTGAAGACAGTGAACTCTAACCTAAGTTAAACCTGTCAAAAGTGAAAGCTGCTTTTACAGAGATTTTTGTATGCTAATGGAGATTGTGAAGCCCCAGGTATCTGACATGTGAGATGGCAGAGTTTGATTTTATCTGCAGTCCCTTTGGTGGAAGATCTTACTGGAAATACTGTAATATTTTGTCATGACTTATAGTTGCCAGGTTAGCATGGGAGTTGTACACACAGAAATAAAAATCTTAAGCATGACATAAGTTCCATTCTAAAAACTTAAAGGAGAAAGGAACAAAGTATGAAGTGATTTATAATGGGAATAAAATTAATATCCTTTATGTATTTAACTAATCATGTAATGTTATTGCTTTACTCAAGTGTTTTTGATATGATTTTATCATTGCTTTTGGAAGTTATTACTACTAGGTGTTGAAGGAGAGGACTCCTATGTTTTGTGGAGAGGAACACGCTGTTATTTGGCTTAAGTCTGTATGCCGTTTGTCTTTGCCTAAAGACACACACAAACGTACTAATACATTTGTAATAATTGTATGATAAAGCACCTAGTCGTGTATTACAATGCCTTCTGTTCTCCATGGCTTCATGTATTATTTAATTCTCACAACAATATGTTTATGATTTTCATTTTAAAGACGAGAAAATCAAGGCATACTTGCCCAAGATCAGCAGTTAGTATGTGGTAGAGCTGGAATATATACACAAGTGGTCCAATTCCAGAAGCTGTTCTTAGAAACCATTTAAATGGAAAGATGGGAATGGTACTGAGTCCATGAAACTGTAATCCTGAGTTCCTGGAATGTTTTCATGTGTTTTCTTGAGGCAGTGTAACCACCAGACTGAGTCCTTACCTTCTTCACAAAGGTGAGAGGAATAAATAAAGATTTCTTCACAGTGCTGGGCATAGCTGATGAGGTCTGGCATTTCCATTAAAAATAATGAAGTGCTAACTTTCTCAGTAGTCAGTGTTTTTACTTCCTGAAGTAAGAACATAGATTATCCTAAATTCTGGGAGAAGTATGGGCTCTGTCCCATGCTTCTTTAATATCCTAACAATGCTAAATATTGAACTATAGAGTGCAACTGCTTCGTAGTTGTTTGACGAGGGCATTCTGAATGATCCTTACTTGATTGATGAAAATGAGGTCAGAGAGCGGAAGACTTTGATTAAGTTCTCCTAGTAAGTGGCAGAGATTCCTCTCATGGAGGCAGGTCCACTTCATTTCTCACTCCACTACATTGACACTTGGAATTTATTTCTCAACAGTTTATAGAAATATTAAATCACTGGAATTATTGAAACTCATATTGATTTGTCAGGCTTGTCATGACCATATTAGAATATATACAGATGTCTTCATTATATGACTGGATCTTACTGGTAATCAAGCTGATCTTTCTAGTGGTTGCTAGAGAAAATGGCTGGCTGTATTTAGGCCATATTTCTAGCAGCACTTCTTGGCTTCCTCATAGACCATCCTTATCTTAAAGCAGGCTGGGAGTACCTGGGTGGCTAGGTCAGTTAAACATCTGCCTTTGGCTCAGTTCATGATCTCGGGATCCTAAGATGGAGCTGGGCTCTCTGCTCAGTGGGGAGAGTCTCCCTCTGCCCCTCTGTGCTCTATCCCCCACCCCCATTTGTACTCTCTCTCACTCAAATAAATAAATAAATAAATAAATAAATAAATAAATAAAATCTTTTAGAAAAAAGCAGGCTGGACAAATCCTTTTCATACTGTCACCAGCAAAGTCTCAAGGGGTGGCAAATTAATGCTTCTCTTATTTCCCCTGTGGAAAAGCTAACAAATCATGATCAACTGTTCAGGGTTGATAGGCCCACACATACTATTCCTTTCCCTGACAATGCAATTTTCCAAGTCACTGTGAAAACCTTTTTTTTTTTTCCTGAAATAAGAACCACTTATATGAGAATCTGCTTATGTGTCTTATCAACCTACATCTTGATAGGTCTCTTTGATTTCTCTTTGCCCACTCACTATTACCAATGTCTTCATTTTCTTATATATGTATTTTTACTTTTGACCAATTTTTAGTACATGTCTGTTATTTTTATGCATTTGAGTCTTATCCATCCGGATATTAAGAAGGCCAAAAGTATAGTCATCGATACTTTCAAATATTCCATTATGCCTGCCTTTTTCTTTTTTAGGAGAAAATGCGTGCAAAATAATTTCATCAGATTTCTGGAACAGACTATGTATAGCAGAGGGTTTTGGCATCACTGACTTTGTAGTCAGATTAAACTCGGATTAGAATTTTGGCCCTGATAATTACTGTGTGACCTTGAAAAAGTTACTTAACTGTTTTATGGTTTCTTTATCTGTAAAATGGTGCTGATAATAAAATTCATCTCACAGGGCCGTGAGCATTAAAGGAGATAATGAAAAGTGTTCAGCATGGTACCAGCTTGTACTAAGCACAAGTGTTAATTACTTACTTACATCTTCCACGCTGATAGAGGAAGTCTTTTCAGGTTTCTCAAATGGGAAGTGTACTGTGGGCCCAGAAGTAAGGCTGAAATATCACCAGTATAATAAGGAAAAATACTGAAAGGATAAATTTGTAAGAGCTTTGCAAGTGTGTGAATAAATGTCCAATGACACTGGACAGCCAACTCAGTGTGATACATACCTATGCGCGCGCACACACACACACACACACACACACACACAAAATAGAAGCAAAAGTTGGTATTTTGTGAGTGCCTGGGTGTTGCAGTTGGTTGAGGGTCTGACTACTGGTTTTGGCTCAGGTTGTGATCCCAGGGTTGGGAGACTGAGCTCCCTGTCAGGCTCTGTGCTCAGCTTGGAGTCTGCTTGAGACTCTCTCCCCCTCCCCCTCCCCCTCCCTAAAATAAATAAATAAATCTTTAAAAAGATTAGTATTTTGACAGTCAAAAATGCAAAACACAAAGAAAAACAGTGTAAAATCTTTGTTATATTTTGGGAACTATTATTTTTATAATCATATATACTTAAATATGATTCATGCCTTTATTACTTCTTGCCACATTAAATCCTGTCTTTTTGATTCTACTTGTAAACACTGATATAGAATTCTATCTTTGTGACTGAAAGCACACATTCATTTGTGAAACATCCCACACTATAATTAAATTATGAAGGTAAGAAATGATTTTTGTTTGGATAAGGAAAATGACTTGGTGGTGGGCATATATTGTTTTGTTCTTTGTTCTTCTTGGGAGTGTAATAGACAACCTAAACTTGTAGGTGCCGCATTGTTCTACTCCCTCACCTCCCAGGCTTTACTCAAAAATATATCTCATTTTATTTTACCAGGTTCATAGGCATATGCATGTTTATAGGTTTATTTCAGTATCAGCACCCAAAAATCCAATAGGCAATTTTAGACCTAAAAAAAAAAATTAGATGGTGGACATTGTGGACATTAAAGATCAGGGTCTTTCAGGAGAACTTCACTCCCCATCTCCTGATTTATTCTTTTTCTCAATAACTTTTTGAAGAAATCACTTTTCAAAGGGTCTAAAAACATCTGATCTTTTCTTCTAGATTGGGAGACCATATTATCTAAACAATAGTTAGTAATTATGACTGAATAAAGATTTTGCTTCTGGGTTTTGAACAATCTCATAAGTGACATATTGGACACTTGAAATGCCCTCAGGATTTATGGGAGTGGTTTCTTTTCTTTTTTTTTTTTAGAGCATTTTTTTTTATTATTATTATATTATGTTAGTCACCGTACAGTACATCCCTGGATTCCGATGCAAAGTTCGATGCTTCATTAGTTGCATATAACACCCAGTGCACCATGCAATACGTGCCCTCCTTACTACCCATCACCAGTCTATCCCATTCCCCCACCCTCCTCTATGGGAGTGGTTTCTAAACTTATTTTGGGGAGTGATAAGAATCCAAAATGGACCACTGAACATACCACCAAGAGTAGGAGGGGTTGAGTTGCTAAGTGGTCTGGGACTTCAGGCCTCCCTTACAATCTTTAACAAGAACAAATGAGTTCTTATTTGGTTTGCATATTGGGATTCCAATTTTTAACTTGAGAAGATTCAGCATTTTAAAGTGTACAGCTTAGTGGTTTTTAGTATATTAATAAGGTTGTGTACCAATCACTATTATCTAATTGCAGAACATTTTAATCAACCCCCAAGCAAACTCTGTACCCATTAGAGTTTCTTCCCATTCTCCCCTCCCACTAGTCCCTAGCAGCCACAAATCTACTTTCTGTCTCTATGGATTTGCCTATTCTGGACATTTCATAAAATAAAATCATACCATATGTGGCCTTTTGTGTCTGGCTTTTTTCACTTAGCATAATTTTCCAGGTTCAGCCATGCTACAGTATGCATCAGTTCTTCATTCTATGCATTTGGCCTTAAACATGCTACCCAATATTGATTGTTTTGTTCACAAGTGTGTCCGTGTTTTGTTCTCCTAACTTTCAGAACAGTACCATATGTAATATTTATTTTGCTTTCCCAAGGTATATATTCTGCTATTGTGATTATTGTATGCTTAGTAAATACTCAGATGATTGGTCTTTAAAAAAAAAAAAAAAGATTCCTGAGGAGTGAACAGGGAATTACCTTTTTTTTTTTTTTTTTGAGTTCCTCTTATGTACTAGATTCTAAGCTAGGGGATTATCAGTTAATCCTCACCATAACTCTATGAGCTGGCTATTTACATTTTCTCATTCACTGCGGTGACGGGGGTTTGAAGCTTAGAGAGCTTTCCCTCAAATTACACAGCCAGTAAATGACAGATATGAGATTTGCATCCAGATCTGTTCTCACCATGTTATAAACCTTCATTAGGTTTTAAGGATTCCCCCCAAATTTGAGACTTTCTCTCCGTTTCCCTTTGCACCTCACTTGTGCTCTCTCTCTCCCAAATAAATAAATCTTACAAAAAAAAGACCCCCCCCAAAAAAAACCCTATTTAGAAAAAGCCCTAGTAGATTCATATATATATATATGGAATATTTAAAATATAGGAATTCCTAGAAGCAGGGGGAAGTATACATATTTTTGAGACTCTTTGCAATCTTTGCAATCTAATTTTAACAGGTGATGCCAGATTCCTCTTTTTCCTAAACAGAAGGTACTTTTGTAAGAGCTCTAGAATATTGGCACAACTAAAGCTATCAAATAATTTTCTTACTTTCTTTACAAGATGTTAAAAATTTTGGATCATTGATTACAGTAATCTGGCTAAAAGTTTGCTATTAAATCCTATCTACTGCAGGATAAATGCAGGTTTCACAGTGATCAAGGGTAATTTTCTTGTGTTTTTAAAAGTATATTTACACTCCTGTATTTTTTTTTAATTTTTATTTAAATTCAATTAGCCAACATACAGTACATCATTAGTTTCAGATGTAGTGTTCAATAATTTATCAGTTGCATATAACACCCAGTTTACATATCATGTTTGGTTTATAATCATGACTCCTGAAACTTTGACATCTGAATACAATTTATCAACATAATTCATGTTTATAATTTTGAAAGCACAAGGAAAGTGCCCTGATGTAGTAGAAATAGCACTGTACTTGGAGGAAGGAGCCCTGGGCTTTGTCCTTGCCTTGTCACAAAGTGGGCTTATAGGTTTGGGTAATCCCTTTTCTCTTTCTGGAGCCCTGTCTCTTCAGTTATAAAATTATAGGGTTGGACCAGGTGATCTGCAGGGTCCTTCCAGCTTGAAGGCTAGTGATACCCATAATGAGGGAATCCTAGAGAACAAACACTACACTAAAGAGGTTTTGCATGCTCTGAGCTGCCTTTTAGAAAGTTGACAGTAGCCTTTAAATCAATCATAAACCAGAGGGCAGAGCTGCAATGGGTGAATTGAAAAGCTTCTTGCTCTTAGTTTTTGGGTGCGTTTCTGACACTTCAGGGTGGTTTAAATGGCTCTGAGTGCCCTAATGCCACACAAAGCTCACATCACTCTAATCATTATGAAACCGTCACAGATGTGCACTGGAAAGATTTTCTGAGGAAGTTGGAAAAATGAGACTGTAAATGCCTTCCAGCTGGCATGCCTAAATGTTCTTCATCTCATCAGAGGCATGTTCAGGTTAATTTCAGTTGATGACTGATAGCTTATCCAAATGTTACTCAAGATAATGTGGAGCAGTTTTTCTCTCCTAGTGATGAATTCAGATAAGAGGGTGATTATTGAAAAAGAAAGTAACTAACACGTCTCAACTGAAAGAAATGGTATCATTACAAAAACACAAAACTAAATTATAACATCTAAAAAGAAGAAAAAGACTCAAGGTCGGGACATAAAAAGCATAAGGCTAATTACACACATGCATATGGTGTACATTCCAGTTTAGTACTGAGGGAGTTAACACCTTCGTGCCCAGCTGGTTTAGGTTGTGCCATTTACATCCTGCTGTTCACAATGATGATGCTAAGAAATGGGCTGCCTGCTATCACTAAGTGCCAGATACAGGCCATATGGCAACAAGGCAACATGGAATTAGAAAAAGAAAAATTAAAAACAACAGTTTTCCTGAGATTTAACATACTTTGATAGCTTCAGACATGCAATCTATTGCACATTTTCTTAATTCCTTTAAACTCCTCTTCTAGTCCTGGCATTGCTGCTGGCTGCATTTCAGCTGTGTAATGTGAATGTGAAAACAAGCAAAGAACATGATTACAAAATCACATATTCTAGAATCTAAGTGTTTTACTTTGGATGATAGCCTTCTTTAAATGATAGCTACTCTCTTTATAGAAATAGTAGAATTCCAGAGAGAAAAACATAAAAAGAGATGACAAGCTATTCATATATATGCATATAGGCATATTCATACAATATGAAGTGATTTCTTAAAAGTAGAGATAAAAGTAATGGAATCATAGAATGTTAAAGCTGGAAGTGATCTCAGAGCTCTTTAGATTCACCCTTTTGCTTTACAGAAAAGTAAACCAAGGCAGAGCTGTTAAATCATTTGCCCAAGAGCACATGGGAGTTATTGACAGAAATGAATCTAAAATTTAGGTCTACAGGCTTGCATTCCAGTGTCGTCGTCGTTTTTTTAAATCTATGTCATATGTTGATGGAGCTAAAATAGTAAGATTTCAAAGAATTGATGGTTGATTGAGAAATTGTTTTGGTGTGTAACAGATAAGCAGACCCAGGACTTTATATAATTTTGTAATGGTGTATATTTTGAGGAAAAATGGAATGCTACTTCAATATGATCTTATTTATTAATTGAATTAGTTGGCTGTCCTAACCACCCCATGCATCAAAATTTTTTGATATTGATTTCATGGTCATTTCACAAATCTTCCTCTATACACAAGTTAAAAATAGCATATTTTGAGTGATGTGATGATTGATATCTTCTTCTGTAAGATGCCCCTATGTGAATTCATAGGTCCCTTTTAGCTCCTGCAGATTATGATTCTAAGTACCTTGTTCACAATGAAGCATAACTTTTGAAGCTGTGGTCATCTAACTTCAAGGTAGATCAAGATTTAACCTTTGCTGACTTAGAAAAGGCACACTATATAAACAATTTTATAGTGATGCTTAAAAATACTTTTTTTGTTAAAGACGGGTTTTTTAAAAGATTTATTTATTTTAGAGAAAGAGAGAAAGCATGCGTGTGAGGGGGGAGGGACACAGGGAGAGGGAGAGAATTTTAAGCAGACTCTCTGCTGAGCGCGGAGTCTGACTTGGGGTTCAGTCTCACAACCCTGAGATCATGACCTGAGCTGAAATCAAGAGTCAGATGCTTAACCGACTGAGCCATCCAGGTGCCCCTGTTAAAGACAATTTTATAACTTCAGATTATATGTAGATATTTTGGAACATTATTCGCAAGATAAATGTTCGGAATTTTCTACGTACAATTGATGGAAACATTACCCATTGGAGTTTTTCTGTAATTCACATGTAAATGTATGTAAATTGGAGGCCCTTGAGACTATTTGTATCTGCAGAACTTTTTGTACATTTTTGTATGTGAGAGGCAGTGTATTTTTAAAAGAATTTAAAGGTAAAGTGTATTTATTATTGAGATTACATTAGTCTTTTTATCTATGTTTTCATATTTAACTCCATGATTAAAACCAATCTCAGATATCAGAGCATCAGGAGGACAGGTAATCAAAGTGAGGGGACCGCCACGGGTAACAGAACTTCTAGTTATAAAGCAGAGTGCAAAACTGAGCTTAAAAGTTTAAATTTAAAGGAACTTAAGTGAGTTATTTGAAAAGTGTTTTGTTTTTCAACTTTGATTTGATTATAAACCATTCAAGGACCTCAGAGGATAAAGAGAAATGATTATGAGAGACCACAATATAAATTATGATAAAAATCCTTCATTGAATTCCAGAAAATTTATTACTTTTTTTAATGCTGGTCTTTTTTTAATTAAAGTGCAGTTGACACACAGTATTACATTAGTTTTAGGTATACAACATAGTGATTCAACAAGTCTATACATTGTGCTCTATTCACCGTAAATATAGCTATATAACATTGCAGCACCATTGACTATATTCCCTATGCTGTACCTTTTATCCCTATGACTTTCATTCCATAAATTGGAAGCCCATACCTCTCCAGAAAAGTCATTCCTTATTTCAGTTTGTGTTAAGGCCTCTAGAGCATGGTGAGACAACTGTTCCATTCATTCCACTGCACACTTGGAAATACGACTGGCAAAATCTGACAAAGATTCTGTATCATAAAGAAATGATTTTTGTTCTCTAACACCATTTTCCAGTAAAAGAATCAGGACTCTTTGAAAGAAATCGCTGATTCTAGGGCTGGGGCAATGGATGTGTAAGAAAAGCCTAGAGCATCCTGTAATCCCAGAAAGAAAAAGAGTGTTCAAAAACCCAAAACCATGGTGTGGGGATAGTATGTCAAAGGGACACAGGAGCCAAACCAAAAGTACTCCCAGTAGCCAAAGCTGGAACAATTTGAATAACAAACTAAGTAACGCAATATGGAATTGTAGCTCAATATATAAAATAAGTATCCAGTAAACAGTAAAGAAACCTGGTAAACACTGTCTGGTGAATGTATTCGTAGTGGTTTATTAGTTGTGACAAATGTATGACACTAATATACTAACAATAGGGAAAAGTGGTGTGATGTAAGTGGTAACTCTCCATATTATCTTTGTAACTTTTCTGTAAATCTAAAGCTGTTCTAAAATAAAAAGTTTATTTAAGAGGAAAGGAGTTTGATGATTTTGTTTTCTAATGCTGTCATAAGGTATGTTGCATGTTTTGACTGACATTTTCTATTGGATTAGGTCTTATTTACAAAGACTTTAGAATAAAAGACTTGCGCGATGGCAACAGTTGATACGAGTAGCAGATAGAGAAGCGAATTGTGTTTCAAGTGATGCTCCCCTCTGCCACAAAGCTCAAAGCACTTTATAGAGTCACCACTCATTTCTAAAGTGATAAAACTTATGAAAGTATGTTGTAAATTGTAAAGGACTATAAAACATATACCATAATTAGTATCACTTTAGAATTTTACTATTATTCCCAAGAGCTCCGTAATGTATTGGTGGCTAGAGGGAGTTTCTATAAGTTAGAGAATCCTTATCATCATAAAGTTGATGCAAAAGAAAATGGTCCCATTTATTCCCATAAGATAACACTTAATGTGATTTTAATTTTATAGATGTGACCTTAAAATTAGACAAAATTGTTCAGTTTGGTTGGTTTCCCTTGCCTTGGTCAAACCAAGTGTTTCATATTCTAAGTGTCACATTTGATGAGCCATTTTAATAATGAAAGACAAAAACTAATAATATCTTTTATATGCATGTGATTTGACCTTAAGCACACAGACACAGCCAGACTAACCTCAGTAAGG
Organism: Ailuropoda melanoleuca; assembly: GCF_002007445.2. NCBI lineage: Eukaryota > Metazoa > Chordata > Mammalia > Carnivora > Ursidae > Ailuropoda > Ailuropoda melanoleuca. The sequence goes on from NC_048218.1 coordinate 105,893,955, forward strand.
CAAAGACAGAGACAGTAAGGCAAACTTGCTGAATATTTATTTTCTTGGGAACATATTCTATGACTATGAGTGGGTGATAAAAATTTTTTAATGGATTTGGACTTTAGCCATCTTTTGAAATAAATCAGTGGGAAAAGTGAGAAGAAAACCAAAGCTAAAATGCAAATACACTGGTGGAGTAGATTGGCAGTGTTGGGAAACGACACCCCTGCTGTGAACTTTCTCTGTGGATTAAAAAAAAAAAAGCTTTATTGAGGTGTAATCAAAATACAAATACAATATACTGTACATATTTAAAGTGTACAGTTTTGTCATTTTTTGACCTATGTCTGCAACCATGAAATGATCACTACAATCAAAATAGTGAACATATCCATCATCCCCAAAAGTTTCCTTGTGCCCAATTGTAATTTTTCCCTCTTGCTCCTGCCTACATCACCTCTGTCCTTATGCTGAGGCAGTCACTGGTCTGCTTTCGGTTGTTCTAAATGAGCATGCACACTTAAACAGAATCATGCAGTACTTATCTTTTTTTTTTTTTTTAAGATTTTATTTATTTGACAGAGACAGACAGCCAGCGAGAGAGGGAACACAAGCAGGGGGAGTGGGAGAGAAAGAAGCAGGCTCCCAGCGGAGAAGCCTGATGTGGGACTGGATCCTGCAACGCCAGGGATCACGCCCTGAGCCGAAGGCAGACTGCGCCACCCAGGCGCCCCAGTACTTATCTTTTTGCTTGTGTATGTGTTTTTTAATCTGACTTCTTTCACACAGCATTCTTAGGAAATTCATCCATGTTGTGGCATGTATCAATACTTTGTTCCTTTTTATTCCATGTGTGGTTTTGGCAAAATGTGCATATTCATTTACCTGTTTATGGCCATTTGTACTGTTTTCTGTTTTTGATTATCACAAGTAAAGCTGTTATGAACATCATTGTCCAAGTCTTTATGTGAACATTTCCTTCTCTTCTCTTGGGTAGACACCAGGAGTGAAGTGCCAAGATCATGTATGAGGGTGTATGTTTAACTTTTTAGTAAATGGATGAACTATTTCCCAAAATAGTTGTACCATTTGCATTCCTACTAACAGTGTATGAGAGCTCCAATTTCTTTATATCCTTACTAATACTTGTTTTTAAGTGCAGACATTCTTATAGCTGTATAGTGGTATCTCATTGCTTTCCTCTATCAACTAATGATGCTGAACATTTTTTTATGTGTTTATTTGCTATCCATATATCTTTGATGGGGTGTCTGTTCAAATTTGCACATTTTCATTATTGAATTGTTTATTATGATTTTTGAGAATCCTTTATTCCTGATTCAAGTCCTTTGTCAGATATATGCTTTGCAGTTTTTCTCTATTATCAGTCATGATTTTAAAGTCGTATTTAAGAAATCTTTGCCTAACTTAAGATAACAAATATTTTCTTCTAAGGGCTTCATGCTTTTAAGTTTACACTGCAATCTATATAGCGTTTCAAGTTAATTTTTATATATGGTATAAAGGGTGGAGAGAAGTTCAATTTTTTTGTATATGAATATATAATTGTTCTAGTAACAATTATTATAAAGTCTATTTCTTTTTCTCAACTGAATTGTGTTTATTCTTTGTTAAAAACTATTGTTCAGTGGGTACAGATCTATTTCTGAAATTTCTGTTTTGTTCAACTGACCTATTTCTTTTCTCTTGATTCTAGCACCATATCGTCTTGATTATTGTAGCTTCGCAGTAAGCCTTGGAATCAAGTAGTGTTAACCCCCTAACTGTTCTTTTTGAAAGTTGTTTTAGACTATTCTAGATTCTTTACATTTCCATATAAATTTTACAATAAGTTTTTCTATTGCTACAAAAAATGTGTGCTATGATTTGGACGAGGATTGCATTCAAATAGATTAATTCAGGGAGAATTGACATCTTAATACTTTTTCAACTGTGAGCAAGGTATCTCTGTTTTGGTTTTCTTTAATTTCTCTCAGCAGTGTTTTGCATTTTTGGTATACGAGTCCTGTACATCTTTAGTCAGATAAATTCTTATGTAGTTCATATTCTTTGTTATTAGTATAAATGATGTTTTATGAAATTTTAATTTTGACTTGTTCTTTGTTAATTTATATAAATAAAATTAATTTTAATATGTTGATCTTTTATCCTGCAACCTTGCTAACATCACTTATTAGTTCTAGTAGTTTTGTCCTAGAATCCTTTGGATTTTCTATGAATAATGACAGTTTTCCTTTTTCCTTTCCAGTGAGGATGCCTTTTATTTACTTTTTAAAAAAAAACCTTATTCAACGGCTGGAACCTCCAGTACAATGTTCAATAGAAGAGATAAGAGTAGACAATCTTGTCTTGCTCCTGGTGTTAGGGGCATTTGGTCTTTCATCATTAAATATGATGTTAGCTGTATGTTTTTCATACTTTCCTTTTTCAATGAGGAAGTTCTTTTTTATTACTAGTTTTCTCAGAGTTTTTAACACGAATGATGTTGAATTTTGTCAAAAGCTTTTTTATTCATCTGTTGATATGGTCATATGGTTTATTTTTTAGTTTGGTAATATGGTAAATTACATTGTTTGGTTTTTTAATAGTAAATTAACTTGTATCTCACTCGGTTACAGTGTATTGTTTTTTTAAATATATTGTTGGATAAGATTTGTTAAAATTCATTTAGTATTTTTGTATCTATATTCATGAGGAATATTGGTCTGTAGTATTCTTTTCTCTTTTTTTTAAAGATTTTATTTATTTGAGAGAGAGAGAGAACGAGTGCAGGGGAGGGGCAAAAGGAGAGGGAGAAGCAGACTCCCATTGAGTAGGGAGGCTGATGTGGAGCTCTTTGGGGAGTTCCATCTCATGACCCTGAGATCATGGCCTGAGCTGAAGGCAGATGCTTAACCAGCTGAGCCACCCAGGAGCCCCTGTAGTATTCTTTTCTTGTATACATTGTAAAATGATTACTACAATCAAGTTAATTAACACCAATCACCCCACATACTTACCTCTTGTTTGTTTGTTTATTTATTTATTTATTTATTTATTTATTTATTGTAGGAATGCTTAAGACCTACTCTCTTACCAAATTGCAAGTGTGTATATATATCAACTCACCATGTTGTATACTTTAAATATATGCAATTTTAATTGTCAGTTATACTTCAATAAAAAAAGAAACAGGTAAACTGAATAGCCTTATATCCATTAAAAACATTGAATATGTCATTTGGAAACTTTCTCACAATAGTTGCCTGTATGTCTTCATTGGTGAATTTACAAAAATGTAAGGGAAAAATAATACTAATTTTCCACAAAGTCTTCCAGGAAATTGTAGAGGAGAGAATATTCTGAGAGGCCAGGCTTACCCATTTGTTTATTATTGCTTTTGTTGCTTATGCTTTTGGTCTTATATCAAAAAAATTATTGCCAAGACCAATGTCAAGGAGTTTTTCCCTGTCTTTTCTTTTAGGAGTTTTGTGATTTCAGGTCTCACATTTAAATTTAATTTGTTTTGAGTTATTTTTTGTGAGCGATAAATAGAGATAGGGGTCCTCTTTCATAGTTTTGCATGTGAGTATTTATAAATTGACTCATGTCATTATGAAATGACCTTCTTTATCCTAAATAATATTCTTTGTTTTGAAATCTCCTTTTCTGATATTCATATAGACACTTTTTCTTTTTATTAGTGTTAGCATGGTATATCTTTTTTATCCATTTACTTTAACCTATTTGAGTCTTTATATTGAAAGTGTACATCTCGTAAACAGCGTATAATTTTATTCAGTCTGACAATCTCTACCTCTTGATTTGAGTATTGAGGTCATTTACATTAACATGATTATTAATATTTAGTTTTCAATAGATAGGTTTAAGTCTGTCCTTTTGCTATGTGTTTCCTCCTTTTTCTGTATTTTCTTTGTTCCACATTTCTTATTCTGTCTTATTTAGGGTTAATTAAGCATTTTTTTAAAAGATTTATTTGTTTATTTGACACAGAGAGAGAGCAAGAGATGGAACACAAGCAGGGGGAGTGGGAGAGGGAGAGGGAGAAGCAGGCTTCCCGCTGTGCAGGGAGCCCGATGTGGGGCTCGATCCCAGGACCCAGGGATCATGACCTGAGCCGAAGGCAGATGCTTAATGACTGAGCCACCCAGGTGCCCCAAATTAAGCATTTTTTAATGATTCTGCTTATCTTCTTCTTTGTTCACTAGCTATAACTCTTTGTTTTATTATTTCAGTGGTTGTGTTAGAGTTTATGGTGTACATCTTTTTTTTTTTTTAAGATTTTATTTATTTATTTGACAGAGAGAGAGAGAGAATACAAACAGGGCAGTGGCAGGCAGAGGGAGAAGCAGGCTTTCCTCTGAACAAGGAGCCTGATGTGGGACTCAATCCCAGGACCCTGGGATCATGACCTGAGCTGAAGGCAGACACTTAACCAACTGAGCCACCCAGGCATCCCTATGGTGTACATCTTTAACTTATCACAGGCTACCTTTAGCAGTGGTCAGTGAAGTGCAGCCAAGAGGCCAAATCCATCTCACTGCCCATTTTTTGTAAATGATTACTAGTCTTTCTTACTTAGGTGATCCTACTGAGGTTACTAGTTATCCATCAGTATCTGTTCCCCAGTTCTTCCACAGTTTTAGAATTGTAGTTGGCACATGGCTGCCCATTTGAGGATTACATTTCGGGGCCCCTTTGGAGTCTCGTGTGTCTGGATGGCTAGCCCTCACTGTTGGAATGTGAGCCTGGGGGAAATGCGCCAGTTCCAGTGCTGGCCTTGCATGAGCTCTTCTCCATGCTCTCTCTCCTTTCTATGACCTTGAATATGGCCTCAGCTTCAACTAGGTAGATGAGAACATGTCCTAAGGCAATAATTCTTAAACATTTAGGTTTCCCAGTCCCTTTACATTTTACAAACTAATGGGGATCCTGGAAGTTTTATTTGTGTAGATTGTAGCTACAAATATTTACCAGATTAGAAATTAAAAGTGAGTAAAATTTAAATATTTATGTTCATTTTAAAATAATAATAAACCTATTAAAATTTAATATGAAATACACATTTTTGTGAAAAAAACCCCATATTTTTCAAAATAAAAAGTTTGAGTGACTTTTTTTTTTTTAAGATTTATTTATTTGAGAGAGAGAGCAGGCAAAGGGGCAGAGGGAGAAGGAGACCAGCAGACTTCCTGCTGAGTGCTGGCCCAAAATGGGGCTCTATCCCACAAACCTGGTATCATGACCTGAGCTCAAATCAAGAGTCAGACGCTTGGAGTGGGATTAAAGATGGCGGAGGAGTAGGGGACCCCTTTTTCAGCCGGTCCCCTGAGTTGAGCTGGATAGGTACCAGACCAGCAGGAATATCTACGGAATCAGCCTGAGACGCAGGAAGACACATCTGGATCTCTACAAATGAACATCTCCAGCGCTGAGTATCGAGGTACGAAGCGGGGAGCCGTGAAACCACGCACAGATATCCGAAGCTAAACAGAAGGGGGAGGGAGCCGCCGTGTCAGGGCGCCGGGAAGCGGTAGCCACCT
>NC_048218.1:105906026-105907783 GCF_002007445.2 Ailuropoda melanoleuca
TTAGAGTTTTGTTTCAAAAGGATCTCTGGCGGCCGAGTGTAGTGTGAATCAGAACTGGTGACTTTAAGTTCCACAGACTAGGATTGAGTATGTAGTTTATTGGGAAGTTCTAGGAAGCATTGATAAGAAAGGGAAGAGGGTGAGATGAGGTGGAGAAAGGACAGAAGCCAACAGGGGATGCTCTGAGGAGCAACTGCCACTGTGGGCAACTGGGGCTCAATCTCCATGGGGGACTCTGGAATCCTGTAGAACATACCTCAGAGCTGTCCCACTTGACCTACAAGGAAGCTGGAAAGTTTACTACCACCTCTCATCTCATTGCTTGAGGGCTATTCTGGGGAGAGGGGAGTTAACCCCTCAGCATTTCAGATCCTGCTTCTGCAGTCAGAGAAGGGCTCAGCCAGGAGGGTCACAGATGCTTACAGTAGGAGATTTTGGTGAGTGCAGAATTGGGAAAATGCTCCCTCTCTGGGTCATGTTTTGTGACTGGGTATCAAGCAAGGAAGCTTGCTCCCCTCAGCTTCCACAATCCTCAGGAAACTTTTGACAACCTCTATTTCTTATATCTCACTCCAGTGAAACTCCCTGGGTCAGGCCAAGGGACTAATCCCTTTCCCCAGGTTCTTCTGGAAATTCTTCCCTCCCCTTTTAGCCCTGTTTTACTCATAGAAATTAACTCATACCACCTCCATCAAGAATCCCTCACCAGTTCAACTGACAAAACTCAAATAAAGATGTTTCCATGAAAGCTCAAGTTATGACACATTCCTCCTGACATAATGCTTGAAGCTAACTGCATATATTAAACTGAAATATCCATATGTCTACTAAAAAATAGAATCTTTGATCAGTTTTGAGTGAAAAAATTGAAAATACAGTAATTAAAATTCCAAATGCATCACTGGATTATGCTACTATTTATATGGTATTAATGTAAAAAACAGTTTCTATTATTTTTCAAAAAAGTTTGAAATTAACTTATACTGTTTTTAATAAACAACTTATTTTCTCCCCATAACTGAAAAAGTGAGGTACGTCTGTAAGTAGAGTAGATTTTGAAAGACAGTTACTATCAGTGCTTGTACCAGGGCAAAATGCCACCCCTGGAAAGATACCAGGCAATCTATACCATAAACAGACATCCTTCTCATTAACCATTCTTCTAATTGTCATATTGTAATTTTGGTTGGACCAAAATCTACTGTTTACATCATTATGACTATTAACAGCTAAACTATATTATAAGCAATGATGACTTTTCCTTTTTTTTTTCTTTTTAAGTTTTTTTTTTATTATGTTAGTCACCATAAAGTACATCCCCGGTTTCCAATGTAAAGTTCGATGATTCATTAGTTGCGTATAACACCCAGTGCACCACGCAATACGTGCCCTCCTTAATACCCATCACCGGTCTATCCCATTCCCCCACCCCCCTCCCCTCTGAGGCCCTCAGTTTGTTTCTCATAGTCCATAGTCTCTCATGCTTCATTCCCACTTCTAATTACCCCCCTTTCTTTATCCCTTTCTTCCCCTACCGATCTTCCTAGTTCTTATGTTCCATAGATGAGAGAAATCATATGATATTTGTCTTTCTCTGCTTGACTTATTTCACTTAGCATTATCTTCTCCAGTGCCGTCCATGTTGCAGCAAATGTTGAGAATTCGTTCTTTCTGATAGCTGAGTAATATTCCATTGTATATATGGACCACAGCTTCTTAATCCAGTCATCTGTTGAAGGGCATCTCGGCTCCTTCCA
>NC_048218.1:105907837-106024704 GCF_002007445.2 Ailuropoda melanoleuca
GAACATTGGGGTGCATAAGGCCCTTCTCTTCACTACGTCTGTATCTTTGGGGTAAATACCCAGTAGTGCAACGGCTGGGTCATAGGGTAGTTCAATTTTTAACTTTTTAAGGGACCTCCACACTGTTTTCCAGAGTGGCTGTACCAACTTGCATTCCCACCAACAATGTAGGAGGGATCCCCTTTCTCCACATCCTCTCCAACAATTGTTGTTTCTTGCCTTGTCTATCTTTGCCATTCTAACTGGCGTAAGGTGGTATCTCAGTGTGGTTTTGATTTGAATTTCCCTGATGGCTAATGATTTTGAACATTTTTTCATGTGTCTGTTAGCCATTTGTATGTCTTCATTGGAAAAGTGTCTGTTCATATCTTCTGCCCATTTTATGATTTGTTTATTTGTTTCTCGTGTATTGAGTTTGAGAAGTTCTTTGTAGATCTTGGATACCAGTCCTTTATCTGTGGTGTCCTTTGCAAATATATTCTCCCATTCCGTGGGCTGTCTCTTAGTTTTTTTGACTGTTTCCTTGGCTGTGCAGAAGCTCTTTATCCTGATAAAGTCCCATAAGTTCATTTTATCTTTTATTTCTCTTGCCTTTGGAGATGTGTCGTGAAAAAGGTTGCTCTGGCCGATGTCATAGAAGTTGTTGCCTATGTTCTCCTCTAGAATTTTGATGGATTCCTGTCTCACATTGAGGTCTTTCATCCATTTGGAGTTTATTTTTGTGTATGGTGTGAGAGAGTGGTCAAGTTTCATTCTTTTGCATGTAGCTGTCCAATTTTCCCAGCACCATTTATTGAAGAGACTGTCTTTTTTCCACCGGATGTTTTTTCCTGCTTTATCAAAGATTAGTTGCCCAAAGAGCCGAGGGTCCATTTCTGGGTTCTCTATTCTGTTCCATTGGTCGATGTGTCTGTTTTTGTGCCAGTACCATGCTGTCTTTGTGATCACAGCTTTGTAGTACAGCTCGAAATCCGGCATTGTGATGCCCCCAGCTTTGTTTTTCCTTTTCAACAGTTCCTTGGAGATTCGGGGCCTTTTCTGGTTCCATACAAATTTAAGGACTATTTGTTCCAGTTCTTTGAAAAATGTCCTCGGTATTTTGATCGGGATAGCATTGAAAGTGTAGATTGCTCTGGGTAGTATGGACATTTTAACTATGTTAATTCTTCCAATCCATGAGCATGGAATATTTTTCCATCTTTTTATGTCTTCCTCAATATCTTTCAAAAGTGATCTATAGTTTCTAGGATATAGGTCCTTTACGTCTCTGGTTAAGTTAATTCCAAGGTAACGTATGGTTTTTGGTGTTATTGTAAATGGGATGGATTCCCTAATTTCTCTTTCTTCAGTCTCGTTATTCGTGTATAGAAATGCAACTGATTTCTGGGCATTGATTTTGTATCCTGCCACCTTACTGAATTGTTCTATAACTTCTAATAGTTTGGGAGTGGATTCCTTTGGGTTTTCCATATAGAGTATCATGTCATCTGCAAAGAGAGACAGTTTGACTTCTTCTTTGCCGATTTGGATACCTTTGATCCCTTTTTGTCTTCTGATTGCTGTTGCAAGGACTTCTAGTACTATGTTGAATAATAGTGGCGAGAGTGGGCATCCTTGTCGTGTTCCTGATCTTAAGGGAAAGGCTTCCAGCTTTTCCCCATTGAGAATAATGCTTGCAGTAGGCTTTTCATAGATGGCTTTTATGAGATTGAGAAATGTACCCTCTATTCCTACACTCTGAAGGGTTTTAATCAGGAAAGGATGCTGTATTTTGTCAAATGCTTTTTCTGCATCAATTGAGAGGATCATATGGTTCTTGAGTCTTTTCTTGTTGATATGATGTATCACATTGATTGATTTGCGAGTGTTGAACCATGCTTGCATCCCAGGTATGAATCCCACTTGGTCATGATGGATAATCCTTTTAATGTACTGTTGGATTCTATTAGCAAGGATCTTGTTGAGGATTTTGGCATCCATATTCATTAGAGAAATCGGTCTGTAATTCTCCTTTTTGAGGGGGTCTTTGCCTGGTTTGGGGATCAAGGTAATATTAGCCTCATAGAATGAGTTTGGTAGCTTTCCTTCTGTTTCTATTTTTTGAAATAGCTTTAGGAGAATAGGTATTATTTCTTCTTTGAATGTTTGGTAGAATTCCCCAGGAAAACCGTCTGGGCCTGGAGTTTTATTATTTGGAAGGTTGTTTATCACTGACTCAATTTCTTCATAGTTAATTGGCCTATTTAAGAAATCTATTTCTTCCTGTTTCAGTCTTGGTAGTTTATAGGTTTCCAGGAAGGCCTCCATCTCTTCCAGATTGTTTAGTTTTTTGGCATATAGCTGTTGATAAAAGTTTCTAATAATCCTTGCAATTTCAATGGTGCTGGTCGTGACCTCTCCCTTTTCAGTCATAATTTTAATAATCTCAGTCCTTTCTCTTTGTTTTTGGACAAGTTTTGCCAGTGGTCTATCAATTTTATGGATTCTCTCAAAGAACCAGCTTCTAGTCCTGTTGATCTGCTCTACTGTGGTTCTGGTCTCTAATTCATTGATTTCTGCTCTAATCTTGGTCAACTCCTTCCTTGTCAGTGGGTTAGGCCTGTCCCTCTGTTGCTGTTCCAGTTTCTTGAGGTGAGAATATAGAAACTGCATTTTAGATTTTTCTATTCTTTTGAGTGAGGCTTGGNTGAGAGATATGATTTTAATGATGCCATGTTGCCAGTAAAGTCTTTGTTTCTATAGATTGTGACTTTCTGTTCTGCATCAGTCTTGGGGCCTTTTTATTTTTATAGAACCCCCCTTAATATGTCCTGTAGGGCTGATTTCGTGGTTATNAAATTGGTTAATGATTGGCGATTTTGGAACGTCTTTATTTCTCCATCAATTCTGAATGACAGCTTTGCTGGATAAAGGATCCTTGGCTGCATGTTTTTCTCTGAAAGAGCTTTAAAAATGCCCCCCCAAGCCTTTCTCTCATTCCAGGTCTCTGTAGACAGGTCTGACGTAATCCTGATACCTTTGCCTTGGTACGTGAGAAATTTCTTTGCCCTGGCCGCTTTCAATACTGTATCCTTGGATCTAATATTTGCGAATTGCACTATGACATGCCGTGGCGTAGGTTTGTCCTGGTTGAGCTTGGATGGGGTCCTCTCTGCCTCTTGGACACGAATGCTTGTTTCCCTTGCTAGATTAGGGAAGTTTTCAGCTACAATTTGTTCAAATATCTCTTCTAGACCTCTGTTTTTCTCCACCCCCTCAGGGATGCCGATGATTCTGATATTGGATCGTTTCATAGAGTCAGTAATCTCCCGTAACCTACATTCCTGTACGTGGATTTTTTTGAGTCCAGATTCTATTTTAGCTTTCTCTTCTACTAACCCATCCTCCAATTCGCCGATTCGTTCTTCTGCCTCATTCACCCTGGCCNATTCACCCTGGCCGTCAGAGCCTCTAGTTTTGACTGCATTTGGCTCATAGAATTTTTAATTTCTGCCAAATTCGCTCTCATTTCTGCCCTTAGAGATTCTATATTGTCATTAACATTTTCGTTAATACTTTTTTCAAGTCTATACATCATCTTGACCATTGTTACTCTGAATTCCATTTCTGATAATTTGGTTATATCCATATCCATTAGTTCTGCGGCAGAGGCCACAGACTCGTTGTCTTTTCTTTGCTTTGTGGGACTCCTCCTTCTCGTCATTCTGATGAGGAGAGGTTGCGGGGTTGCCCAGAGCCCAAATTATTGCCCGGGTCCCAGGCCATGCGCCCTTGTTTTATAGGGATCTTAGGGATGTGGGCTTCTTTTTTTTTTTCTTTTTAAAGATTTTATTTATTTATGTGGCAGAGAGCCAACCAGCGAGAGAGGGAACACAAGCAGGGGAGTGGGAGAGGAAGAAGCAGGCTCCCAGCGGAGGAGCCCGATGAGGGACTCCTTTCCGGAACACTGGGATGATGCCCTGAGCTGAAGACAGGCGCTTAATGACTGCGCCACCCAGGCGCCCCGGGATGTGGGCTTATTGATTTTTAAGCCTGCCTTCTTGGGGAAGGGCCTGCCGTGCCTATACTCAGGCATCCCTGTTTGGGTAGAGTCTCCGTGTCCCCTGTGAGGGGGGATGGGGATGGGCACCCTGTGAGCCGGTATTTCCGGGCTTTTTTTCTCTGGCGGCTTTCCCTGGTGGTTTGCTATGCCTCTTCTGCGAGTCAGAGCAGCAGCAGCCGAATCTCAGCCTGTCTCAGAACAGAGGGATCGCGGATCGTTCTCCACTGATGTTCTGGCCACTTTAACTCCGTTACTATGGTGCTGCTCAACCCTGCAGCATCCCGGGCTGTGCGCCCCACACCCAGCGTCCCAGCCCTCACTTCCAGGGCCGGCGCGTCTCTGTCCTTTGTTTCTAATGCAGCCAGCTGCCAGCAGACCCTGTGCTTCCGGAGCTCCCGGTCTCAGTCTGCTTCCAGTGAGCACACCGGAGTTCCGTGAGATGTCTGGTGGCGCGCGCTCCCGGCTCACCGTCTCCGTCTGCTCTCTCATGGGTGCCATCCGAGTCCGCCTGCTCCCCTGTGCAGGTGGCTACCGCTTCCCCGCGCCCGGACACGGCGGCTCCCTCCCCCTTCCGTGTATCTTCCGATATCTGTGCGCGGTTTCACGGCTCCCCGCTTCGTACCTCGATACTCAGCGCTGGAGATGTTCATTTGTAGAGATCCAGATGTATCTTCCTGCGTCTCAGGCTGATTCCGTGGATGTTCAGGCTGGTCTGGTACCTATCCAGCTCAACTCAGGGGACTGGCTGAAAAAGGGGCCCCCCACTCCTCCGCCATCTTAACTCCCTCGACTTTTCCTTTTCTATCCAACTTATTGTGCCCCTGGAGATCTTAGGTCTTTTTACACATAATTTTTCCTCAGCTTGTAACACCTGTCTTCCTACTTCTCACTTTTTTTTTACAAATATATGTTCTTACTTATCCTCTTTTTGAGACAAAAGGTAGCATGCTGTTATAATGTGATACATTCTTGGTATTAGAATGTTTATCTATGGATAGATATTCATCATACAACAAATATTTATTTATTTATTTTTATTTTTTATTTTTTTAAAGATTTTATTTATTTATTTGACAGAGAGACAGCCAGCGAGAGAGGGAACACAAGCAGGGGGAGTGGGAGAGGAAGAAGCAGGCTTCCAGCAGAGGAGCCCGATGTGGGGCTCGATGTGGGGCTCGATCCCATAACGCCGGGATCACGCCCTGAGCCGAAGGCAGATGCTTAACCGCTGTGCCACCCAGGAGCCCCCAACAAATATTTATTGAGTGCCTACTTTGAGGTAGGCACTGTTCTGGACCCTGGGGATCAAGCTGTGAATAAAATCAAGTCCCCATCCTGCATTCTAGTAGAATTCAGCTACTGTACGGTCCCAAACCAACCAAGACAATCGCCTCTAAGTGCAACACTTTTTGTTTTGTTTTTGCTTTTAAATGAGAAACGGATTTAATATTACCAAATGTGGAAATATGTGCTTATCTGTATTGAGCTCATAAATATGCAGGTAAAATGCTTACCCAGTTGAGGTTTATCATCTTCTTTAAGCTACAGGTTTTTAATGAGTCGAGTTCCTAAAGTCACTGAACAGAACCGGAGGGCCCTAAATTAGTGTAAATCAAAGCCAAGCCAAAAACATTTGGAGCTTTACACAGCAATTAAATATAAAAGTAACTAGTTTCAATCCCAAATCCTCTTAGTGCAGTCACTGTCCTACATAATTAAATGCTTTATCTTTTAAATTTATTTTTGAAAATAAAGATGAGGTGACATGTGTTTGACAAAACTTGATTTTTTCCCACTCATTGTGCCCTACTTAAACTAACCCTTTTCCTATTCTGTGGCCACAAGAATTTATTATTTTTTAGGAACGTGCTGAAAGTCTTACCTACATGTTCATCATCTTAATCTATGTAGTTTGCTGTCAGTTACCAAATTCTCTGTCTGCCTATGGGTGACCGATAACATAGCCGGCTCATTCAGGAAGACCGAGATCATGGATTCAAGGCGTGTGACAAACAAAATGACACCCATATTTTACTTCCACTTCCAGAAGAAAGCAGCTCCTCATTACCACTATTGATTCTGTAAACATGTCAGTGCTGGTAAATACCTTTCTGACAATAACTGCCTAATGAAACTCTGAGAGAAATGACAAGCCTGCCATTAACCTTTAGAGCAACTGATAGTGGTAGAACCAAGATTTATCACGTCTAAAAATTTCTTGTCAGTGTTTCATGGATCATTTATCTAAGAGATAACTATTAATGAAGTACGTTTGAACCTTGAAGAGTTAAACCCGCAAGTAAGTTGCTAAAATAATTAAGAGAACAATCATTAATCCTAATACTAGGAAAGAAGCCTAGCTACTTGCTATATGAATTCAAAACCTTTTCTTGGCTTCAAATTCAGGGTCACATACTCAACACGATATGATTTCATCCTAATTGTGCAGAGACTATCAGAAAAGCAATACAGAACTACTTATTTATATTTTAGTGAGGAACTTCTTTAACACCTGGCATTTATCAGATTCTTTATAAGTAGTCTGTGGATTTTACTCTGTTCCTTCTCTTGTTTTGGTAGAATAAAAAGTAGAGAATGTCATAAAATCTGGTTATCTAGGTTTTATGTTTACCACACCTTTCTAATAACTGAACATATATGCTGTGGAATCCACTGCAAGGTCCTGAATGCTACTGAAGCATTTTTTTTTTAATTTTATTTTATTTATTTGACAGAGACAGCCAGTGAGAGAGGGAACACAAGCAGGGGGATTGGGAGAGGAAGAAGCAGGCTCCTAGCGGAGGAGCCTGATGGGGGCTCAATCCCAGAACGCTGGGATCATGCCCTGAGCCGAAGGCAGACACTTAATGACTGCGCCACCCAGGCACCCCTACTGAATCATTTCATAACGTTTTAAAATATGTTTAATAATCACATTCTTTTCATCATTTTGCAAGCCCCTCAACTGGTAGCTCTTGGCCATCTGAGATGTTATTTTATTTTCAAGTTTTTATTTAATTCTAGTTAGTTAACATATAGTGTAATAGGTTTCAGGGGTAGAAGTTAGCGATTCATCACTTACATGTAACACCCAGTGCTCATCATGACAGGTGTCCTGCTTAATGCCCATCACCCATCTAGCCCATCCCCCGCCCACAGCCATCTGAGATTTTAAAGTCTCCCTCGTTGATTCAGTGTGTAGCCAGAGTGAAGGCCAGGGGTCAGTGTGTCTCAAAGTATGGTCTGAAAACTAGTTGTCTCGGAACTACATGGGATCTTGTTCAAAATGCAGGTCCTTGGCCTCTACTCTGGACCTTTGTGTTGGGGCCTGAAATCGATGTTTTTTAGAAGGTGCCTCCATTACACTCAGGCTTCCTTTAAGGCTAAGTGGAAATGTCACAGTGAATTCTAATTTTTTTCTTTCTGATAACCAGAAGCCTTCTGAAGCACAAACAATAGTCCCAACAGCTGCAGCTTTTCTTTGTTCTGTAGTAATGGGCTTGCTATTAATATTTGTTTATTTATTTATTTATTTATTTATTTTTTGGCTCCCCTGCTTGTTTAAGCCTTTGAGATCCCAGACCAGTTGATTTCTTAATTCATGCATCACTTTTATATTTCCATTTTGACATTAGCTTGATAAGAAATCGAGAAATAAATTCATTGAGCAGGAGAAAATTAAGGTTTGTTAGAACTTAGCAAAATAGGCAGTCCCATAGACTACTAGTTGGGATATAAACTGGCACAGTCTTTGGAATATGGCTCTTTCTTCTTGGGAAACTTAGTAAGATGGTGCTGGGCTTCCGTGGTAGGTGGCTGTGTTCCTATGAGTTAGCCTTGCTCCCCTCAAACCCAACTCTGACCCCTACCCCTACCATATTGTAGATTCTGGGAATCATCAATCTCCAAGTTTACTTCTATCCACATCCCTGAGTCAGTGTGAATCCAGAGACTATCCCTCCCAGTGGTTTAGTCTTGCTATCCACTGTTTCACGTTCCTGGCATGAGCTCTTGCATACTGGCATGGATTACCTGAGTCCCTCTTTGGAGTGTCCTTAAATTGCTTTGCACATGCTACTACAAAGATAGCTGATAAGTGTTTCTCTGCAACTTGATGTATTTAGCAGTTCACCAACAACTCTTCCTCACACAGATAGACTTGTAAAGGTGCAAACACTTTTTTCTTACCGATTTTACTTTTTTTGCAGATTTGAAAGATAATGAAAAGCAGTTTACGAATTAATAATTTTAGCCACTACCTATCTGTAGCTAGTGTATTTTAGGCATTATGTTGTTTATTTCAGTTATATTATCTCTAATGTGTGAGATTAAAAACTGCAAATGTAGGTGATGTTGTTTCTACCTTACAAATAAGGAAATTGAGGCAAAGATAGATAAACTCGATGCCATATAAGTGAGTAGATCTAAATTTTAATTTAGATGTAAACCCAGTAGTTTAAAATACTACATCCAATTCCAGTTCTGTTCTACTTTCATTGAATAGTGTTCAATAATACCTGGTATATATGGTAACGTTAAGGATTCTCCCAGGGCCACCTGGATGGCTCATTTGATTAAGCCTCTGCCTTCAGCTAAGGTCACGATCCTGGAGTCCCAGGATTGGGCCCCATGTCGGTCTCCCTGCTCAGCAGGAAGTCTGCTTCTCCCTCTCCCTCTGCCCCTCCCCCTTCTCATTCTCTTTCTCACACTCTCTCTCTCTCAAATAAATAAATAAATAAATAAATAAATAAAATCTTTTTTTAAAGAAAAGGATTCACCTGGAGCCAGATAGGTAGGACTCTGATCACTACCAATATGAATTTGGGCAAATTTCTCTATCTCTGTGACTTTGTTTCCTCACTTACAAAATGGGATTATTTGAGAATTAAACTAGATCATGGGTACCATGAGCCAAGCCAATAGGGGGTCCTTATGATTATTTACCTCTTCTCATTCATGCCCAGTTGTTGTTTATCATGTCCATATTATTATTTCATAGCAAATCAGAAACTGAAGATAAAACTCACAGTATCTCATCCAAAACTTCAGGTTGAATTGAGAATAAAAGATTTGGATTCCTACCTTTTCTAAGAAAGGAAATAATTATAAAATAATCTCATGCCAAAACCACAATATGAGCCCAGGCTTACAAAAAGCCAGAGCTACCTTACTGTCATACTTCACTGAAAAACAGCTCATCACAAATTGCCATATGAAGAAGGATGCGTTCATTTCATCCAGTTCTTCCAGAAAAATTCTATTATCACTTTGCCAAAACACTGACAGTGTAGCAAGGCTGGGAAATGCAAACAGATGAAAATAATATTGGTCTGAAGTGGAGAAATAGACATCTAGAGAATTTCTCACTTCATTTTTTTTTTCACATATTTTGTCATTTAGTCCACTATCCAATTCTCAGAATGCAGAGATGTGTTTGGAGGGCAATTTAAAGAAACATTAAGAACTAAATGAAGGAAGAAAGAAGCACAGGCAAAAGTGCTTTGTTTTAATAAGTTATGAATAAAGCAAGCAACCGCAGTTTCATGTAATATCTGCACAACACCAAGAAAATTAATGAGAGGGTTCTCTGACCTTCAGGAATTGTAGAATAAATGACTTAAGCCTTGCGATCTTGTCACTGAACTCATGGCAGGAGTAACGGTAAGCCTCAGGTTCTTGTCATAAATACAGTAATTAGTAATTACTCTTTACTACCTTACTAGAGACTCGTTTCTGTTGGAATGCTCCCCCCAGAGAAAACATTATATTAATTCACATCCATAAAACTGACAAGTTCTACAGTTCCCTATCAGACAGTGTATTAGGCTCCAGTTTAAAACAGGTCGATAGGGAAATCCTCAGTATTCATTCGTAAAGAATTACTACAGAGTTTATGTGGATAGTGGTTAAGCAATGGACTGTAGAGCCAAGATGCCTGGGATTTGGTCATAACCCTGTCACTTGCTAAGTGTGTGACTTTGGGGAGGATACTTAACCTCTCTGTGCTTCTGTTTCCTCACCTGGAAAATGTGATTAATAACCTACTTTGTACATTGTCATGTGAATGTTAGACATTGAGCACAGTGCCAGGTATAAAGCTGAGGCCATCCAAACCAATTTTTCTTACCATAAGCAGTTTGTCAGAGTTGTTGCCTAGGCATTTGGCCTTAGGACTAAGTTACCTTCCTGTGTCTGATTTCCTGATCTTAAAATAGGAATAGTATTTAGCTGAAGAGTGAGGATTAGAGATTATCTTTGAAACCTGGCTGTATATAGCAAATACAGTTGTTCATTACATTGTAACCTCTTGTGGCTCTTTATCTGTGTCTTTTATATCTCTCTTCTCACCTTCTACCTATGATGTGTGTGTGTGTGTGTGTGTTTATTCTAGATTATTAATTCCTTGAGAAATGGAAAAAACATATGTTTTTACTCCATGGCATATATGTCAGTATCTTAAATGTAGTAGGCACTCAAAAATTTTTACTGGCTAACTGAAAAAAATAACATTAGTTTAATTTTAGTACTTTAGTATGGACTAAATTCTATGTGGGTTGCCTTAGCTTTACATTATGAATTATAAAATACTTCCCAAGAACCTGGAAAATCAACCTAGTGGTATTTTCCATATCACATAGGTATAGGAAGTAGAGTAAATATTTGTAAAAATACTAAAAATTTCATTTTTCCTTTGGTAGTTTGCTATCATTTTTTTCCCTTTCATAAGCTCACAACTCCCTGGAACCCAGATTCATTATTTCCATACTTCAGGTGTAACTAATCCATATTCATCGTAGACATTTCCCCAGGTAACTGAAACTGCTAACGTGAACAAGAAAGCCCTGCTGTTACACCTTCAGTCAGCTTTCAAAGTGCTATTCAATCCCAGGGCTGTGCTGTGTTAAGAGTCCCCACCTCAGTACACACATGCGTGTTTTTCACTGTGGAGCTGTCTTGGCACGGATATAACTTTTAAATTCATAAAGTCACAGGTCTTCAAATATTCACTCAATTTATCTTTTTTTTTTTTTTAAGATTCTATCTATTTCTTTGAGACAGAGAGAGCACAAGCAGGGAAGAGAGTTAGAGGGAGAGGGAGAAGCAGATTCCCCACTGAGCATGGAGCCTGATGTGGGGCTTGATCCCAGGACCCTGAGATCATGACCTGAGCTGAAGGCTGACGCTTAAGCAGCTGAGCCATCCAGGCGTCTCCTCAGTTTATCTTAAAAAAAAAAAAAATCCTTAAGCAGTGTATTATTTCCTATAGCTACTGTACAAATGACCACAGACTAAGTGGCTTAAAACAACACAAATTTATTGTCTGACAGTTCTGTAGGTTAGAGAAGTCTGACAGAGGTCTCGTGGGCTAAAACAAGGTATCAGCAGGGCTGCATTTCTCCTGGAAGCTCTAGAGAAGAATCCATTTCCTTGCCCTTTCTAACTTGTAGAAACCACTCACACTCCATGGCCGGTGGCCTTCCTCCTCCAGCCTCAAAGCCAGCAACAAGAAGTTAGTCACGGACATATCACTCTGACTTTTTCTTCTGTCTTCCTCTTTCACATTTAAGGACCCTTGTGATTACATTGGTTCCATCTGGGTAATCCAGGGTTATCTCACTGTTTTAAGGTCAGCTGATTAGCAACCTTAATTCCATCTGCAACCTTACTTCCCCTTTGCCGTGTAAGTGAAATTTTCATAGGTTCCAGGAGTTAGGACATGGACATCGTTAGGGAACCATTTGGCCACCACTACCATTCAGAACTATTAGACATCTTTTAAAACTGTGTCGATTAGCACATGTTGGAAAATTGACATTTTATTTTTAAATATTCTTATTATTTATTTGAGAGCGAGAGAATGAGTGAGTGAGAGAGAGAGCACAAGCCGGGGGGAAGGGCAGAGGGAGAGGGAGAAGCAGACTCCCCGCTGAACAGGGAGCCCCACGTGAGGCTCAATTCTAGGACCCTGAGATCATGACCTGAGCCAAAGGCAGATACTTGACTGACTGAGCCACCCAGGCATCCTGTGAATTGACATTTTATTTTATTTTTTTTAAAAGATTTTATTTATTTATTCGACAGAGATAGAGACAGCCAGCGAGAGAGGGAACACAAGCAGGGGAGTGGGAGAGGAAGAAGCAGGCTCATAGCAGAGGAGCCTGATGTGGGGCTCGATCCCATAACGCCGGGATCACGCCCTGAGCCGAAGGCAGACGCTTAACCGCTGTGCCACCCAGGCGCCCCATGAATTGACATTTTAAATTTCTAAGTAATTTGGGGAAATGAGACCTCTATAAGGGAAAGACAGTTAATTGTTGGAAGTACACTCATAGAGCAGGGCTAAAAGTAGGTTCTTTTCTCTCAGAAGTCTGGTTTCCACAGTGATCGACACAGCATTATCTGTTGTTTTGCAGCCTGCGTAGTAGGGCACCCACCCTGATTCCAGCATGAACAAACGAGTGAAAAAACACAGAGCTCTCCTGGCAAACACACTTTATCTAAAAGTCCACAGACTGAGGAATGTGATGCATAATTCAGTCTCCTCCAACTTCGTGTGTATTCCGCGGCATGCTTGGCAACACACTGGAGTGAACGGAATGACATCCTTCACGTTGGTTGGTTTCCGCTGATTGACAAGTTGACTGCAAAGGGTAATGTATGACAAACAGAGAGCACCTCAGGTTCACCTGAGGATATCAAAGTGCCTGGTATCACAAATGAGCTACAGTCTGAATGTGGAGATTTGCTTTCGGTGGAAGCCAGCTTTCTGGATGCCCAGTTTCCATTTTGGTATAGCTTGTGATGAGTTGCATGGCCTCGGAATCAGACAGCCAGGTGCAGAGCCTAGCTTTTTTTCTTAAGAGATTTGTCATCATAGACATTTTACTTTTTAGCCCCCAGTTTCTGTGTCTGCATCTGTGAAATTAGGGCAATTATTGTTACCAGGTAGGATGATTATAAGGAAAAGTCAAGTAATGTATTAATATTTTAGTACAGGGCTTGGTACACTGTAAGCCCTTATTGGATGGCACTGCCTCTACCTTTTCTTTTTGTAATGTGTTAGACTTTACTGCCTTAAATTCCAGATAAAAATATTAGGGAGAATATAACAGGTTATATCTTTTACCCCTGGCAAAAAGCTACTGGATTTTTATTCCATTGAAATACTATTTGTTAAATTATTTCATTAAATAACACCTATTTGAATAGCATATTAAATCAACTACATGAAAGTGAAAAGCTTAGTTGAAATGGCTTTCCAGAAGCATGGAGATGAAAATTTTTATTTTCCTGTTTAATTCCTGTTTCATTTCATTATTTGCAAATGTACTTTATTCCTGCCTGTTTCCTGATCTCTACCTGTTTGGGTCTCATACCTGAATTCCAAGTTGTGTTGTTCACATTGGTCTCTTATTTGTTCCTATTCATCACTCACACTCAGAATCCACCAAATTCCTAGAGTCCTTTCTGGGTTGTTGTGTTGTCTGTGTGGCAATGGACATATTAAAGAGGGAAGAGGCTGCCAGAGGAGATAGTTGACAGAGGAATATGGGTAGAGTGACGTGATCTATTTTTAAGGAGGGGACAGATCTTTAGGCGGAACTTCATCTCAGTTGCCCTTATATTCAAAAAGACTAGCTGAGCACGAGCTAAATGAAAGGCATCTGGTCATGAACATAATGCAGAGGCAGAGTGATTCAGGACCATGGCCATCAAAAGAGAAGTGGGTCACCAGTAGGAAGTAACCAGCACCAGGCACTTGACTGACCTTTCATAACAATAGAATTGAGAAATATTATATGTACAGTGTTCTGGAAGCAAGTGTGATTTTAGATAGAATAAGGGAGTGGATGTAATAGCTCAAGATTGAGCTTTCATGTGCTTGGACTATGTGGTAAGTTCTACAAGGAGTTGTGTGTGTGTGAGAGAGGCTGTGTGAGCACAGAGGAGAACAAGTAACGAATTGTGGGTTTAGGAAAGGTTCCCAAAGGAGAAACCTTAAAATATGAGTGGGATTCCTTCATGAAGTAAAGGAAGATAAAGGAATTTCAAACAGAGGGAATATGTCCCTGACCCCATTGCTTGCTCCTGAACCACAATTTCCTCTTCAATTTTTCCTTGCTATCAGAATCTTGACGTTCTTTGTATTTCTGGTGGCTTCATGCATCATTTAATGTTTGGGTGCTCTCTAGCCTTGGGGGTTAAATCTTGAGTTTCATAATATAATTCAAAAGGAACAGTTCCATTGCTCTGGTCATGGTAGGTGTAGGAAAGGTCACACCGTTCAGTTCTGCCACATGAGGTAGAATTGAGGGAATATTGGTTGTGCGGATTCTGGGACATCCTGTGTGAAGACAGGATGGTCTCATCTGGTTTTTGTATGCTGCTATGTCATCATATGAAGTCTGAAACTAATAGAGACATTTGCCACCACAGGAGACAAATTAGAGGGGGGGAAAAAAGCCATGTCTCTGAGAGGGGATTAGGTCATAAATTAACCAGTCCTGGAACCACCAACCAGAACTGACTCTAATATCTTCTTGTTACGTCTGATAGTGAATCCCTTTATTTTATACATGATTTTGAGTTATGAAATCATTCAAACTGATAAATAATAACAAAACAAAGTCTTGGTGGCACAGATTATCATAGTTCCACATACTTATGCTAAGACCCTGGCCAATGTTTTCTGGGGTCCCTATCACGTTGAACTGAGTGAATAAGGGTGAATAAGCAATAATTTTCTTGAGGCTGAGGACAGAGGAGCAGGGCCTACGCTCCCAAACATGAGATGCCATTAGTACTTAAAGACTAGTTTGATTTTGTGGGAAAATGCGAGATGCCCTGGTCTAAATGTGAGTGCCAAAGAGAAATTTTGCTAAATTTATAATTATGTGTTTGGGCCTCTCTGGAAGTGCATAGAAATTGAGTCTGGCAGGAAAAGATAGTTTGGACTCTCTGACTTTGGTTTCTTTAAGCCAGCAGTCTCACTAATTAGATTCATATAAAAGCCTGTACTGAGGCCTTCAAAGCTTTACCTCTGAGCCACTTGTATTGATTTTGTTCCATGTGAATACTTTTCACTTTACAGTTTTACCATGATGTTTGTGTCTAACATGCTCAGGAATTCTTTGCTATTTTTCCCTCCTTTCTTCCCCTGTACAGTTTAGAACTCCCTCTGTTGATATCCAAGACTGCTTCAAAAGATATCGTATTTCGGACCATCTCCTCTGGCACTGACCTCTCTGAACAACAGATTTGCTCCAGCTTTATGCAGATTCTGAACAAGATCCACCAAAACCCTTCCTTTTAGAGCCAGAAAATTGACAAAGCTATTTTTAAAACACCTATCCTTTTAGTTTACCAATGTTCAACATGTACTTGGTTTTTGAACACATAAGTGCAAAAAGTAATTATCAGCCTTACTAAAAGCAGAGAACATTCAGTTATCTCAAAGCATATATTGCAGAATTACAAAGGGATTATTGAACCCACATTAATACATATGGACATAAATTTAGAAGATATACCAAGTATTAAGAAATGGATAAAATAAATTAAAGGTAAATAGTAATGTTGTTTCCTAAAATGTTGTTCACTGGAGCGTATTCCTTAGAAATATGCTTAGATGTTAATAACACAAAACATTGTTTCACAATATGTTCATAAAGAAGATACGGATATTCAGGATAACCTTTATAATTTTTCCTTAAACATAAGAGAACATTCCTATAAAATGGACAAAAACTTATTTCCTTAGTTCTCATTGTTTCCCAGAACTATAGGCTAGATTGAAAAGCCATGAGGGCAGGAATCTCATCATTCTTATTGCTTCTGGAATCATAGTGCTTAGCAGAATGTCTGACATAAAACGGGTGTGCCGCTTCCAAAAAAAAAAAAGAAAAAAAATATATACATATATATATATATGAATCAGAAGTCTGAATAATGCTTCTGATGTACGTCTGATGGTCTGAAAGCTCTGTGTGGTGAATGTCACCATGCTTCTGGAAGACTATGTGAGAGACTAGTTTCTGATTTGAACATGGACTCTTAGAGTTGAAGGGGTGTGGAGGGGTCGTCTTCATTGACGCGTCATCCCCTTAGGTAAAATACCATTCAATCTCTGCTCTTCTTAACCTTAAGGTGCCTGTTAAATTCAATCATTTGTCTGAGGAATTCTTTCAGAAGAAAGAGGAAATCTGTATTCTCTGTATGACTGGATTTTTAGATCCAGAATAGTTGTCTCTCCTGCATGTGAACAATCCCAGTTTTTTATATGACGTTGTCTCCTGATCCCCTCACTATCTTGAAATTTGATTCTCTCAACTTTCCCTGGAATATGGTAATCTCATTTAAAATGTATCAAAAATTGAACCCAGGGGCGCCTGGGTGGCTCATTTGGTTAGTCATCTGACTCTTGATTTCTGCTCAGTTCATGATCTCAGGGTCCTGGGATTGAGCCCCTTGTGGGACTCTATGCTCAGCCCTGAGACTGCCTGCCCCTCTCCTCCCCCCTCTGCCCCTTCCACCCCTTGCACTCACAGGTGTACACTCTCTCTCAAATAAATAAATAAAGTCTTAAAAAAAAAAAAGATTTGAACTCAATATTCCTGATGTATTCTTTTACCCCAATTAAAAAAATAATAATCCTAGAGAAAAGTTGAAGGAATATTACATTGAACACTTGCATATTCACAAATTTTTAATATTTTGCTGCATTTGCTTTATTTCTTTACATATATAGGTAAACTGATTTTTTGAAATACTTTATTTATTTATTCCTTTGAGAGGGGGGTGGCAGGCGGTGAAGCACAGGAAGACGGACAAGACTCCTTGCTGAGTGCAGAGCCTACCTGGGGCTCGATCTCAGGACCTTGAGGTCATGACCTGAGCCAAAACCAAGAGTCGGTTGTTCAACCCACTGAGCCACCCAGGCGCGTCTAGATAAACTGATTTTTACACAAAACTGTGGTATTAAGTTGCTGATATGATAGCACATTGCCCCTAAATACATTAGCATGTATTTCCTAAGAACAAAGATATTCTCCTACATAATCACTCTACCATCAACACATCCAAGAATTTAATGTTACTGTGATAATATGCAGCCAATATTAAAATACTCCCAATTATCCCCCGACTATTTTATAGGTGTTTGCTTTTTTCCCCCTGCCCCAGGATCCAATCAAGGATCATCCTTTGGATTTGGTTGTTTTGTCTCTTTAATCTTCTTAAAGTCCCCTTATTTTGCTTTTCTTTGATTCTTTTGAAGAATCTGGGACTGATGTCTTACAGAATGTTCCACAATCTGGATTGATCTGAGTGATCTTTCGTTATTAGATTCAGGCTAAACATTTTCACCAGAATACTACATGGTCAATGTTGTGTCATATCCCTCCATCACATTAGGACGTGGACGTATCAGTTGGCCTCGTTCTTAGTGGCATGCATTTTGATCGTTTGGTTAAGATGGTACTTCCAGACCCTCCATTATAAAGGTCAGTCCTCTTTGTAATTAATCCACAATATGTGGGATAGTACTTCAAGACTGTGTGAGTATCCTATTCTCCAACAATTTATACCCATAGTTGTAGCATCCATTGATGACCTTGCCTTCATCAGTTATTATGTTGGCAGTTGAAACATTTCTAATGTTATTCCTTTAACCTTTAACCTTTATAAACTGGCACTCTTTTAGTAGAAGAACTTTGCCTTTCCTGATGTGCTTTGGGTACTTTTGATCTCCTTTGCTCTGGATATTTTACTCTCAGTATTGCAGCCTAAGATTATAGTAAATTATCTTTCACAGTCTGGTCACAGAGTTCACTCATTCAAAGAACAAATTGTAGTCCCATTTGAACATGTAGAATTTTGAATCATTCATGGTATATTAGAGCATTAAAGTGTAAGAATTAATTAGAAATGCTCATATAACTCATAGAAGATATTATTGCCTTAGCATCCCAACTTATTTAGTTTTCAAATGTTTTCAAAGCCCTCTGTTGACTTAGTGTATTTTTCTGGCCTCTGATTATATTTCCTACTAGAGGTTTATCTACCTTCTGTCACTGGACTGCAGATACATGCTGAGCAATAAAAATGATCACATAATATTTATGAAAACTATTATAATTCCACCCTTAGCTACAAAGTCATCTGCCAGTGAATTTTCTCCAATTCAGTACTGTATGTTAACATGTCAGGACATAAATGTTTTTATTGCATGCTAAAATTAAATGAGAATTATAAACACTAAACATAGGAACCAGATGATACAGTATTGCAACTTGCACTTCTCTGTAGAAACCCTTGAGATACTGTTAATATTTAAGCATATTAATTAATTAGAAAATAGGCTAAGTGGTTTGAAATTAAAATCATCTGGCCTGCTTTTTTTTTTTTCCCAAAGAATACAGTACAGACTGGAAAAACTAAAAATCATTTATCTTCAAGGACATGCTGATTGGTTTTTTTGTTTGATTTGGTTTGGTTCATAAAATCACTTGAATTCCTGGATTGGTGTTTCTCTCATGAGTGTCATCATCCCCTCAAACAAGCTGACAAAAGAAACAGATGTGGCTTTTCTTCCTGTAAAGACTGTACGAGGCTGCAGCAGTTAAACATACTTCTCAGCTGTGTCTTCATAACTGCAATTTGGCATTGCTTTTTAATTTATCAAATTGAAAAAAACATAAGGCAAAAATTATGAGTCATTTCTCACGTTATTATACTGATTACACAGATTCAGTATGAACAAGGCAGATGCTAATTTGTGCATAAAGCATATTCCTTTTGACAGGAAAATATACATAAGTTGTGGTTGAAAAAAGGCAACAGGGGTACTGTTAGAACCATTTTTGGATTTATTTGGAAAGCTGCCAGTGAAAGACGTGAGCTCCTGTGCTATCACACCAATAATAATTCCTAGATATAGATTGTCAGTAAAGGCACCCAAATAAAACTTTTCCCTTGCAACCAGGTGGCTTGGTGATTGGGAATTCTTTAAGCAGTGGCAAATCCAAGCAAATCCGGGAAGGTGAGTATGATGGAGAGGAAGCAGCGTGGTCAATTGTGATTCCAATTTCTTTTTTTTTTTTTTAAAGATTTTTTATTTATTTATTAGACAGAGATAGAGACAGCCAGCGAGAGAGGGAACACAAGCAGGGGGAGTGGGAGAGGAAGAAGCAGGCTCATAGCAGAGGAGCCTGACGTGGGGCTCGATCCCATAACGCCAGGATCACGCCCTGAGCTGAAGGCAGACGCTTAACCGCTGTGCCACCCAGGCGCCCCCATGTGATTCCAATTTCTAGCACCATTCTTCTACAAAAATCTCAATGTGACCTTTGGCAATTCCCTTAATGCTTTTAGGCCTCTGTTTTCTTATTTCTAAATTCAAGATATTTGGGTTATATGCTGCCTTGTGTACTTTTTAGCTATAACATTTGATATATGGATTCTATTTTTTAAGTTATATAGAATGAGTTTTTGATCTAAGCATCTATGAACTGATATAAATTTAGTGTCAAATGACCCCCATGACAGGTGGATTTTCCCTAAATCCCATTATAACCTAGAAAATTTGGTATTAAAAGCAACTTCCTTCCTGATAATCTTATAAGTACTTAAGTGTCATAAATTCAAGACCCAGTCAGTGGACCAAGGATGATGTCTGCCAAGAATGATGGCAAAGCAGAGCTTTAGAAGAGTGTAAGATTAAAGCTTAGAGCTAGAAGAATGTCCGCGGTGATGGATGAATTTCTCCTATTTAGCCTATAATAAAATCAAACTCTTTTTTCAATGCCTAGACAAAACGCTACTCACCACATAAAACCCTCTCAGTTGCCCCTCCCCCACCCAGTTTCTCATTATTTCCCTACCACTTTGTTCCTTGTCCCTTTGATGTGGCCGCCTTCTACAATTAACTATTTATGTGTTAATCCCCCCCCACTCTTCTGCAAATTTCTTGAGCCTGACATATTTCTCTTTCACTGTTTTGTTTATTCTTCCTCTCTACCTTTTCTCACTAGTCCTCCATCCCCACTCCCAGACCATGTGGTCTAAATATAGAACAAAATCAATATTTACTTGTCAAATTGAACATATTTCAATTAACAAATATAAATATATATGAAGAGCATCAAAAATCATTGAATTTAAAGAGTTTCTTGATTCAAATGATCAAACTGACCAGTCGTCTTAGTGTTCTATAGAGGCAGTCTCTAAGTATCGGCCTCAAGACTCAAAATAAACATCTCCCACTAATTATAAGAATCAACTTCGCAATTGCCGTTGATTAATGATTACTGATGTGTATTTTCCGCTCTTTGTTCTCACTATGATTGTAGACAGATAAGTATCCTTCAATCCCTGGCAGACAAATGGTAAGATTTACATGACTCAGAGTTTCTTGAAGTCAGGGATGATATCCTGTCCAGCTTTGTGCTTCTAGCACCAAGTGTGGCATCTGGCACTAGGTATGTGCTTTCTCAATGCTGACTGAAGGGAACAGTTCCAGTCTATAATCAAGGTTAGGATTGGGTGGAGAAATGTATAGAGAGATTAGCTTTTTCTTGGATTAATTCAAAAGAGAAGAGACTTCCAAGAAAATAGGTAAGGGATCACAGCTTTCTATGAAGCCCATAGGTTTTTTTGTTTTTTTGTTTGTTTGTTTGTTTTAATATTTTCAGACAAATTAGTCTCTAGTCTCAGTTCAACAATTACATTTCTTTTTAATCAACTCGCATCAGGGGAGTGTGAAGCGGAGGGGATAAAGAGGTGTTAAAAAATGAAATTGAACTGAGAAAATTTGAAGATCTAATTGCCTTTAGTCACTGATTCATGAATTGGGCAGTATCCTGTCTAACAAATAGAAAGGAGCTCTGAGGAGCTGTATAAAATGGAAGATTTTATAGGCAGAAGGAGGAGGGGCAAGGAAGTTTCTAGCAAAGAGTGCATTGTTTTAGGCAAGGTCACTTTCCTTTGGGGAAAGGTGGGATCTATCAGGCAGGTTACCTCACTAGTGTTGACCAGTTAAATCCAGAATGGTTAAAGGTCACATTCCTGGAGATAGGGAAACAGTAATTAGGTTAGGTATTAAGTCTTGGTTTGCTGACATGGGGTGTAGCACAAGTGACTCCATTTTGGTCCTGTTGTTTCCTTTTTTTTTTTTTTAAACAAAGGGAATCATATTAATGTTCTAGTTTGAATCATCTACTTGACTAAGGTTTTTGTCTTATTTTCAGATTTATCTGGGGTTCTGGTGAAAATAAAGCTTATAGTTATTTTTTTCTTTTCTAACATGTGATTATGATATTTTTTCCAGCTAATGATCTGATAAAAGATTACCAGAAGTTTCTCTTAGTAAATACTGGCCAGTTTACAGTATTCTTTCTTAAGAGTTCCCACTAGGTACCAATAAAGCAAGTGAAGAAGTAGCATTAGTTCTCATATTGCTGTAGAAGATGATTAACTACAAGTTGCCTCAGTAAAGTCTGAACAATCCTTTGTTGCTGGAGTTAAGACTTTGGGTAAACTCGGTAGTAATAAATGTTGATTAATTCATTTTCTTGCTGCCAGTCCTCCAGGTCCAAGGCCATGTATAGATAGGATGTTTATCTGTCCAGCAGGGTTTCTACCAGTCTCTTCCTTTTCTATAAAATGAATATCAACTGTACCATCCATCTAAATAATGTCTAAATTACAGGAGGCCTCCCTCAGCATGTAAGGGGGCATGGAAACCAGAGACTGGTACTGCTGGCTATATATTGGTCAAATGCCTAATGTAGAGCAA
This sequence comes from Ailuropoda melanoleuca, assembly GCF_002007445.2. Lineage (NCBI taxonomy): Eukaryota > Metazoa > Chordata > Mammalia > Carnivora > Ursidae > Ailuropoda > Ailuropoda melanoleuca. The sequence goes on from NC_048218.1 coordinate 105,929,674, forward strand.
TGATGACTGTGATAATCTTGGAGATATTCAATGTGTTAATTGCTGAGAGTTTCCTATTGTGGGATCTATATAGAAGAATATAGAGACTGTTATGTAGAATATTATTCCCTTTAAATTCTAAATGAGAATGTAGAAAAATATTCCCTCTAAATGCTCTAAGAATAGAGGGGACTTTGGGGTCAGATAAATGGAGGAAAACCTACATGATATGTGCTTCTCTGGAACATTCTGCAAGTAGTGGGGGAGGGGCAGAGGGAGAGAATTTTAAGTGGGCTCCATGCTGAGTACTGAGCCTTTCTCAGGGCTTGGTCTCACGACCCTGAGATCATGACCTGAGCCAAAATCAAAGTTGAATGCCTAACTGACTGAGCCACCCAGGCACCCCACTGTCTGGGACATTCTTTCTTTCTTTCTTTCTTTCTTTCTTTCTTTCTTTCTTTCTTTCTTTCTTTATTTTAGAGAGAATAAACACGAGTAGTGGGAGGGGCAGAGGGAGTGGAAGCAAAAGAATCTCAAGCAGACTCTGCGCTGAGCATGGAGTCTTTGGGGCTCAATCCCAGGGCTCTCAGATTGTGACCTGAGCTGAAATCAAGAGTCGGCCACTTAACTGAATGAGCCAAAGCATCAATAAATGTATAATCTCAGTTAACAAGATGTCAGGAGATGGTTTGGTTTAGAGTATGATTAATTCATCAGCTCAGTGACATTCATGGCATGCATGACTTCTCATTTTTCTCTGCCACTGTTAGTATCAAGCTTGTTATCAGGCCGATCTCAGTCATAGTTGTTAGATGGTTGCAGTAGCATCAGGAGTCAAATCTTCAGGCAGTAACATCCGGAAGTGTAAAATATGCCAATCTCTCTCTCAGTGTATTCGTGTTAATTTCAGGGAAACATCTCCTAGAAGCCTCCTGGTTACTCTCTACCATCTCATTGGCCAGAACCAGGCTAGGTGCCCACCTCACGCAACTACTAGCAGAGGGAATGAGATTGCATGACTGGCTTCCATTTGTCAGAATCTATCCCTAATACACATAGTTACCTGAATAAAAGAAAGTTTTGTTAATCAGGAAGTGAGAGAAATAGACCTTGAGTATAAACTTCACTGTCTACTGGAAACACTTAGAGGGTCTCCTTTTCATTCTAAAATAGAAAGCTTATAATTAAATTTGTAAGTCATACATGTTTCTTTATGGCCTTTCTATATGTATTCTATTTTTTCTCTTACTCTTAATATCAATTTAAATTTCTTTTCTCCTACTTATGATTTTTTGTATACCATTTTTGGCATGTATTTCTGAGCTTCACTTTGAATTTTTTTTCAAAATAACGTATAATATATGAAATCTACAGCTAACACATCAGGTGCAAATTAAGGAATAGAGAGTGAGTGGGTAACTACTCTGGGTTTGGACATATAGGATTCATTGACATTCCAGCAGAATAGTTATAACTTGTCAGTTCAAAGTGACTTTTGTCCAAGCCTTTAAAAACATGGCTATAGTAATCGACTTCCCAAGGATGGTAGTAACACTGAATATTCTCATATAATTAACATTTCTAATTTATAGACAAGCAATGGGGGTACTTATTGTCACAGGTAGAATTTAATTAGCCAAGACAAATAAATTAGGTTTTACACTTTTATCAGTATAATGGAATTATAGAGGCTGGTCTGGAATCTTCAAGCCATTGAAAATACCATTTGACCTCTCAAGGAAATTAATTTTTCCAACTGCCATTTTGAAAAGTTCTAATTAGATTAAGCCATATCAGTATTATTGATTTATTTACTACAATGGATGCCATATAGGGTGCTTTCTTCGAATTCTGGAAGGTCCTTCAAATGCCTTTTTTTCTTAATGTACAACTGCTTGTACAGTGAGGTGGAAGGTATCTTGGGACTGGGTACATATCTATTGGACCATAGGGAGAGAAAATTTACAGGGACTAATCATATAAATTTAATTAATAATAATAATAAAGACATAAAGTAAAATATAAAAATCACCTCACTTTATTCTTGTCATATGGGGCCCAATTTATATTACATTTCCTTTTGTACAAGAGTCCTATAAGATACAGAATGCATAGTTAAATATATTTTTAAAAAGTAGCTGATGTGGTAATGGGAAATATTGCAGAGGAGAGACAGATGTGGGAAAGACAATTTTTGAGGGAAATAAATAAATATTGGGAAGACTTAAGCAATATAAGAGTGATGGTTAATAGTAATCTAGAGAGAAATGATTCAGTCATATAATACATAGGATAAGTATTTCAAGAGGATTTGTAGGTAAAGAGATACAATTAATCATAGGGTTATGCAAACTTGGGAACACCTTGTATTTTGGTTGCTTGAACTAAAACATACTGAATTAATACAATTATGTTAACAAAGTAAGAACATGTTGGAATCAACAAGAATCCTGGAGGCACAGACATAATAAAAAGGAAGACAAAATTTGGTATCCTTACAGTTGAAAAAGAAGGAAAAGAAAGTGTGATTGTTATTAAGTTATTCTTATGTGATGTATAATGTATGTTTTCTTGGTCTCCCCATGAAATAATTTATAAAAGCTGAAATTTCTCATGAATGCTTTGTGGGTGGCTTGTATTTCAGGAGTATGAAAAGTCTGAGTGCTGCTTCCAGGTTAGTTTACTTGAAATTTGGGAAGACAGACACTTATGCATTCCATTAGCTGGATTTTGTTCTGTAAGTGGACTTATTTCATGTTTGTATTTATTCCATTTTTTGGAAGAAGATAGTCCTTTTTTATTTCTCCATTGAAGAGGCCTAAAGTTATCTTGGGCTCAGCTCTGTTATTCTCCCTAAAGTACTCATGTAAGAAGCATATCCCCCATTTCACCACAAAGCCAGCAGTCCTTCAGAAAGACCCTCCTGTTTTTGTCTTAGACATAAATGATGCAGGTATGTGGCAGTATGGGGAGTGAGATGGGATGGCATCTGCAATCTTCCAATAACCTTGATTGTTTGCCTTTGGACAACCCCTGCTCGTGGATGACTTCCTGTCAACTCCTGGAGAACTTCCCTGGAGTTCCTCTGAGGACTTTTGGAATGCATGGCTTTTATCTTTGTAATAGTCTTCTCTGCCTGTTTCAGGTTGTGTATGTATGTGTGTATGTGTGTGTGTGTGTGTATGCAGTTGCATGTGTTTTAAACACTGACTCTCTTACTGATTCCAACTGTCTTCCAACAAGAAATTCACAACATTTTTGCCCATCAGGGTAATTTCTACTGTTTTCTAACTAATATCTGTTTATTTTTATTTTTGTTGGATTTTGGAAGGAAAGAAAATTATATGCAATTAGTTAAGTCAGCCATTTTAAACCAGTCACAGGTGTATATTCTTGACACTTTAAAATACCATATGTTCAGTGTGTACATTGGGCCCATCCAATGAACTGGTATTCAGTTTTTTCTTAATAGGCTAACAAAACTAAAATAGATGCACTTTTTCACACATTATGGTTTCATGGTAAGGGGAAAATATCCATTTGGCCCAGGAAAGCTCTTCCTGGAAATGACCTGAAGTATACAAATTTTTGTGTAACCCAAATCATGTAATTCCTATTTGACTTGAGACATTAGCTTAAAAGTGGGCTCTGGTTTTATATGTAACTTTTTGTCATTATTGACTCATGGTATTGTGTCTGAATGTGGAAAGCATCATAAGTATAAGGAAGGTTGATGGAATATGAGCTGTACTTCCTGCTTGCTATTACTTTTTTACTCTCTTTTTAAAGCTGAAATATCAAAGCTTGATTTGTTGATATTTTTTATTGAAGTATAATTAATTTACAATGTTATATTAATTTTGGGTGCACAGCACATTGATTCAACAATTCTGTACATTACTCGGTGCTCACCATGGTAAGTGTACACCATCTGTCACCATACAAAATTATTATAATATTATTAACTATATTTCTTATGCTGTATTTTTCATTTCCATGACTTATTTATTTCGTAATTGGAAGTTATGAGTATTGATGAGTATTGCTAAATGCATATTCAAGCTAATAAAGAACTCTCAGATACACTTAGTAAAGAATCAATGTTCAAAGTGTTAAAGTCAAAGCAGGCCAAGAATCATGGAGCAGGTTTTGAGCTTGGAATTAAAAGGCCTGAAACAAATCTTGATACTGTCACTTTTCATGCCTTTTTTTTTTTAAACAAGATAGCTATCTCTGCCTTGCCCTCCTCCCAGCTTCCTCCTCTGGGAATAATACCATCTTCCCATTGTTGTTGAGAGTAAATGAGAATATCCCTGGCATTTAATAAGCGCTCAGTAAATTTAGTTTAAATCTATCAATAATTGCCTAATGATAATTACAAGTCTAGCCTCCATTATAGCTTTATAGCCCCACATTCCCCCCTCTCTTTCAGCGCTGATTCTCCCATGCTTTGGGATTACTATGATCGAAGTCGTCTTCTGTTACTCTTGCTCTTGCATTTGGCCCTATTTATCTTTTTCTTGACTTATTGATAAAGATGAGACTAACCTTAAAGCCAGAATTTTATTTGTGTGTGTGTTCTTTTTTCACCCTTTTCTGCCCAAGTCCCCCAAATTATATTTTTGGTTCTGTCACTTCTCTAATGTCTGCTAAGGCCAAACAGAGCATGTTGGATCACAGACTTTTTGCATTTCTTTCATTCTTTTTATCAAATAACATTAAACATAGCCATTTAATTAGTAAAGTAAAATAATTATAAAACAGGAAATACAGAAGTGTTATAAATTCTAAAAAAGATAATCATAAAGTCAGGTTATTTAAAAAGAAATAGATTGTTAGTATTTTCACTTTTTATATTTACTGTACCATATAAAATTTTTAAGTCATTTATAAGCGAACTTTTCTTTAAGTATTACTCTAAGATCTGTTTTGGCTTTAATAATGCTAAGATGGGAGTAGTAATAGTAAACGGGAGTAATAATGACATGGCAGATTTGAAGTTTAAGTTTCATGTACTGCATTCCTCCCGCAAGATGTATACACTCTCTCAAGTTCAATCTTGCAAACTCTGTTTCCTTCTCAACTCCCCCCTCCCTTTTGCACATACACACAAACACACACACTCACGTGCAAAAGTTCATGGTTCTTATGTGATACCTATGTGGCATACACAAAAGCTAGTGTGCTCTACTAGTAGAAGGATCAAAAAGTAAAATTCAGTGTAAATCTGAGTTACAAACTCACATGGTCACTCGATAGGGTGAAGAAATATTCAGATAAGACGTTCTGTACAAGTATTTTTGACTTGATTTAAAATTCTTTCTCTTCCTATATCGCACAGTATTTCAGGAGGATGGAGAACAAAGATTAAATTACTTACTTTTTTTAAACTTATTTGGGGGTACTTGGGCAGTGCAGTCACTTAAGTGCCAACTCTTGGTTTTGGCACAGGTCCTGATCTCAGGGTCATGAGATCAAGCCCTGTGTCAAGCTCCATGCTCAGTGAGGAGTCCGCTTAAGACTTTCTCTCCCTCTTCCTCTGCCCCTCCCCCACCCCGCTCTCAAATAAATAAATAAATAAATCTTAAAAAAACTACTTAAAGCTCCTCAACAAGAAGTAAAGTTATATTTCACTATAAAGAGATAAAAAATGTTCAGAATTTCCATTCCCATTTGTATTTCACATATCCATTGGGGTAGAGAAACCCAGAATTTAAAGAAGGTTTATAAGAACACAATTTGAGAGAGGAAAAGGAGGAGTAATTTTTACTTGTCATAGACTTGTCTGTCAAGTATTGTTCAGACTCCAAAATGTATCTGCAAGGTTTATACATAATGATATTCTGGTAGATTCCTGGAAAAAACCCCACTGATATTTGGTCTCTATATAACTTGGATCCCTGTCTTGGATCTAGATGAGTAATTGCTACCAGTAAGTTGGCAGCTAAGCGTGAGTTTCTAAAAAACACTTAAACTGATTGGTATGTTTACAAACTAGAGATTTCTATATGAGCAAAAAATGGCTTAAGCAGCACAAACAGGCAAAATTTATCTTTAAATTTGGTCTAATCATTGTCAGTGATTAAAAAATAGATGGACAAAGCTAAATGCAAGAAAACCAACAGCTGTAGAGCATACGTGTTCTGCTATGACTATAATTGTTTAAGTTGTATTTGCACATTGATATCAAATGTTTTAAGACTAAAAACAATGGTGTGAGTATAGTAGGTATTTTCTCTGCCTTTTGGGTAAACACCTTTCCTAGGTTTGGTGAATTCCTTATTTTATGCTTCCCACTTTTCTAAGATAAAAGTTAGCATCTTGCTTTTCCAGGCTCCCTTGCACCTAAGGTACAGGTGTATCATCTTGATTCTGCCAGTCACATGTTAACATATGAGGTCTCTAATTGGTAGAGAGTAGTGTGAAGAAAGCCGTGCAATGGGAATTGCATTCTGATGAGAAGCATAGTGGAGTGTGGCAAGGAGATGCCCAATTTCAGAAGTGGCAATGGTGGATGGCCAGCTTCAAGGATGATGTTGGAAAGGTGAGGTATGGTGCCTATGTCCAGACGCAGGCCGTGGTGTTTTCTAGAGCAGTTGTCATGTTTACTCCTGGTTGTATAACCTCAACCTGGTTCTTCAGAAGGCTGTGAACTGCCTGACCTCCTTTATCTCATTCATTTTCTACTTAAACTGTCAGAATGGGTTCTATAGTTTGCAACTCACAACTCTAATTAGTATAGTACATAAAATAATGGTATTACTACTGCTATTGCTGCTGCTTTATAATTGTATAGAACTTTTTGAAGTTTTGAAATAATGTCTTTAAAGACTTGTTTTAATTCTCTTTCAATTATTTTTTTAAAAGATTTTATTTATTTTAGAGAGAGTGAGAAATTGACATTGCACACATGAGTGGAGGGATGGAAAGACAGGGTGGCAGAGAATCCCAAGCAAACTCCACACTGAGCTTGGAGCCCATCTCAGGGCTCAATCCCAGAACCCTGAGATCATGATCCCAGTTGAAACCAAGAGTCCAGTGCCCAACCCTGTAAGCCCTGCAGGTGCCCCTCTCTTTCAATTCTCCTATCAACTGTAATATTTGGGGTATGGCAGTATTCTTAATTTTTCATGTAACATATATGGAAGCTGTGAACTAGTGAGACTAAGTGACTTATCCTGTCACACAGCTACTTGGTGGGGATAGGAGTAGAAACTAACATCATTTTTGCTTTGACTCTATTGACTTCACCATTATTTAGTTACACAAAGGAATGAGATTTCCCCCCTGTGCTTGCTTAAGCTCCTTGATTTCTTACATGGTTAATAGAAAATACTCCACCAGAGAGACATTTTGAAAGAATTGTTGGATATATAAGCATTCTGTGTTACAAGTGACTTGCATCCAGCATCCATTCCCCTTTCTCCAAAGTGAACTTCCTGTGGGGTATTGCCTGTTACCACCCTATTTCTTGATCTGACTCCTTTTGGCTCCAGGGGTGGGTGAGAGTTTTCCCTGCACATCCCCTGACCGTAGTGATTAGTTGATGGAGGAACACGCACATGATCCAATGAGATGCCTTCTGGATAATTCTGCCTCCCCTTAGAGAGGCATGTTATTTTCTGCTGGTTTTAAACATGAAAGGTTGCAGACCCAGACTTCTGGAAGCTATATTATCCTCATAATGTGTAGATAAAGCCAACCTGCAGGAGAGCATTGCCGAGAGATGGCTTCTGATGCTATTGTGTGAGCCCTTGAATTCAGCTGCGCCTGGATATTTCAGTTACGTGAAATGTTGGGTAGAATATTTTGTCCCTTACAACCAAAAGAGTTTTAATTGATTCTTTGTGCCCTTCTAGCTTTCTTGGGCTTCAGCAGTGAGGCATAATCGAATAGAGCAGTACTGCTGAATTTCATGCCAAGAGATAGGTCTACCAGCTAAAAATCTAAGTTGCTTTCAAAACTTAATGACTTGCTTTTATGTGGAAGGACTCCAAATATTGTTTTCTCAAATCTAGGCAAAGCTTTAAAGGGAAAGCAATACATCAGATATTGGGAATGTTTAATTTTCTGAATGTTTCCTGTGTTAACTCTGTCTCTCTTTTATTAGTGTTCAATAAACGTAGCCTTTTCCTAGTTCACCTTCCCTAAATCTAGAAATTGTGCTATAATCTCCATTACTAGACTAAAAGGACATAAAATGTTCTTAATGTTATTTTTTAAATTATTAATCAATTTATTGAAATTTGCAAATTTGGAAACCTAGATCCTTTTTGATATTTTAAGTTCAGTTCAGAAATTTATTCTACCTATACTTCTGAAATATTTTGCAGTCAGTTTTAAGGTACATTTAAATAATTTTTGGTCCCATTTACAAACAGTATACTCAACATATTGAGACAATTTAAACCACATATATACATATATTATTTTTTAAGATTTATTTATTTGAGAGAGAGAGAAAATAGAGGGGGCAGAGGGAGAGAATCTCAACCAGACTCCCTGCTGAGCACAGAGCCTGACATGGGGCTCGATCTCAGGGCCCATGAGATCAAGACCTGAGCCAAAACCAAGAATCAGATGCTCAACTGCCTGAGCCACCCAGGTGCCCCTAAACTGCATTTTTAAACCGTTTCCTTTTAAGTACTTTAATATCTGACTTAAACAAAACCTCCTTGGTGTTTAAATAACTCCTATAAAACTAATATATTAAATTTAAAAATACAGTGAATTTCATGTTCTAAGTAGTCAATAACTAATGAATTTAGTAAGATGTTACCTTAAGTCAAAATCAATTCAATTACTCCTTTTAAGTTGGAGTTACAGGCTGTCATTCTAATAAACCAAATACTACAAGTATATAAAATCCCAAATTTGCACAGATAATGTCTTAATCCTGACCCAGAGTTAGCCAAACTGTATAGTTAGAGGGAGCAGTCCTCACAAGACAGCCCTCATTTCAGATACCAGCTGCAAGCATGGGGTCTCCAGGACTGCCCTTACTTCCAACCAGCTGGCAACAAACTGGGAGATTCCCATGTTCACTCTCAGGTTTGATATTTTGCTGCAAGGTCTTGCAGAAATCACAGAAAGCTATTACACCTTGCAAGGAGTATAGAGGAATAGGACACAGGTTGAAATTAGCCAAAGAAAGAGACACATAGGGCAGGCAGAGCCTAAGTGGGGTCCAAACATGGAGCCCTGGTCACCCTCTCCCTGTGGTGTCATACACAGTGTTACTTCCTTGTAGCCATGATGTGTGACAATGCAGAGAGTATTGCCAACCAGGAAAGCTCATTTGAGCTTTGGTATACAGAATTTTTAATGGGCCTAATTACATACTGTCTATGTGGCTGGTCTTTTGTCTCTAGTCCCTCCAGAAGATGAGGCTAATGTCTTTAGTCTCTAGTTACTCTAGAGGTCAAAATTGATAAGGCATGGCTCAAAGGCCCTTTATAAATCACATCTCTGGTGACCAAAGGCCCCCAGCAAACAAAGGCACTCCTACCAGGCGGGATCTGCCAGGTGCTTAGAGACCCCTTCCTGGGAGTTGAAGGCAAAGAACAGACTCCTTGGGTAAGGTTGATTCTTTACTATACAATCCCAAAGTATGATTTCTTTAATTTTGATTATCCTAAACATTCTTTAGCTGATTCTAAATCCTTGTGGGTTTGAAAGAAGTACTTCCTGTGGAAGGTAATTAATATCCTAGCAAACTTAGATTATTTTCCCCTTAGCTTTTCACTTGGTAATCAGTGAAGCTGTGGACATCTTTGGCAATTCTCTGTTGACTAAGACAACTACAATTATTGGCTTTGTCTTGAAACATTCTAGATTTGCATCAAATTTAGAGTTGGCTGGATTAATAGTTAGATGAGTACCTTGAGATCCACAGGTGAAAGGTTCTCTATGGGTAAACATTGTTTGGACTCTGCAAAATGGCACATAACGTTGATTTTATAGTAGCAAGCTCTTTGAGAGAGGAACAGTAAGTTTTCATCTTGCTGCAGTAACTGTGAGTGAATTCTCCGAAAGCCTACTTAGCAGCCGCTGTTTGGACATAAAGAATATTAATAATGCTTTGAGGTAATTTTGCAACATAATAGAAAATCAACACTTTGGGATGCTCTGATTTTTGAAAAAGCTTAGGGATTTATTTCTAAAAGGCATGCTGACAACATGCAGCTGCCATTAGGTGCTCAAAACAAAGGGAAATCATTCCATTTGTGAGGACTTGGGAAGCAGCACCTAAGCACACGGTTGGGCCAGTCCTGCCCAGATGGCTGCATGACACAATTCATGGTGTTCCTTGTCAATGACAGAGCAGGACGCCTCCAAGAGTGGGAAGCTCAGTTAGCAAACTCTGCGAGCTGTCTTTGTGGTTAGGAAATATATTATGTACTCAGCCTCTTATAGTCGGGAAACCAACTGCAGCGTACCTGATTATTTTACAGATTTATGTATGCCTCTCTGTTTCCTTAGAGCAATCATTTCCTAAGAATAGATGGTGAGGTTTTAAGGAATTTATTTATTTATTTATTTATTTATTTATTCATTCATTTCTAGCTTCAGACCCCCTTGTTAAAGAAGAGCTTCAGTATCATTGTGACACATAGTAGGCAGTGTCACTATCAAATATAGCCAACAGTCAACGTGTCATATCCAAGTTGAAGTAAACAGGGCAGTACAGCCAAGTATGCACAATAATTGAAGGATTTAAATGAAATAATAACTGTACAATGTTTTCTATGCATAGAGCAAATGCATAGAATTACAAAGGAAGCCATTATATGGGAATACAGACATCAAAAAACTAAATTTGTAGTATAAGATATGCTTTCTATTCAAACATTAAGTAATAAGACCTACGGTGGGTCTAATAGCTACCTTAATTTATAAGTAACGATGAGTGTTAAACAGTATTTGCAACAATTATAAAGTGACAAAGACTCAAATACTGTTACTGCTACTGTGGTAATAAATAAGGAAATGTTAAATTTTCACTTAGAAGTTTGTGAAAATATGGGGCACCTGGGTGGCTCCGTAGATTAAGTGTCTGACTCTTGGTTTCAGCTCAGGTCATGATCTTGCAGTTGTGAGATCCAGCCCCGCCTTGGGCTCTGTGCTCAGTGCAGAGTCTGCTTCAGGTTCTTACTTCCTCTCGCTTTGCCCCTCCCCGCTTGCGCTCTCTCTCAAGAGAATAAGTAAAACCTTTAAAAAAAAGTTGCTCATGAAAATAAAGATGTAATATTGTGTGTGTGTGTGTGTGTGTGTTTATGTTTTGGGGGTGGATGATGTTGGCCAAAAACTGAATTCCAGGTAAATCAGTTGCAGAAATGCCAGCTATTCTCTTTTAATGGGTAGCTCACTAAATGAATTTTGAAAAATGTCTTACACTTTGCAGCTTTTCCCACTTTATCTCCCTTTGTTATTCTCAGTCTGTTTCTTCAAACTGTTAAGCAATAAAGAAAAAGAAAAAAAATACCCTGGGTTCTTGTGGGCACTAAGGAAGATTATTCTGCACCTTACACACAGCCTTGGCGGTCGAGAGAGTCAAGGGATGAACAGGGTGGTGCAGCTTCAAAGAGGAAAGGCTTTCAGAAAGTGATAGTAAAACAGACTGAATGCCTGCATTCTGCAACAGGGGAAGAGGAGAATTTGAGAAATTGGTCCCAGAAGATGAACACAGGGAAGGCCTACAGTAGTTCCCTGAGGATTCAGTTATGATTTCTGGAATGCCAGTAATCATCGAAACATCTGAATTTTATCTATTCTAGAAACATTGTGTGGGTACATGTGAATGCATGTTGTTGTCTGTCAGTGTCTCAATACTTGTTTGATCTTCTCAAAAAAACCTGTTGTGGGTATTGGTACTCCCATTTTAGGTATGAGGAGACTGAGGCACAGAGATGTTAAATGCTTGCCTAAGGTCCCATATTTTGTAGCAGCAGAGCCAGGCTTAGAATCTAAAGCTTATTTCTGAATACCTTCCCATGTAGACAGTTGAAGGGATTGGGCTGACTGAGCCTGGATTTGGGATATGGAGTATTTATGTGGAGCTTCCAGAATGTCCTGAGATACATTTTTTAGTCTGCTGTTTTTTTCACTGGCATACAAATATCTTATCCTATAACCCACTTAAAATCAGGCACTTCAAGTATGAACTTTTTCTGAAGTCACCAAGTTTGTGGATTTCTCCCTGAGCTCATATTTCATGTCCTTCTGAACTCCAAGTCTTTACAGCATGAAGCTAGAATACTGCTCTAGCTGTCCATGGGCTTCTCCAAATTACCTGCTCAGCCCCACTCAGAGCTGGATGTGTGAGCTAGCAGTGCATGAAGAAGTTCATTAGAGAAAGGAATTGGATTTGATTAATTTTTTTCTAAACACTGATTGACTAAGACAGTCCATTTTGCTAACATTTATATTGCAGTAAAGTTTAATTATGGATTATTTTGCCATAAGGCAAACTAGACTGACATAAAACAGAGAGTGAAAATTTACAGTGCTGTATAAATATCTAATTTTCTGCTAATTACTTTTCTATTTTATTTATGGTTTTAGGCAAACACTTATAAGTACACACAATTGTGTTACTGAAACAAAAAATTCAGAATCTTGATAAAGACAAATATATCAGAAGAAATACAGAATCAGTATCCAATATGACAACTTTTATATGTATTCATTAATTTTACTCTATTGACTTGACATTAATGGTCAAGTCAGACAAAAAATAGGTAAACCAGTATGCCATCTGATGTGGCTGTTTCAGAATAGTGATTTTGCTTTTGCATATCATTAGGTGTGTGGATGGTAGAAAGTTTCTCCAACTGCAGGACACTAGCTTAATATATTCTGTCACTAGAACTTGNAAAAGCTTAGGGATTTATTTCTAAAAGGCATGCTGACAACATGCAGCTGCCATTAGGTGCTCAAAACAAAGGTAAATCACTCCATTTGTGAGGACTTGGGAAGCAGCACCCAAGCACACGGTTGGGCCAGTCCTGCCCAGATGGCTGCATGACACAATTCATGGTGTTCCTTGTCAGTAACAGAGCAGGACGCCTCCAAGAGTGGGAAGCTCAGTTAGCAAACTCTGCGAGCTGTCTTTGTGGTTAGGAAATATATTATGTACTCAGCCTTTTATAGTCGGGAAACCAACTGCAGCGTACCTGATTATTTTACAAATTTATGTATGCCTCTCTGTTTCCTTAGAGCAATCATTTCCTAAGAATAGATGGTGAGGTTTTAAGGAATTTATTTATTTATTTATTTATTCATTCATTCATTTCTAGCTTCAGACCCCCTTGTTAAAGAAGAGCTTCAGTATCATTGTGACACATAGTAGGCAGTGTCACTATCAAATATAGCCAACAGTCAACGTGTCATATCCAAGTTGAAGTAAACAGGGCAGTACAGCCAAGTATGCACAATAATTGAAGGATTTAAATGAAATAATAACTGTACAATGTTTTCTATGCATAGAGCAAATGCATAGAATTACAAAGGAAGCCATTATATGGGAATACAGACATCAAAAAACTAAATTTGTAGTATAAGATATGCTTTCTATTCAAACATTAAGTAATAAGACCTATGGTGGGTCTAATAGCTACCTTAATTTATAAGTAACAATGAGTGTTAAACAGTATTTGCAACAATTATAAAGTGACAAAGACTCAAATACTGTTACTGCTACTGTGGTAATAAATAAGGAAATGTTAAATTTTCACTTAGAAGTTTGTGAAAATATGGGGCACCTGGGTGGCTCCGTAGATTAAGTGTCTGACTCTTGGTTTCAGCTCAGGTCATGATCTTGCAGTTGTGAGATCCAGCCCCGCCTTGGGCTCTGTGCTCAGTGCAGAGTCTGCTTCAGGTTCTTACTTCCTCTCGCTTTGCCCCTCCCCGCTTGCGCTCTCTCTCAAGAGAATAAGTAAAACCTTTAAAAAAAAGTTGCTCATGAAAATAAAGATGTAATATTGTGTGTGTGTGTGTGTGTGTGTGTGTGTGTGTGTGTGTTTATGTTTTGGGGGTGGATGATGTTGGCCAAAAACTGAATTCCAGGTAAATCAGTTGCNTCCTAGTTCTTATGTTCCATAGATGAGAGAAATCATATGATAATTGTCTTTCTCTGCTTGACTTATTTCACTTAGCATTATCTCCTCCAGTGCCGTCCATGTTGCAGCAAATGTTGAGAATTCGTTCTTTCTGATAGCTGAGTAATATTCCATTGTATATATGGACCACAGCTTCTTAATCCAGTCATCTGTTGAAGGGCATCTCGGCTCCTTCCATGATTTGGCTATTGTGGACAATGCAGCTATGAACATTGGGGTGCATATGGCCCTTCTCTTTACTACGTCTGTATCTTTGGGGTAAACACCCAGTAGTGCAATGGCTGGGTCATAGGGTAGTTCAATTTTTAACTTTTTAAGGGACCTCCACACTGTTTTCCAGAGTGGCTGTACCAACTTGCATTCCCACCAACAATGTAGGAGGGATCCCCTTTCTCCACATCCTCTCCAACAATTGTTGTTTCTTGCCTTGTCTATCTTTGCCATTCTAACTGGCGTAAGGTGGTATCTCAGTGTGGTTTTGATTTGAATTTCCCTGATGGCTAATGATTTTGAACATTTTTTCATGTGTCTGTTAGCCATTTGTATGTCTTCATTGGAAAAGTGTCTGTTCATATCTTCTGCCCATTTTATGATTTGTTTATTTGTTTCTCGTGTATTGAGTTTGAGAAGTTCTTTGTAGATCTTGGATACCAGTCCTTTATCTGTGGTGTCCTTTGCAAATATATTCTCCCATTCCGTGGGCTGTCTCTTAGTTTTTTTGACTGTTTCCTTGGCTGTGCAGAAGCTCTTTATCCTGATAAAGTCCCATAAGTTCATTTTATCTTTTATTTCTCTTGCCTTTGGCGATGTGTCGTGAAAAAGGTTGCTCTGGCCGATGTCATAGAAGTTGTTGCCTATGTTCTCCTCTAGAATTTTGATGGATTCCTGTCTCACATTGAGGTCTTTCATCCATTTGGAGTTTATTTTTGTGTATGGTGTGAGAGAGTGGTCAAGTTTCATTCTTTTGCATGTAGCTGTCCAATTTTCCCAGCACCATTTATTGAAGAGACTGTCTTTTTTCCACCGGATGTTTTTTCCTGCTTTATCAAAGATTAGTTGCCCAAAGAGCCGAGGGTCCATTTCTGGGTTCTCTATTCTGTTCCATTGGTCGATGTGTCTGTTTTTGTGCCAGTACCATGCTGTCTTTGTGATCACAGCTTTGTAGTACAAGAGCTCAGAATTTTTTTAAAAAAGTGATTGGGTGGGGAAAGGAGATGCTGAGGAAGATATTTTAGTCAGGGGCAAAAGTCCAAATTTTAATTGTATGTCCAAGTTCATACTTGATAATTGCTGTTCATGTTGGTTTCTGACACATAAAAATTTGGACAGATGTGCCAATCAGACAAGCATTGAATGGAAAGTGCAAGCACATTAATCTCAGGTCCAAAAACAATTCTGTTTTACTGACCTACCTTGGGTAATGCAGGGTATGGAATAATGAGTATGGATATATTAAATTTTAAATCTCAAGTTCTCAAGTCTAACTCAAATCTTGTCCTTATTTGATCACCAAGACCCCCAATAAAAATGATTTCCTGGTTTGCAGCAACACAATAAGGCATTTGAGAAAAGTCAATAGGTTCAGTTCATCATTATAATTAGCATCTGGGTTTACAGCTGTAGCAATAAAAATTCTGGTTTAATGGAACAGGGAACTAACTTGCTCAAAGGAGTAAGTGAATGTCTCTTACTGTTTTCTTTGGAAGATGAGTTTTTGTGCTAACACCTTTCTAGCACTTCTTATGGAAACTTGGACAATGAGCACTGATATTTTCAAACTTTGTTCAACTTTGTTTTATTGTATTGCAAATAACTAATTTGCTCTAGAATAAATTACATAAATGATTGAGATCAAAATAAAGAGGGAAAAAATTGCCTACAACCTTTCTCCTGCCTTTGTTACACCTAAAATAACCATTGTACACATTTGGGTCTATATCTTCCCAGACATATACATAGGAGTATAGAGTGTTTCCAGATATATACATATATGTCTGGTGCAAAATATTCAGTATACTTCAGAAACAAATTCAAGAAGTGTCATCTTTTAGATCTTGATTAAATTTTCTGCTTTCCTTCTCATTCTTTCCTAATCTCTCAGTATTCAAGCTTGCATCCAACGAAGTACAAATAAGCTGATGCTTATTAACTAGCTAGGTGCTAAACATCTTTTTCTTTTGGAGAGTCAGACATGTTTCAATTTCCTCTTAACTGAGTTCAGATTAATACATTTACAACAAGTCCAGAAATACATTAGAGGCTGGGAGCAATAACAAAGTGTAAGACTGGATCATTTTCTAAGCCTTAGAAAATATCTCCTTTTTCTCTACCCTCTCTTTAGCTCTGTGCAAATTCTCAAGTGCCTGCTGATGTCCCACAGATCTTTCAAATCAAATATGTCCCACGTTGCACTCATATTTCCTCTATTGAATGCCCTGCATTATCACCAGAGAGTCTATTAATAAAGCAAAACTTAACTTTAACTACTTGTAATAAGGGAGAATATGAACCTGACAGTCTTAGCAGTTTCTCAGAAGTCTAGCAGTTTCTCAAATCTTTGCAGAATTATGGCATCCAGGCTTATGTGTTTTGAAGCTAGCCTCTAAAGATGGGAACTAATTGGAATGGCACTAGGTCTCCCAGAGAAAGTCTTGATAAGCAAACTTTTGTTGGGAAGTGGGCTGTTTGCTCAGGTGAACAGACCCTTATCTTTAATAAATTTATCTGTAGGAATTTCCTAAAACAGTTGGAATTATTTTTCTGCTTTGCAGTCTTATCTTTCTCTGGAAAAGTTTTCCCAGAACAAAGAGCCCTGTCATGTTGACGTAGGTGGTCTACAGACATGTCTAAATAATGTGGACACAGCTGGTCTCAGTTCTCATCTCCCTAAACCAGGTCCTACTAAGATGTCTCTGGCTTAAGTCACTGGTGACACCCACCATTCCCCTTCTCTCCCAGGGAGAAGGATGTGGTGGTGTTTCCACTTTCCCATCCTCTAAATGCAAGCTCTCACCCTCAACTCCCATATTTGTAATTGCTTCCCAAAAACTCTTCCAGCATCTCTTTCTTTCACATGAAAGTTAGTGTTTTATTTCTGAAATAAGTAACTGACTATGTAACTTCTCTCCTAAAGATTTACAGTAGTTGCACCATGTATTTGTATAAACATCATGTTGGTTTAATATACATATTCAATATGTATGGATGTGATTCCAACATACAATTTTCATTCGTCAATTATACTTCAATCAATTTGGAAAAAAAAGTTTCCCAGCACTAAAGAATGAAACCTGTACTTTTATTGCACTGACTTCAAGACCCTTCCTGAGCTGATCACAAGCTCTTAACTCACTTCACACTATTTATTTTGTACGTGTGATGATTTCCTTAACGCAGCATAGAACTTTCAGGGTTTTGCTCTACTTTATACACTCTTCTCCCCTTTCTGTGCCCGAAGGCCAACATTTTGGTCCCTTTTTTTCTGTTTTTCTGCTTATTACTCTCTCTTTGTTTACTTCCTATTTTTCTCAGCCTTCTTTCTCATCTTGTCTCCTCATTCATCAGTTGTATTGAATAGTGTCCTGGGATTATGTCCTTGGCTCACCACAGTTTGTATTTTGTGTCTTCTTTTCAGATGATTTTGGCTATTTTAATGCATCTGCATCATCGTATTTGATGGCTCTCCAAGTCACATCACTCGTCCTTAACTCTGCTCTGAGCTCCAGATGCAGATTCACCCATGCCCCACATAGCCACCGGGATTCCGGCAGGTATCCCAGATTCCATATGCTCAAACCAAACCTTCCAGCTCCCTTACCACATTATCATCACCCAGGGAACAAGTCTGGGTGCTGTCTCCTTCACCTGTCATATCCCATCACCCACCTTGCCTAACTGATTTTACTTAGAATTTCTTAGATCTTTCCCATCATCTCCATCCCTCCACATTTACCCTAGTTTAGGCCTTATCATCACTTGCTTGAGATCATGTGACAACCCCCTAATTGCTGTCTCTGACACTGTAACATTATCAAATAAAACTGCATTGAGCCACCTGTGTTTCTAAAATACAAAATTGCTATTTTTTAAAACCCTTCGATGGTTCCTAAGACCCTACAGAATAAAGCTCAAGCTTCTGCACATGCAGTATAAAATCTTTATAAAACTTGGTCCCTCTGAATCTATCCTACCTTATTTGGCTTGTGTTTGCATTTCAGCAATTATGATTTTTAAATTTTTTTGCCTTTGGGATTGTATTTATGATGTTTCCTTTCCCGGAATTTACATATTCCCCAGTTCTTTGAATAATTCTGTTATTCTTTAAGATTCTACTGAGCATCTTTCTTAGAGAGACTACTCCTATGATAAGGTAGCTTAGTTTTTGTATTCTCATAGCACCAGTGGCATACTATTGAACACACTCTAATGAAATTATTGTTACAGGCTGCTCCTGGCGGATTCCTTAGGACTTTGGCCGTGTCTTGGTTTTGTCTATTTCAGTTAATCTTCACAAACATACAGAAATAGGTTAATTATTATTATCACCCTACACATGAGAATTTGAAGCTTATGGAAATTTAGTAATTTTTCCAAAGTTGTGTTGCTAGTAAGTGACAGAACCTGAACTTAAACCCAGATTTCCTTTCTTTTTACTACTGTGCTGTACTGAGATGATGTTATAGTGACATCAGGGTCTGCACATTGTAAATGCTTGGTACATGTTATTTACAGTTACTAACAATGTACATTTTAATTGTTTATTTTTGAATTTCTAGTACATAACCTATTATAGGGACTCAGTAAATGTTTGTTTCCTTGAAATAAAAGATGGCTTTTGTCTTATCCTCTGAGTTGAATATATAATTTCTTAGGCTGTGCTCTAAAAACACTCTGTTTTTAATCTGTACAGCACTAATTTGAGTTGCATTAATGTGAATTGTTTAAATATTTGTTCCTCATTTGACCATAAACTTGATATCAGAGTATGTATGTCATTCTGATTATTTGTCCATATACTTTCTGTGAGTTGTTATTTGTTTTGTTTTGTTTTGTTTTTTAATGAAGGGCTTGAGTTCAAAAAGTGAGAATTGAGAACTGAGCTGAGATCAAGAGTCAGTTGCTTAACCGACTGAGCCACCCAGGCACCCTTCTATGTGCTCCTTGCACAAAAAATCCTAGTAGAATTAGGTATCAAAGTATAATTTACATGCTTAAGTATGTAAGATCTTAGGTGTATGGTGAGTGATGGCGCAAACACAGATACTTGCCCCATCAAGATATAGAACATTTTTATTAACTCACGGAGTTTTTTTAATGCCTCTTTCCAGTCAATTTAATTCTATTTATCCTATTCACTATGGAACTATTCAAGATTTACTATATAGCTACCATTAGTAATTAAAAGTCTAATAATAGCGTAACACTTCTGATTTTTTTAATCATAAATTGATTCATATGAGAAGAACTTATAAGTAGCACTTCATGTAAGTAGAATCATACAGTATATATTATTTTGTGTCTGGCTTCTTCTGCTCCCCTTAATGATTTTGAGGTTTATCCCTATATGTGTATGTTCTGTACCTTTTCAATGCCAAATGGCATTCCATTTTATAAATAAAACACAAATTGTTTATCCATTCTCCGGTTGACAGACATTTTTGTTATTTCCAGTTTTGGGCTACTAGAAGTCAGGCTGCTATGAACATTCCAATACAGTATTTCTTATGTGTATGTGTGTTTATTTCTCTTGGGTAAATGGGTAGAAGTGGGCAGCTATGTCACTGAGTAGATGTTTGATTTTATGAGAAACTGTCAGCCCAATTCCAAGTTGTGTATTTTATCCTCCCACCACCAACAGAGAATTCCAGTACCTCCTTATCTGTGTAAACATTTTATACTCTTACTTTTTTATTGTTTTTTTTTTTTTTATCGAGAGTGAGAGCGTGAGCAGTGGGGGAGGGACAGAGGGAAAGGGGAGAGAGAATCTTAAGCAGGTTCCATGCTCATTGCTGAGCTGGACTCTGGGCTTGATCTTACGACCCTGAGATCATGACCTGAGCTGAAATCAAGAGTCCGACGCTTAACCGTCTGAGCCACCCAGGTGCCTCTATACTCTTACTCTTTTTAATTTTATTCATTCTGGTAGGTGTTTCAGGTATCTCATTGTAGCTTTAATTTGAATTTCCTGATAGTTAATGATGATCAACATGTTTTCATTAGCTTATGGTACATTGTATATTTTGCTTCATTTAAGTGTCTGCGAGAGTATTTTGTTCACTGTTTATTGGGTTGTTTCTCTTATTATTATTATTTTAGTGTAATTATTTGTTACATATTTTCAGTCTAGATCTTTGTTCAATATATGTATTGCAAATATTTTCTCCAAAATTGTGGTTTTCTTTATCTTTTTAGCTTGTCTTTTGAGAAATAGAATTTTTAAAATTTTGATAATGTCCAATCTATGTATTTTCTTCTATTATGATTATTTGCTTTCTGGAACCTTTGGAAGAAATCTTTGCCTACCTCAAGTGCACAATATTTTCCTACTTCTGTTTCTAAATGCTTTCTATCTTTAGCTGTTATGTTTAGATCTATGATCTGTCTTAAATTACTATTTGTATATAGATTGAGGTAGGCATCGAAGATTATTTTTTCCATATGAATATCCAGTTGTCCCAATAGCATTGGATATAAAGACTTCCCTCTACCCACTGAATTACTTTGTCTTGTATATTTAAAAATTCAATTGATTATATAAGATTGGGTTTATTTTGAACACTCCATTGTGTTCCATTGACATATTTGTTTAATTTATGCTATTATTAGGCTGTTTTAATTACTAATGGTTGCTGTATAGTAAATTTTGAAGCAGGTAGTGATATTACCCCTCTTAGTTCTTTTCACGTTTTTTTTTTACTAAGTTCTTTGCATTTCTCTAGAAATTTTAGAATCAGCTTGTCAATTTCTACAAGAGAGCATTCTGGAATTTTGATTGGGATTGAACTGAATCTAAGATCAATTTGGAGAGAACTGATCTATTTTTTCTGTTTTTTTAAATTTTTATTTTTATTCCAGTTAGTTAATATATGGTATAATATTGGTTTCAGGTGTACAATTTAGTGATTCGGCACTTGCATACAATACCTGGTGCTCATCACAACAAATGCACTCCTTAATCCCCATCACCTATTTCACCCGTCCCCTCACTCACCTCCCTTCTGGTAACCATCAGTTTGTTCTCTATACTTAAGACTCTGTTTCTTGGTTTACCTCCCTCTCTGTTTTTTTCCCTTTGCTCATTTGTTTTGTTTCTTAAATTCCACATATGAGTGAAATCATACGGTATTTGTCTTTCTCCGAATTATTTCGCTTAGCATTATACTCTCTAACTTCCTCCATGTCCTTGCAAATCGCAAAATTTCATTCTTTTTTATGGCTGAGTAATATTCCATTGTATATATACCACTTTTTCTTTATCCACCCATCAGTAGATGGGCACTTGGACTATTTCCGTAATTTGGCTATTGTAGATAATGCTGCTATAAACACGGGGTGCACGTATCACTTTGAATTAGTATTTTTGTATTATTTGGGTAAATACCTATGAGCGCAATTGCTAGATTATAAGGTAGCTCTATTTTTAACTTTTTGAGGAACCTCCATGCTGTTTTCCAGAGTGACTGCATCAGTTTGCTTCCCACTGATAGTGCAAAGGGCTCGCTCCCCTTTCTCCACATCCTCACCAACACCTGTTTCTTGTGTTGTTGATTTTAGCCATTCTGACAGATGTGAGGTGATATCTCATTGTAGTTTTGATTTGTGTTTCCCTGATGATGAGTGATGTTGAGCATCTCTTCATGTGTCTGTTGGCCATCTGTATGTTTTTTTTGGAAAAATGTCTATTCATATCTTCTGCCCATTTTTTAAATTGGACTATTTGGTTTTTGGGTGTTGAGTTTTACAAATTCTTAATATATTTTGGATACTAACCCTTTACCAGATATGTCATTCAGCAGCTGGCTGGCTCAGTTGGTAGAGCATATGATTCTTGATCTTGTTAGTTATGAGTTCAAGCCCTATGTGGGTGTAGAGATTACTTAAAAAAAAAAAAAAGACATCATGGGATCTCCAGTTAAATGGTGTAATTTTAAATTTCAGTTTCCAGTTTCTTATTACTATTACATGTTTGTGTGTGTGCATAAAAGTAATTTTCTATGTTGACCTTCTATCATATGGCTTTGGTAAATTCACTAACAAGTTCTAGTAAATTTTTTACAGATTCCTTAGAATTATCTGCACAGTCTTGTCATCTGAAAATATAGTTTTACTTTTTTCTTTCCAATCCTTATGCCTAGCCCTCCTTTTCCTGCCTTTTTGCATTGGCTAACACCTCTATTACAATATTGAATGAAAGTGATAGGAGTAAACATTGTTCCTAATCTTATGGGGAAAGTGTTATGTCTTTTATTATTAAGTATGATATTTAATGCAGGGTTTCATATATGCCCTTTATTAGATTGAGGAAGTTTCCATTAATTCTTCATTTCCTGTGAGTTTTTCACATAAATGGGGGTTGAATTTGTAAGTTGCTTTTTTTTTTTTTTGCACTTGTCGAGATGATTATATGATTTTTTGGGGGGGGGCCTTTATTCTGTTAATGTGGTGAATTGCATTGATTAATATTTTAATATTAAATCAGAATTTTATTCCTGGGGTGCTTTACCCCAGTTATATTTGTTGTATTTTGCTGGATTTAATTTATTATTTTGTTAAGGATTTTTGTATATACGTTAACAAATATTGGCCTATGACTTTATTTATTTATTGTTGTAATATCATAGTTATGCTGGACTCATAAAATGTATTGGGGATTGTTCTTGACTCCCCTTTCTGAAAGAGTTTGTAAGATTGATATAATTTGTCCCTTAGACTTTTAATAGGATTTCCCAGTACAGACATTTGGGTCTGGAGTTCTCTTTATTGGAAGGTATTAAACTACTAAGCCATTTCTTTCTAAATATATGTGGGGCTTTTCTGATACTCTGTTTCTTCTTAATTTGTGTTTTTAAGGATTATGTCCAATTCATCTACATTGTTGAATTTATTGGCGTAACACTGTTTATATAATTTCTTATTTAAAAATTTACAAGCCCTCTAGTTATATTGCCTCTTTCATTTCTGATGCTGGTCATTTGTATTTTATCTCTTAGTTTGATCACTGTAACTAGAAGTTTTCAATTATATTGATCTTTTCAAAACATCAAGTTTTGGTTTCACTTAGTTTGTTCTTTTTTTTTTTCTGTTTTCTATTTCATTGATTTCTACCTTTATTTTTATTATTTTCTTACCTTGACTTACCGTGGGTTTACTTTGCTCTCCTGACTTCTTATAGTGGATGCTTAGATTATTAATTTACACCTTTCCTTTTTTCTCATGTAAACTTTAAAACCATAAAGTTCTATCTGCTAATTTCTGCAAATTATGATATTATCTTCTCAATTATCTTTTTAACTATCATTTAACTTGAAATATTTTCTAATCACTCCTGTGACTTATTCTTTGACTCAGGGGTTGTAGAAGTGCTTTTGCTGAATTTCCAAAGATTTTGATTTTCAGACTTTTTTGTCATTGGTTTTTAATGTAATACTATTGTGATCAAAAAAGATACTTTGAATAATTTCAATCATTTAAATATATTAAATTTGGGGGTCTGAAATATGATTTATTTTGGTGAATGTTCCATGTGTAGCTGAAAAGAATGTTGCTGGTTCAGTGATATGGTGATCCATATTTGTTGGCATGTAAGAATGTTTCAATCTTCCACATCCTTAGTAATTTTCCATCTATTCTAGTATGAATTAGGGGACAAGCCGTGAAGTCCTCAAGCATAAGTGTAGATTTGTCAATGTCTCCATCAATTCTGTTAGATTTTACTTCATTTGAAGATTTATAATTATTTGCAATCACATTAGTATTGTTAATTTTTTATGGATTAACTATTAACATATATTTCCTTTTCTAATTTACTTCTAAAATCCTTATTCTAATGTCTGTTTTCTCTGATATTAATAAAGTTATTCCAGTTTTCTTACAATCAGTGCTTACATAATATGTATTTTCCAACCTTTCATCAACTACTTCTGTTTTTATATTTCAAATAAGCTGTATCTTATTGTTTTTGATTTAGCTTGACAATCTCTGCATTTTACTTTGTGTGGCTAGTCCATTTTTATGTAATTATTGATATATTTGCACTTGTTTTACTGTCTCATTATTAGTTTTCTTCCTGTCTGGTACAACCTTTGTTTCACTTTTATTTGTTTTTTAAACCTTATTTATTATTTGCTAGTATTTTATTTTATATCTTCCATTGGACTTTAGCTACAATTGTCTGGATTTTTAAAATGGTGATCAAGGACTTCCATTAAGCATCTTGTTACTGGCAACAAATTGTCTCAGCTTGTATTGTACAACAATGTCTATTTCACTTTCATTTTTTACGCAAATTTTCTCTGGATGTAGAATCCTAAATTGACATTTTTCTCCAGCTCTTTAAAGATATCATCTCTTTGTTTTCTGGCTTTGTTTCTGATGAAAAGGCAAAGGTCATTTTAATATTTCCCCCTATTATGTATGATCTTTTCCTCCCTTGGTTGCTTTAAGGATTTTCTTTTTATTATTCATTGTCAGCAATTTGATTATGATGTGTCTTGGTGTGATTTCCTTTATGTTTATTCTGCTTTTGGTTTGCGAGCTTATTGGATCTGTGTTTATATTTCAAATCAAATTTTGAAAATTCCTGGATATTGTTCCTTCAAATATTTGTGTGCCCCATTGTGTCTCTTGTCCTTTTCTGGGACTCCAGTTGCATATTTTTTAGACTGTTCGATGTTGTCGCAGGGTCACTGAAGCTCTGTTCAGTTTTTTAACCTCTTTTTTTTTTCTTTCTGTGTTTCAGTTTTTGTTGTTTATATTGCCTGATCTTGAAATTCACTGTTTTTTCCTTAGACTGTCTCTGATCTTCTGTTAAGCCCATGCAGTAATTTTTTTTTATCTCATTTATATTTTAGCTGTAAAATTTCCATTCAGTTCCTTTGTATGGTTCCATTTATTTATTGAAAGTGTCTCTTTCCTTATTATACTCATGTTTTATTTTATTTTATTTTTAAAGATTTTATTTATTTATTTGACAGAGATAGAGACAGCCAGTGAGAGAGGGAACACAAGCAGGGGGAGTGGGAGAGGAAGAAGCAGGCTCATAGCAGAAGAGCCTGATGTGGGGCTCGATCCCATAACGCCGGGATCACGCCCTGAGCCGAAGGCAGACGCTTAACCGCTGTGCCACCCAGGCGCCCCCATGTTCTATTTTAAATCTTTGAACATGAAACATACTTCTAATGCTATTTTTCAGTGTCCTCGTCTATTAATTGAATCACCTTTGTAATTTCTAGTTCTTTTTTTGTTTCCTGATTTTTCTCCTGATTATGGGTTTGTTCTGCTTTGTTGCATGTCTAAAAAAATTTTATTGGATACTAGATATTGTGATTTCTGGATTTTGTTTCCTTCCTTACAGTGTATTGAGTTTTATGTCAAATCCTTAACATATTTGAGATCAGCTTGCTTCTATTGAGGCTTTTTCAAGCTTTGTTACAAGTTTAAAGTAGGTTTTGCTAAACTAGCCCTACTCTTCCATAGTTGTCTTTCTGGGGTCTTTTCTGAATGAAGCCCTAGGTGTTTAAGAAGGACTCTCCACCTGGTCATTCAGAACTCAGATGTTTCTCAGCCTTATGCCATTCCTGGTGGTTGTTCTGGTTTTATAACTAAGTAGTTGTTCTCTCCCCAACATTTTTGCCTAGTTTCGTGTAATCTCACTCTATATGTTTGTGATTTAGTATTGAATCAAAGATCTAAGGGGACTCTTACATTGATTTCTGGAGAGCTTTCTCTGAAATGGATCTCTCTTTGTCCTTCAAATTTTGGGTGCCCTCACCTTTCTCATCTCTGATCTCTCTCTGCTAATCTCAGTGGGAACACTTCTCTACCTCATTATGGCCTTGAACACTTTGGTTCTAAAATGGCCCTCATAAAACAATCTGGGTCAATTACGAGATTTCTCTCATTTGTTTACCTTTTCTCAGGGACCAAAGTCCTGTGATTCCTGTTGTTTAGCACCTGAAATTTACATACGTGTGTGTGTGTGTGTGTGTGTGTGTATGTATACTTTTTTTTTCACACCCCCTTTGTCAGTTTTCTAGTTGGTACAGCAGGAGGGGTAATCCAGGATCTGTTAAGTCCATCATGGTTGAGATTGGGGGTCTCATTAAAATTAGATTAAGTCATAAAAAGTGGATGCCCATAAACTTATGGGCTAAATGGAAATTTGTGGTGGGTTAGGGAATCAAAGCATTATTTATTAAAATGTGTTTCAAGTATTTATTGATCATTTCTTCATTCTTATTATAAGGATTTCTACAATACTTATTTTTTCTCTACTGTCATTAAATAAACACTTCAACTTCTACAATGTCTTTCTTTTGCTCTATTAAGCAAGTTTTTATTTAACAACAAAGCTGCTGAAGAATACTGCTCATTGGTGAGTAGGTGGCTTTCTGCAGTTTTTGTTTGTGCTAAAGCTACTCCTCGTTAAAAACAAAAACAAAAACAAAACAAAAACAAAAACATAGCTTGTGCATAAAAAAACCACCAGAGAGAGTAGATTTGGGGGCTATTGATGGACAGGATGCATCTTGCTAAATTCATCCAGCCCACTGAGCTGTGATGAGCATCTCCCTTTTATCTGGCTGAGTGAACACATGGTGTGTCTCATTTAAAAACCAAAACAGTTTTCAGAAACTTATGGTAGCATGAAGCCATAGTTTAATAATGTCCTTTTGACAATAAGCATATCTATAAAAAATGGCTTGAGTTGACTAAGGGAGGACCTTTGGGGAAGATTTTAAAATGCTGATGTTGCAATGACATTGGCCCTAGTCAGGTTATTTTCAACGTTTCTGCCTCTCATGAAGTTCGGAGCAGACCGCAGCCGTGAAACCAAATATGTGGCAGAGAAATTGAACAATCTATGTTACCTACTCTGAACTCTGACCATTATCAAATATTTTATGATTGAGGCAAAAAATCTCTTTGACTTCAGGGAGAATTAAAATTTTTGAAAATATAGTGTATGAGGGTGGGTTTTATGGCCTGAGCTTACTTGGAGATTCAAAGCCTTAAGGACGAAGGTGTTGGTCTTCCTCTATTGGCTTTGCAGGTTAAATGGTGGGCATTATGAAAAGCCCGTTATGTGCTTTCAAAGCCCTCAGCATACCAGGAAAGAGAAGTGGGATATTAGAATTCATATCACAGGTAAATCTTTGCTTTTCCAATGTGCCTGTGACCCGTTTCAAGTCCCTATTTTAACAGACTCTTGAGGACACAGATTATTCTGAACCATTGGAACTAAAGTGAGAGTGGACTAATACTTGAGATCTTTAGCTGTATTCAGTGGTATGCTCTTAAACTGGCTCTCTGAGGTGGGGGAGGGAGCCCTTATGTGTAGTGCTTATTGATTTCAATGGTGTAAATATTCCTGCCATGGCCAAGTTCAAATGACCAGATTTAAACAACTGGCTTGCAAAATTGCTGGATATTCATGAGTGGCATAGACCCATATGGACAGCTCCAGCACACCACCAATGGCTGTACGATATTCTGCAGTGCAGGAGAAGAGTTGTGATGGCTTAGTTTAAAATTCTGCCCCCATTTTTTTATGAAGTATGACTGAGAGAATAACATTTCTGGCTGTATCCAATAATTTGTGATTTATTAGTACCACAAGCATTGCTGTGAAAATTGAATGAGATAATGATTGAGTGCTTGACACAATTCCTGAAACATATTCCGCATTCAGTAATTGGTAGCTATTATTGACTGTAGGTAGTTTTGAGATAATCTAGTGCGGTGACGTGATAGTTACAGCTCATTTAATGTGAGGATGGAGAAAACAGATTTAAAAACTACTATGAATTTTTTTAACTTTTGAAAAATATTTTTATTTTAATCACACCAGGTTCTGTCTACCTTTGAAAAATTATTTATATGGGACTTATTTATTCTAACTACAGGCAATGCTTGGATGCATATAGATTTTTAGATAAGTTTGAATAAATTAAGGTCCTCACAAGGGTTAAAAATCTTGGAACCACCCTACTGATAATTTTGCAGTGGAAAGTTGGGTAAGAGGGATCAGTTGCCACCTATAGTGGTGGTAAACCCCCTGGAGTCCCTTGTCTTTCACAAATGCAGTTATCCAATCCAAACATCAAGTACTTCTGTAGACTTGATAATGCAATTGCAAGTAAGACCAAATTTTATGTAAATTGGGTGGGACTGATTTCATGTTTCTAAGATTATGTTTTCATGAAGAGTAAGTGCTTTTACTTCTATTTTTTTGGAATCCTATTCTTTTGAGGAGAATATCAATATATTTTGACCTCTGAAGAAAATATTGATAAAAGTGTCTCATGTAGTAGTTTCTTAGGATGGAAATGTCTTTTTGTCAGAATCCTTATAGAGTTTTGAAGTTCACTCAATTATTATCATTAGATATGGTTTTCATATCAGGTTCAACCAAAAGAATCTTTGAATTTTTAGCTCAAGATAACTAATGTTTTATTCTTTTAATAATGAAAATACCATGAAAATTTTATTAAAGATATTTCAAGAGGTAGCAGAAGAATATTTCCAATGCTCTTTTTTTTTTTTTTTGGTGAGAATAACAAGATGACCTTTTTTAATGCTATTGTGCCAATCCTATCAAAATACATACATTACATTTTTATTCATATTTAACAAATGGCTCTGATTGTATTTGAATTTCAGGCCTGCCGGTGGTAATAAGACAGCAGCTACAATAATTCAAAATAATAGACAGCATCCATAGATTTCTTAAGCCATCCACTTTTGTCTAATCTTAAAGCTTCCCTTCCCAATTACACTGTTGGAAAATCACTGAAAAATGCAAATGGGTAAGAGGTTGTCAAGCAGTTGTGTGACCTGGCAAGAATAATAATGTTGGCATTTCTGTAATCACTGAGCATACAAAAGCTGACAGGACAAATACTTTCTTTCCACCAATTGACTAAATGTGTATTATTGCTGCATGCTTTAAAAAGCACAGGTGAAAACACACCATTCTCTGAGTTGGCCTTTTAAGCATTTTCAGACTCATCATGGCTTACTGACTTAGGAAAAGAAAGAATGCTGTTTAACATTGAATTAGTTATTCCATAATCAACTGTGTGGAATGCATTATAAGGACACATTTCTTTTTCAGCTAAGGAGCAAACAATGGCCAAAATATCCTATTGAAAATGGCCTTTTCAGAGCCAGTCTGTCCTTATCCATTGATTGGACGTCCTCCAAGGAGCTGCCAGGACTGTTGCTCTGTCTGGAAAGTCCTCTTTGCCTAGTGCCAGGTGCAGGAGCTGGAGGGCTCTGTGTCTGGCTCATTGATCAGAGAGCCTGGGCCTCTGGTGCAGTGAATCTCAGGTATAATGGGACAAAAAAGTAAGAAAGATCACTGAGGAGCAAACAGAGATGATTCTGCTGTTTGTCCACTTGTCCAGACTCTCAGTTCATCTGCCTCTGGTTACTTTTTTAATTACTTATATTAGTTCCCTAGGGCTTTGGTGGCAAAGTACTACAATCTGAGTGGTTTAAAACAACATAAATTTATTCTTTCACAGTTCTGGAGTCCAGAAGTCAAAGTGCTGCTCCCTCTGAATCTCTAGGGGAGGATCCTTCCTTGCCTCTTTTGGCTTCAGGTAGCTCCAGGTGTTTCTTCGCTTATGCAATGTAATTCCCAGTTTCTGCTACCATCTTCACATGGCTTCTTCCATCTATAGCTGTGTCTTTACATGGTATTCTCCTGTATGTGTGTGTCCATTTTTCCCTCTTATAAGGACACCTATCATGTTGGATTAGGGCTCATTCTTTTTTTTTTTTTTTCTTTAAGATTTTATTTATTTATTTGACACAGAGAGAGAGAATGCAAGCAACATGAGCAGGGAGAGGGGCAGAGGGAGAGGGAGAAGCAGGCTCCCTGCTAAGCAAGGAGCCCCATGTGGGGCTTGATCCCAGGATCCTGGCATCACGACCTGAGCTGAAGGCAGATGCCCAACCGACTGAGCCACCCAGGTGCTACAGGGCTCATTCTAATGATCCTTTTTTTTTTTTTTTAAGATTTTATTTATTTATTTGACAGAGCCCACAAGCAGGGGGAGCAGGAGAAGGAGAAGCAGGATCCTTGCTCAGCAGGGAACCCAACTCAGGGCTTGATCTTTGGACCCTGGGATCATTACCTGAGCTGAAGGTAGATGCTTAACCAACTGAGCCACCCAGGTGCGCCCATTCTAATGATCTTATCTTAAACTTGACTGTATCTGCAAAGACCATATTTCCAAGTAAAGTCGCATTCACAGGTACCAGGGGTTTAGGACTTTAACATATCTTTTTAGGGGACATTATTCAATTCATTACAAGACCCAAGGAGACAAATTACTTCTGTCATTACGCAGGAGGGTTAAGCCAATTATAGCAATAGGCTATGAGTGCTCCAAAATGTTTGAGACAAAAAATAAATTAATAGAGTCTGATTCATTTTGCTCATTCATTTAGCATTATATTATTGTGGACCTACTATGTGCCAGACATGCTCTGGACTTGCCTATACAGTGATGAGTGAGACAGTATGGTACCTGCCCTCATGGAGCTTGGAGTTTTGTAGGGAATTCTATAAATACATGATTAATCATGGTTGAGTTACACCTAGTGAAGGAAGAGTTTGGGGTGTAATGAGAGCATATACTGAGAGGATTTGATATAGTGTGGGGAATCAGAGAAGGCCTACCTGAAAGGCAAGATCATTATGGCACTAAAGGTAACAATAATAAAAGCAATGATGCTAACATCTACCGAGAGCTTACTATATCTCAGGCCCCATTGTAACTATTTTACTTGTATTAACTCTACCTTCACAGCTACCGCACATCACAGATAAGAAAACTGAGGCAAAGAGAGGTTAGGTAAATCACTTAAGGTTGTGCAAGAGGTCAGATTTCTGCTGAAGGCTGATTAGGAAGGAAAGAGGTAAGGAGGTAGAAACAGAGAGCTCTGCATGGAAACAGAAAGCGTGCCTGAAGGCTCTGAGGCATGATGGTCTTCTCTGTGACTAGAGTGAGTTCAGCAAGGAGAGGAGAAAGGCAGTCAAGTATCACATCCTGAAGGGTCTTGTAGGCCAGATGAAGATATTTGTCTTTATTTTAAAAGTAATGTGAAGCTATTGATAGGTTGACAACGTCTTAACAAAACCAGTATCTTAAAAGGAAAAAAAAAAGAGTTGAGTTGTAATGTGAGGAAAGGATTAGAGGAAGACAGAAGTCTCTAGGAAGGTTAGAAAGCTTCAGAAAGAAGGATTGGAAGAACAAATATTGTTAAAATGTCCATACTACCCGAAGCAACGTACAGATTTAATGCAGTCCTTTTCAAAATACCAATAGGATTTTTCACAGAACTAGAACAAATAATCCTAATATTTGTATGGAATGACAAAAGAGCCAAATAGCCAAAACAGTCTTGAAAAAGATGAATAAAGCTGTCATAATCAAAACCGTATGGTATTGGGACAAAAATAGACACATAGATCAATAGAACAAAATAGAGAGCCCAGAAATAAACCCACAAATATATGGTCAGTTAATCTTCAACAAAGCAGGAAAGAATATCCAATGGAAAAAAAGAGAGTCTCCTCAACAAATGGTGTTGGGACAACTAGACAGCAACATACAAAAGAGTGAAACAGGACCACTTTCTTCCATCATACACAAAAGTAAATTCAAAATGAATTAAGGACCTAAACATGAGAGGAAACCCTAAAAACCCTAGAAGAGAATATAGGCAGCAATTTCTCTGACATCAGCCATAGCAACATTTTTCTAGCTATGTCTCCTGAGGCAAGGAAAACAAAAGAAAAAATAAATTATTAGGACTACATCAAAATAAGCAAGGAAACCATCAGCAAAGGAAAGGAAACCATCAACAAAATGAAAAGGCAACCTACCGAATGGGAGAAGATATTTGCAAAAGACATATCCAATAAAGGGTTAGTATCCAAAATATATAAAGAACTTCTACAACTTAACCCCAAAAAAACCCCCAAATAATCCAATTAAAAATGGGCAGAAGACATGAATAGACATTTCTCCAAAGAAGATATCCACATGGCCAACAGACACATGAAAAGATGTTCAATATCATTAATCATCAGGAAAATGCAAATGAAAACCTCAGTGAGCTATCACCTCACACTTGTCAGAAAGGCTAAAATCTAAAACAAGTAACAAGTGTTGGCAAGGATGGGGAGAAAAAGGAACCCTCATGCACAGTTGGTGGGAATGCAAACTGGTGCAGTCACTGTGGAAAACAGTATGGAGTTTCCTCAAAAAATTAAAGATAGAATTACCATATGATCTAGTAATTCCACTACTGGGTATTTACCCAAGGAGTACGAAAACACTAATTCAAAAAGGTATATGCACCCCTATGTTTATTGCAGCATAATTTACAATAGCAAAATTATGGAAGCAGCTGCAAGCATCCATCAACAGATGAATGGATAACAAATTAGTGGTTTATATATATAATGGAATATTACCAAGCCATAGAAAAGAATGAACTCTTGCCATTTGCAACAACATGGATGGATCTAGAGAGTATAATGCTAAGTGAAATAAGTCAGAGAAAGACAAGTACCATATGATTTCACTCACGTGTAGAATTTAAGAATTAAAACACATGAATAAAGAAAGAAAAAAGAGATAAACAAAAAACAGACTCGTAAATACAGAAGATAGATTGGTGTTTACCAGAGGGGAGGTGGGTGTGGGACTGGGTGAAATAGCTGAAGGGGATTAAGAATGCACTTGATGAGCACAGGGTAATGATGTATGGAATTGTTGAATCACTATACTGTACACCTGAAACTAACATAACAAGTATGTTAACTATACTGGAATTAAAATATAAAAAAAGAAGCTTCAGGAAGAACATAGTGGTAACTTGGACTAAACTTGTGACATGGAGATGGGCAGATATGGATGCATTTGTGATTATTAGGAGGTAGGATTAAGAGGTCAGGGCCAACACCTAATTGTGTTGTCACAATTATCTGGTAGGTAGTGGTGCCATTTATTACAATATGGGAGTATTGGATGAAGAGCAGGTTTTTGTTTGTTTTTTAAAGATTTATTTATTTATTTGAGAGAGAGAGTGAGAGAGCAAGGAAGCAGTGGGGACGGGCAGAGGGAGGGAGAGTGAAACTCAAGCCGACTCTAGACTCAGTACGGAGCCCACTGTGGGCAAAATTTCTTTTTATTTTATTTTAAAGATTTATTTATCCATTTTAGAGAAAGAGAGCATGAGTGGGGTGGGAGGAGGAGGAGCAGAGGGAGAGGGAGAGAGAGAATCCCAAGCAGACTCCCTCCTGAACGTGGAGCCCTACACGGGTCTCCATCCCATGACCCCAAGATCATGACCTGAGCTGAAACCAAGAATGGGATGTTTGACCAACTCTGCCACCCAAGTGCCCTGGATAAAAAGCAGGTTTTATAGGAAAGATTGTGGCTTTGTTAGGACACGCTGAATTTGAGGGTCTATGTGACATCCCAAAGGCTACACGAAATTGGTAATGGGAAATATAGTTCTGCAGTTGAGACAGAGTGTCAGGATGGAGCTATAATTTCTGAGGTCATTGTAATAGTGATAACATTTGAAAATATGGGAGTGATTTTCACCAGATGGAGAGAAAAGAGTTTGAGGAGGATAAAGGTTTTGTATTGGGTTCCCAGGATCCTCAATATTTGAAGAATAAGTAGAGAAAGGGAAGCAAATTTGGAAGAGGGGCCGAGAGGTAGGAGGAGGTAAATTACAAGAGGTGACGTGATGTGACAGAAGCCTGGGGAAGAGAGAATTTCAAGGCATAAACATATTTACAGGATATAATACAGAAATAAACAATATTTCTGAGTAAGATAAAAGAAAAGTGTTAATTAAGCTTAGTAACATAAAAGTCATTGATGGCCTTATCAAAAATAATTTTTGTGATGTGGAGAGGGTAATGTGTATTGGAATGAGTGGACTGGTGAAATAAGGAATCTGAAAAGAGAGAATTTTATACCATCTTAAAGAAGTTTGGTTTGGGAAGAAGAGGGCCAAGGGGCTACAGGTGATGCGGGCCTTAGTGTGTATGTGTTTTAAATAAGGATTTTAGTTTAGAGCAATCATAAAGACTAGTAGTAAGGATTTCAGTGGAGAGAGAGAGATTTAATCAGAGCGCAAGATAAAGGGGAAATTGATAGCCTACGACCCTAGAAGTTTGAAAGTGGTGGCATTTGGAGCAGGTCGGGAGGACCAGGAGGGCGCAGACGCTGATTTAGCTGAAGGAAGCTGAGGAACTTTATATTTTGTGGTTTCCAGTTGTTTTGAGGGCTAGGAGGCGAGGTGATTTCTTGAGTGAGAGGAAGAGGGGCTTAGCAGTTTGAAGAGACGGAAATAGTCATTGCAGAGACTGGGAAGCCTGCTGTAGAAATCGAAGTGAGAAAGCCTGCTGGTTCAGAGAGCCTCCTCATTTCATTTTTTGAATGTGTTTCAAATGTCAGGGACAGAACCTGATACATAGTAAACACTTAGCATATTTGTTGAAAGGCTATTTTATGAATTTGAGGTTGTGAGTTGACTGTTGCTTAAAGGCCAAAGCACAAAGACAGCATTCTCTTTTTATCTACATTCTATCTTTGAGGCCCTTCACACAAGTTTACACAAGTTGAAGACGGTTCTTGGCCGGCTGGGAAGGGACTACTGGCTTTGAAATGATACGAAGAAATGTGGCTTCCTCTGTGTTACTATTTATAGCCACAAGAAAGCATTTGCACATCTGCACCCTAGTTCCTTTAGCAAGCCAGGTCATTGTCTGCAAATCCTTCCTTCTTTCAGACACTTTCTCTTTTCCTTTGAGAGCTATTTGTCACAGACATTTCCACATTTAGGAAGCTTTGGTCAAAGGATTATTATTTCTTTTTGACAAATGTGTCCACGGTAGAAAGAGATTTGTCATGAAATGGGTGGTAATTATTTCATATTTGAAATTATCATTGCCATTGAAAGTATAAGGGTCAAGGGCAGGCTGCCCCAAGATGGGCCACTTTGGCATGAACATTATTTTGATTTAAAAGTAATCAAAACCTGCCAGATACAGGAAAAGCTCTCTTCCTGATCCTCAACTGCCTAAATTTACATTGGAGAGAAGAGCCTTTATCAGGAAGAGGCTATTAACAGACCGACCTTTATCCAAGAAACTTACCTACATAAGAAGGCAAGCTGTGTTTTTCAAAACCTCTCCTTTCACCTTCCTGCTAAAAGCCCTCCTCCCTGTTGTATCCTCTGACCCTTCTCCTCTCCTTAGCTCATATAAGCTTCATGTGGTCTCACTGACTTTGGAATTTCCTATCTGTGTGGATTTCCCTTACATACGCTATTAAATTTTTTTCCTGCTAATCTGTCTCATGTCAATTTGATTCTAAATCCAAACAGAAGGACCAAAGGGCAGAGGAAGTCTTCCTCCCCCACAGAAGGGATAATGGCATGTTCCTCACATGCTTTCCCTGTGTTAGATCAGTGTTTACGATATACCAAATGGCTTGAGTCAGTTTTGACAACTTTTGCCACTTCTCATGGAAACTTGATAAGTAATTTGATAATATTCATTTTTGTCAATGTTGTTGACTAAGTTAAGCAGTTTAACTTTCAATTCTGTAATAAACACTCTTGTATCACCACACATTCTGGTGATGTTATTTAGGCTTTCCTTAAGTGCTTATATATTTTTTTTTTTTTGGAATTGGGATTAACATAATCTTTTGGTAATTTTCATTCTTGATAATTATTTAATATCTTTGGTTTCACAGAGAGAAAATACTGCAATTACTCCACCCGCATATATGTGAATACATCTGGTATCTTGATTAATTCCTGCATTCTTCCTATTCCTTTGTCCAGCCTGGTTGTGTTCCATCTTTCTAATAATAATTGAGAACCCTCCTTTGACAATATGTTCATAAATGGAGGCACTTTATTTTCTAGATTGCATTATTAGAAAAGACATTTTTAATATTTCATACTTTAAAAGGTGATGCTGGTTCATTCCATAGAACCAGAAATTTTTCAGAAGGGTGTAACATACCATCAAAGATAAAATTCTCTGTCAAATATATTCAATTATGAGAATCATGTCAGTAGCCTCATAATAGCTTTTATTTGGTAGTTTAGAAAAATGCTATTCATCATCCAGAATTACAAGTTTTTAGAAATTTCAATGCAGTTTGTTTTCTGCAAGGAAAGACTTGTACATGAAATGCATTCCAGAATAGAGCCTAATACCCCTTGAATGGCTTGCATATAAGTGACTCATTATGAGCTAAGTGACAATTACTTCATTTTCATCATTGATCAATTCATTTCATCTTTGGTTAGGCAAATTAACCACCCGAGGTGCACCTGTTTGAATGCATGTCTTAGTTCTGCATGTAAAGCAACTACAGGAAAAAACAAACCTGTTTCCACATCCTACAGGGACATAAGCAGAGTGCACTGCACATGGTAAATGCTTGATAAACAGTTACTGAATAAGTGAAAATTTGCTCAAATTCTCATTACTCATTTTAGGGGAAGTGCATGCCTCTACTTTTTTTTTTCTCTGAGATTTGCTTTCATTGTATCAAACTGTCTGTGGGCATTGCAACAACTATTGCAGAAAACATTCTTCTACTAAGGGTCTATTGTATATTTAGAGTATATGTATTATCAGATGTTTCAACTAACTGCAAAAATATGAATCCTTTACAGAGGAAACATTTTCAAAATTCCAATGGCCTTAGCGCTTAAGACTGTATGATCTGGCCTCAAATTGCTGCAATTCCCGAAGACGGAACAGAGCAGAGGTCTTGGATTGTTTATAAATGTTACCTTAAAAATATATATATATATTTTATTCATTTGAGAGAGAGAGAGCACACGAGCAGAGTGAAGGTCAGAGGAACAAGCAGGCTCCCCACTGAGTGTGGAGTCTGATACAAGGTTGGATCCCAGGACCCTGAGATCATGACCTGAGATGAAGTCAGCTGCTTAACTGACTGAGCCACCCAGGTGTCCCTAAAAACAGTACATTTATTTATTCATTTATTTGAGAGAGAGAGAGAGCACAAGCAAGGGGAGCAACAGGCAGAGGGAGAAGGAGAAGCAGGCTCCCCGCTGTGCAGGGACCCCCCCCCCCCCAATGTGGGACTCAATCCCAGGACCCTGGGATCATGATGTGAGCCGAATGCAGATGCTTAACCGACTGAGCCATGCAGGCGCCTCCAAATACATTACCTTTTTAAAAAGAATATCAGAAATAGTTATTGCAGCCATTCCACACAGGATGGGCCCCATCCAGAACTGGCTTATCATCAATCACACACACTCAAAATGTATGAAAAGATTTATTAGTAACCTCCCAAGCAGGTCCAAAATGACAAGAGAGAGCAGGGAAAGGAGACTGGGCTGGGTCTTTCTGGCAGTTTGGAGGTGGCGCCCGGTAGAGGGTTCCTGCATGATTTGAACCTCCCTACTGATACCAAGGGAGGCAGCAGCGGGCTTTCTTATCACCTTGCCTAGATGGGAGGCAGAAGGGAAGAGGGACGGGATGACAGTACAATAGTTGTTTACAGTCAGGCATCCAGAATAGAATCAGATTCCTTGTTGCAGGTCCCGTCATGGGAAAGATCAGAATTTTATGAGGGGCAGTGTAAACAAACTTTCATCTTGTATTGTTTTTAATGATCTATTTCATGACAGGTGCAGAATCTTTTTTTTTTTTTTTTCTTTAGTGTTTAGGGCCTCAAAGTTTGTGGTTGGCCCTGGGCTATAACTTACCTCTCTAAGCTTTGTTTCCACTATTCTCCTCCTTGGAACCAACCCTTTGCCACACAGAATCACAAGCCCCACTCTCCAACCCTGCAGTTTTGCTCATGCTCTTCTCTTGTCCTGGAATCCTCTTCCTACTTCATTTGCAGGTGTGAGTCTTACCTGTTCTTCAAGTCCAGTTTAAAGGCTTGAACCTTTTTTTCTGGTTCTGCCTCTGGGAAGTAATTGCTGCTTCTTCTAAAGTCTTAAAGAATATTTTGTTTCTTCTTGTAGCACTTTTTGTTGTCTAATTAGTTTCTGAAAGCCCCTGGAAACCAGAATCTAAGAGACTGATTGATTTTTATGTCTCCCACACTGTCTTTCTTGTAGGATGTCAGCTCCAAGAGGGCAAGAACTTTGTTTTGCTCACTGCTGTTCCCTTACCCTTGGAATAGTACCTGGCACAGAATATCTACTCACTATACACAGTTTTGTAAATGAATATGGCAAATATTTGTTGAATAAATGGAAGCTAAATTCATAAAGTCTGTCAGATTCAAAATTGCATTAGATTCTTAAATTGCTCCTTGATGCATTGCCTAAAGAAAAAGAAAAAAACCCATATTTTATTGAGAATTTAGCATTTCAACCAGTTGACTTGGCAGTTGAATTAATTTTAAGGGAAAGTCAATATTGGACCAGGCATTTACAACTGGGCATCTCTGATACCGTTCTGTAACATTTTCAGAAGCTGAGACAGACTTTGATTGAAACAGGGAGTATTAAATAACCTGCAGATCATAGTGAAGGTACTCAGCAAGCATAGACATTTTGCTTTTGCCCTGTCTCTGGTTTTCAGAGATCTATGCTAAATCCGTTCTTTTTATCACAGCTGTAGGCAAAATTCGCAGATGCTGAGAGGCTGGCTCCAGCAGGCTGTGCACACTTCCCTTGGCTGTACTTGTGGCTACAGCATTTACTGGAGACCAACAGAAGATAGTCTATAAGACAAGAAGTCTTTCGATCCTTGTGAACATATAACAGCAGGCAGATCAGTCTGAGTGAGGGAGGTCGAATAAGGAAAGAGAAATCAGGACTGTATACCCCCTAAACAGTTTTTGCCTCAGTGCTTAAGGCTATACTTTTCCCCAGGGGAGTAGAAACCAAACACTGTCTGAAGAAGGTTATAGTATCTGAACTTAGATATATTCTCCCAAATTAAGGGTGTCAAAATCCAACATCAAAAATTCCTAGCTAAACCAGATTTCAACTGATGGCTGATTAAAACAACAAAAAAACCTGCTTACCTTTCTCCTTCTTTATGTCTTCATATTTAAGAACTTCCCTGCCCTTTATTCTTAAATTATAGATAACGTAATGGAAAGGACAAAGAGAAAAAGAGAATACCTGATTATAGAAGGGGATGGTTGATAGAAATAGGAGGATTGGGAAGCTTTTTACTGAGGAGCCTGTGCTAGACTGTATTTTCTACACCTTGAATCTGCACTGGTCTTGTGATTTGCTTTGCTTGAAGAGATGTTGCATGAAATTCAGAGCGCAGGCCTCCAAAGATCCTGCAGCTTCTGCCTTTGTCCTCATCGATGCTTCCCAGAAGCTTTCATGTAAGAAGCCAGTCTCGCTTCCGGGAAGGTGCAAGTCTATGAGGCCAAGAACCAAGACACTCCAGCCAAGAGTCAGCATCAAGAACCAGACATGGGAGAGAAGCCATCGGGGACCTTTTATTTTCTGCTGAGCCACCAGCTGAATGCATGAACTAGCCCATGTGAAACCATCAAAGGAACTACCCAGCCAGCTCACAGATTCATGAAAAATAGTAAATCATGCTGTTGTTAGCCGCCAAGTTTTGGGGTGACTTGTTACATGGCTAAAGATAACTGAGCACAGCCTGATTTTGAATTTCACTCTTATTTCATCTGACAGGTCTTAATTATTGCTTTCCAACTTCTCAGGTTTTTCAAAACAATAACATTTCAGCATCTTTAACTGTTATATATCTCTGAGTTATTCCTTGGTTCACTCATTCACTCAGTAATGTGTTGCCTGAGTATCATATATGTGTTAGGAAGTAGTGAAATGAGACTTCACAGGTAGGCTGATAGAAGACCTGTGCTTTTCAAGTCAGTATGGGCTGACAATTAAAAATGAAATAGAATAGAATAGATGTCACACATAGTAATGGTAAGCATGGTTTCAGTTATCTAAACGTATGTGTGTGAGTCATAATGTGTCTCTGTTACTGTGGGTCCCTATTTTTAAAAGTTTGGAAACCACTGGACCGTATTATGGATAGCATCATGTGCTATCCTAAAAAATTGATTTTTTTCCCTATACTTTGAGGTGTCATTGCAGAATTTTAGGCATGGTTGGATATGCGTTTTTAGGCCGGCAGTGCTGGTGGCTGTGTGATGGATTTATTTGAAGGGAGAATGACAGAGGTAGGGAGAGGAGTTAGAAGTCCAGACTGAAATAGAAATAAGCAGAGAGACTCTTTTAACAAGGCTTTATGAGTTAGGAGAGAAAGGAGTAGACTTGAGAAGTATTTGGGAATTTAAATCAGAAAAACTCTGAGACCGGTTGGATATGGGGGTGAAGGGAAGGGAGGAATCAAGGAAATGATTGATATTAGCATGTTCTGGCAGATTTTATGTGGGAAGTAATGTTAAGAAAGGCATCAAGGATGATTCATGGATTTCTGTCTTATATGAATGTGATGGCCACCAACAGAGATAAATAATGTAAGAAGAAGAGAAGTATTTGTATTGGGGGAATCTATTAATTAATTTGGGGTATGTCAAGACTGTACTGTCTGCAGGACATTCAAATAGCAGGTATCTAGGTATGTGACCTAGAAGCTAGAGCAACAGGGACTCCTGGCTGGCTTAATCCATTAAGTGTCTGACCCTTGGTTTTGGCTCAGGTCATGATCTCATGGGTCATGAGATAGAGCTCTGCGTGGGGCTTCACACTCAGCTGGGAGTCTGCTTAAGAGTCTCTCCCTCTGCCCCTCCTCCCATGAGCGTGTGCTCATTCTCTCTCTCTCTCTCTCTCTCTGTCTCTCAAATAAATAAATACATCCTAAAAAAATAAGCTAGAAACAGAAGGCATCATTATATGGTGATTAAAACCAATGTGGTAGACATGTAAAAAGACTATAAAGAGAGAGAAATGGGCCCAAGGAAAGAACTCTTAAATGTTGGAGAAACCTTTAAGTGGTCAAAGTAAAAGGAGGCCAAAGTGGTGGTAGAGGAGGAAGGCTAGAACCTGCAGTGTGCCCAGTAATCAAGGGAAAGGCTATTTCAAGGAAACTGGGTTCAATAGGGTCCAATGAAACAGAGAAATCTAGGAAAAGAAAGACTGAACTTAAGCGTCAGATTTGGCAATTAAAAGGTCATTTATAAGCATATCAATGGAGTGGTGGGGCCAGTAGCCAGACAGCAGTGGGCTGAGCATTAGTAGAAAGAGAAAGGCTACTATACTTGGGTGTTTGAATGAGATTAAAAGATGATCTACTCTATGGCTATGGGGTTCAAGGAGGTTTCTCAATTTTTGATTTGCACGTGTGTGTGTGTGTGTGTGTGTGTGTGTGTTTTAAGGGAGGAGGGGCAGAAGGAGAGGGAGAGAATCTTTTTTTTTTTTTTTTAGATTTTATTTGTTTATTTGACAGAGAGAGACAGCCAGTGAGAGAGGGAACACAAGCAGGGGGAGTAGGAGAGGAAGAAGCAGGCTCATAGCAGAGGAGCCTGATGTGGGGCTCGATCCCATAACGCCGGGATCACGCCCTGAGCTGAAGGCAGACACTTAACCGCTGTGCCACCCAGGCGCCCCCTCAGAGAGAGAGAATCTTAAGCAGGCTCCAAGCTCAGCGCTGAGCCTGACATGGGACTTGATCTCACAACCCTGAGTCATGACCTGAGTTGAAATCTAGAGTCAGACGCTTAGCTGACTGAGCCACCAGCTGTCCCTGATTTGCTTGTTTTAATGTTTAAAGCCCTGGAAGAAGGAACTAGTAGTGGGAGAGGAGAGCATGGAAATAGAGGTCAAGAGGGAATGACAATTGAAATAATAACCATTACACCCTCCAAAGGCAATGGCCAGATCCTACTGCTTGTTACTTTCCCCACCTCCCTTGCATGAGTTCCTTCTATCTGTTGCTTCTGCCCAGTCACAGTTCAGGCCTCCATTGCCTCTTGCCTAGATTAAGGCCTCCTCACTGTTTACTGCACAGACCCTAGGATTTAAAGATTTATAAGAATTGTAGAAAACAGGGGGGGAAAACCAATACTGTATAAATTGTCCTAATATAAACTCTGCCCACTGTAATGCAGGCTGAGGGCATCATGGCGGCAAGACCATTTAATTTTCCCGGAGGTTTAGAAAACTTCGCAGAGAATGTGGCATTTGAACTGATTCTTGAAGGATGAGTGTTGTTGTTGTTTTTGTAGTTGTTGTTGTTGTTGTTGTTGCTTTTTAGAGGATCAGGACATTTTAGGTAGAGGGATGGCAAGTGCAAGAGGAACACAGAACCCATGGCCAGAAGGTGGGTGGATGCTTTAGTCTACTCAGGCTGCCACAAGACAAAATGACTCAGACAACAGAAGTCTATCTCTCACAGTTCCGGAGGCTGGATGTCTAAGACTGGGGTGCCAGCATTGTCGGGTTCTGGCACACTCCCTCCTCCTGGCTTCCAGATGGCTGCCCTCATGCATGTGTTCATTTGGTGGTGAGAGAGCGAGCCTGTGTGTCCCATTCTTTTCCTCCTAGGGCACCAACTTCAGCATGAAGGCACCTCCTTTATGACATCATTCAAATCCAATTATCTCCCCACAGTTCCATCTTTAACTACTATCACGTTGAGAGTTAGGGCTTCAACATATGAATCCTGAAGGGATACAGTTTATTTAGTCCACAGCACTCTGCTTCTGGACTTCCAAAATCTATGTCCTTCCATGTCATTCTTGCATGCAAAATACTTTCATTCCATCCCCAAATCCCCCAAAGTTCTAGCTTATTCCAGCATCAATTCTGAAGCCTGAGGTTCAAAGTCTCATTTAAATATCGTCTAAAGCAGGCATGAGTGAGACCCAAGGCATGGCATATTCATCCTGAGGCAAAATTTCTCTCCAGCTGTGAACCCATGTAAAAAGTGTTTAGAGACCCATTTTCCAATGTGGGTGTATTTGTGTATGTTACCACCAAGCAATTCTCCGGACACCAGCTGGGTGTCCTACAGTTGAACTCAGTTCTGACACTAGCTACCCAGAGATAGCATCAGATCCCACAGGTTAAGGGTTCAGTCCTACAAGACTGAGCCACCCTCACCCTTGCCCTTCAGATGCCTGTTGTAAACCATGATTGTTTCCTGTACTTATGGCCAACTGGCTATAAATCAGAGGTTCCCATGACCCCCTCCTTTGGCTTGATTAATTTGCTAGGACAGCTCACAGAACTCAGAAAAGCATTTTGCTTACTAGATTACCTGTTCATTATAAAAGGATATAACTCCAGAACAGCCAGATAGAAGAGATGCAGGGGACAGGACACAGGGAAAGGGTGTGGAACTTCTGTGCTCTCTGAGGGCATGCTACCTCCCCAAATCCCCACACGTTCACCAACCTGGAAGCTCTCCAAATCCTGTCTTTTCGGGTTTTATGGCTTCATTACATAGGCACAATTGATTAAATCATTGGCCATTGGTGACTGATTCAACCTCCAGTTCCTCTCCTTTTCCTGGAAATCGGGGTGGGACTGAAAGTTCTAACCCTCTATTCTTGGTTGTTTCCCCCAGCAGCCAGCTCTCATGCACGGACATGGTCCAAAAGCCATGTCATTAACGTAATAAGAGACACCTTTATCGCTGTTATCACAGATATCTCTAAGGCTTTTAGGAGCTCTGTGCCAAAAACTGGGATGAGAGCCACATGTGTATTCCTTATTATAAATCACAGTATCACACTGTGAAACCAGTTAAGTTTTGTGCTTCCAAAGTACAGTGCTGGGACAAGTATAGGATAAACTTTTCCATTACAAAAGGGAAAAATTAGAGGGAGGAAGGGGATGATGGGTCCTAAAGGAGTCCAGTACCCAGCAAGGTAAACTTCAGCAG
Organism: Ailuropoda melanoleuca; assembly: GCF_002007445.2. Classification (NCBI taxonomy): domain Eukaryota; kingdom Metazoa; phylum Chordata; class Mammalia; order Carnivora; family Ursidae; genus Ailuropoda; species Ailuropoda melanoleuca. The sequence continues at coordinate 105,973,891 of NC_048218.1, forward strand.
ATTTCAGGGCTCAAGATTAACTCCCTTTGGTTCGATGCCTTACCTTCTGGATCTACCTGGATGGCAGACCTGCCCCGTGGCTCTGCTGGGTGAGGGTGCCACCCTCAAGGCTCCAGATAGTCCGGCCCCTGTGGCTCTGGATCATCCCACTCCTATAGCTTTGTCTGGAAGTTGTCTCTGTCTCCCTTGTTTTTAGTCTAATCTGGCAGTGTCCCTACACATACAATCCTGAAATCTCTTTGAGTGATAGTCCAGCCTTTGGTGTTCTCTTCTGAACACGCTTCCTCGTTATTTGCAATATGGGCAGGATGAGAGCTTTCCAAATCTTCAAGTTTTAGTTCCTTTTTGTTGAATGAATAATTCCTTTTTTATCTCATCTCCTTCTTCCTGCATTTTATTTAGTACAAGCGAGGAAGAAGAACCAACTTTAAACACTTGTTTAGAAATCTCCTCAGCTAAATATGCAATTTCGTCACTGGCAAATTCTATCTTCCAAACAACACTAGACCATGAAAAAAGTTCAGCGAGGTCTTTGCCACTTTGTGACTAAGATTGCCCTTCCTCCGGTTTCACATAACATATTCCTCATTTCTGTCTGGGATCTCACCAGATATGCCCCCTAATGTACATATTCCTATAGTATTTTGTTAATGATTATAATATACATATATGAGAGAGGGAGAGACAGAGAGTGTTAGAGATTGAGATTTCTTATGAGGAGTTGGCTCACACAGTTATGAAGGCTGCAGTCAGGATCTGCAGTCAGGAAGCTAGATACTCAGGAGAGCCAATGTTACAGTTCTAGTCAGAGTCCAAAGGCCTGACAACCAGGACAGTTGATGATATAAATTGAAGTCTGAGTCCAAATCTGAATGCAGGAGAAGACCAATGTCCCGACTTGAAGACATTCAGGCAGTAAGAACAAATTCTCTCTTAGTCTGCCTTGTGGTTCTATTCAGTCCTTCAGTGGATTGGATGCAGCCCACCCACATTGAGAAGATCGATCTGCTTTATTCAGTCTATTGATTCAAATGTGAATCTCATCCAGAAAACCCTCACAGACACACCCGGAACAGTGTTTAACAAAATGTCTGGGCACCCCATGGCCCAGTCAAGCTGACACGTAAAATTAACCATCACAGTGTATATAGACGGGCTTGTGGGGATTGAAGTCAGATGGGCAGGCCTGGAGCCATTTATTAAAGAGCACACATGGTAAACCTCCTCAGAATTGTTGTTGTCTCTTAGCTAAAAAGGGAACATTGAAAGGTCTTTAACAACAAAGACACAAGATCACAACTGTGCTTTAGTGTTTTTATCAACATCAATGGTGGTGGTTGAAATTTCTTCAGAAATTTACCCTAAAGACCCACAAGTCTGGTTAAGACAGAACAATATTTAGAAGTTCTCAAATCTAGAGTCACATCCCAATTTCAGCACTTACTTTTGTGTGAATTTGGCAAGTTACTTAACCTCTTTCTAGGTCTCAGTTTTTACATCAACAATATAGAAATTCCAGAGTCATTGTGTGGATTAAAGGCTACCATGCCTAAAGTACCTAGAAAAAGTACTCTCCCCAAATGTTGCTCCCTACCCTCTAATCGGACACAGTCAGCCTAGATATGCAGCCTAGATCAGGATATTTTTAGACTTCATCAATATAGGAACCACAGTTAAAGGATCATATTTTTATACTTGAAATTTCTTATTATTAATAAAAAGGGTGCTGATTTTTAGAAGCAAGTGGATTGACTTTGTTTTCAAACATGCAGAAGAGAGAATAGTTAATGAACTTCCATATTCACGTCACCCATTATTAATTATCAAGATTTTGCCCATGGGCTTTATTGATGCCTTTCTATAAAGTATTTTAAAGACCCAGAGATTATACACACCCTAGTGTGCATCCTGAAACATATGAGGTATACTGCTATATAACTAAAATGCTTTATTGCACCTTATCACATTTAGTAAATGTTCATGTGTTTCCGACGATAATGATAGTTCTGTGTGCTTTTAGAAGTATTCATATTTTAAGAGCTTCATTAATACATGCATAGAAGCTGGTAGATAAAGATTAGTTAATTACTCCCAAATATATGTGTAATCTTGTCAGGCCAGAAAAAGTGTTGTCTAGTGAGGCTAGCTTAATATTTGAAATATAAAATTTAGTGTGAGTTAATCATATTCACACAAAGATTTGTGACATTGATAACAATGAAACTGGGAAATTCAATACTAATACAAACATAGATATTGTTTTCACAAGGGAAGGTTTCAGAACATTATCAACAGGCTAGCTTTGCTTGTATTATCTGCAAAAACGTGTGTTTTATCTGAAGTAAAAAGCCATTGACATTCAATTCAGTGATGTGTGCGTGAGTGTGTGCATCTCTGTGAGAGTGTGTGTCTCTGTGAGAGAGAGAGAGAGAGAGCGGGAGGGGGAGGGGGTGGAAGAGAGGGAGAATGTATGTATTTTCCCTCTCTTTAAGTGAAGTTACTGGAGGGCAATGACTTCCTTCATAAATTAGATACACAATAACAAAGCCTTATTGTTGAAATTGTTTTTATGCAAGTGTTACAAACTACTCAATTCAAAAATGTCTTTATCCTTGGAACTGACCTTATCCTAGTCATGGATTGTTGGCATTTAATATTCAAGCTTCCTAATTCTTTTTTGAAAGGCTGTCGCAAGAGAATTGCATGTAGAATGTATAATGATTTATTTAGTCTCACAGTCCCTCATATCTGAGAACCAAAGAAAAAAGAAGGAAGACAAGCTGACTCTTTCATATTAATGGAAACAATTGCCTATGAATTAATTTAAAGCAATTGATAGTACAAAATTATAAATAGTAGCTCACTCAGTTGAGTTTGATTTCAGCTCAGGTCATGGTCTCCAGATTGTGGGATCGAGCCCTGTGTCAGGCTCCACGCCCTCAGGGACTCTGCTTGGATTCTCTTTCTCCCTTTATCTCTGCTCCTCCCTACCTACCTCTAAAATAAATAAATAAATCTTTAAAAAAAAATAGTAGCATAACTTTCTAGTTTCTAAAAGTGCTTTGCTATTCATACCACTCATCGATATTTGAAACGTCTATATTTTAAGTGCTTCAAGGTAAGATATTTTAGCCTTGCACTGTTTCTGTGAAATTAGATTCACCCAATTGGAGATTAGAGCCTTAGAGTTCATTTCGTCTCTATAGTAAATTTCAGTGAATTTACCTCAAGAAATTAATATTCACAAACCCAGAAGTTTGTTGTGAAATAAAAGGAGAATGATGGCACAGGGCTTATAGATCATTCTTTCCCATGTAAGTCTAATAAAGCAGAACCAAAAAAAAAAAAAAAAAAAAAAAAAAAAAAAAAAATACGTCAACACATTTAAATGTTTGAATAATTTAGCCAGACAAGTGGTTATCTTTAACAAGAAAGAAGAAAAAAAAAAGATGTAATTCACGTAGGTTATTCATTTAATTCACGTAGGTTATTCATTTAATTCAAGTAGCCAAATTCCATCTCATTTCCCTCCAATGTTTGTGGTTATGGTTAAGTAGGCAGTTTAAGTCCAGTTTGCTTTCTGGTATGGGTAGTGTAAGCAAGATGACTGAGAAATGAAGGTCAGCTGTATTTTCTTATCTTCCAAGTACAAATTTGGTGCCTTGGAAGTATTTTGAACTTCTGGGGGTTACATGTAAACCAGTTAACTGCAACAGTTATCCAGCGGAAGTTACAGCTGCAGGAGCCAGGCCTGTCTTTAATATGGGTGCAAGGTTTTGGCTTTAAAATGACAAGCCCTTGACGTCTCTATGAGTATGTTTAGCGGGTGCATCAGGGTGCATCAGGCTTCAGCAGTCCAGAACTCGTCTCCTCTGAATCTTCTACTCTCACAGCTCCTACTTCGGTTGCTCAGGCTAACCAGCTTTGCTGAGCGTTGGCCTTGACTCCTCTTTCTTACGGTTTGTCAGAGAATCCCGTAGGCTCTACCTTGAAAATATATTCAGAACCCAACCGTCCATTATCACCAGCGGGGCCCAGCCACGCAGTCTCTCACCTGCATTATTGTCGTAGCCGCCTCACTCTAACTGGTGTCCGTTTTCACTCGGGTCTCTCGGCAGTCCTCTCTCAACACGGTAACCTGGAGGATGTGTTTCCATCTGTAGATTTCCTACGTGAAACCCTCTATCTCGGAGTAAAATCTCAAGGCTGTATTATGGCCTAAAAGATTCTATTTGACCTGATTATGATTCCACTCCTCCTTATTTATTTGCACACTAATCTCCTCGCTATTCCTCCAGCACACCTCACACTCACGCCCCAAGGCTTTGTGCGTGTTGTTTCGCTGCCCAGAACATTCTTCCATTCTTCCTGCAGATAGTCACAAAGTTAGCTTTTTCATCTCCTTCAAATCTTTGCTTACATGCCATCTTCTTAGTGAGTACTTTCCTGGCCTCCCCACTGTTCATTCTTCTATTTCCCAGCCATCGTTTTTGTTTTTGTTTGTTTGTTTTGCCTCTGTAGCATTTATTACCTCTAAGCATGACTTGTTTTACTTATTTACTTTTTATTGTCTGTCTCCTCAACTAGGATATAAGCTCCTTGATGGCAGAGTTTTTTAAACTTGCTCTACCCTTTGTGTTTAGAAGAGTATCTGACACATAGTAGGTGGTAAGTATGTGTTGATTAAATGAGCAGATGTACTCATGGAACTATTTAGTAACATTTTGTGTTATGTGTTTTAAAAACATGCTACCATACTGTACCTACAACTCTTACTTTTTATGTTCAACACTATGGCTAAGAACTCTTTCTATGTTAGTGTGTTTCTCAACCTCATTTGTTGGAATTGTAGTATGTCTTATATGCTTATATGGATATAGCTCAGGTATTAAGGGACCTTTAAATTATTTTTATTTTTAATAAATATAATATAACTTGGATATTCTACCCCTGATTCCTTCGACATATTATCTGGGCATATTTCTTTAGGGCATTACAACAAATTTGCATTTTTTCAACTTTGCCAAGCTGGAGCTATATTTCTTGGGTTTCCCTTTCCTACACAGTTCCTACCTAGTGCAGGCTCTAAGAGACATTCTTCATGAGATTTGGAAAGTGGAAGTTAGCAGGAGCCATATGCTTTTTCTATTTTTGGATGGTCGGTACTGGCCCGGATGATTTCGAGGCTCACACACCCTGAAGCCTATCTACTGGCTCCTGTGATTGCCTGTGGCAGGAAGCAGGGCCACCTCTAGGCCCCCTCCAGCTGATCTCCTACTGCAGCTTTTCTTACTCCTGGGTTTAGCTCCATGATAAGTGCCTGCTTCTCCTGTAGGATATTCTAATCATCCAAGTGAGAGGTTTCGTGGTGATGAGAGACTTATGCAGATTCCCATCCTCCCTTGTGTCTTCAGGTTCAGCCTCCGAGGTTCCAGTTCATTCTTCCTTCCCCCACATAACTTCTATCTTTCCTTCCTGATAGAAGGACTGCCCTGTGAATTTCAGGCTCCAGCACCAGAGGCAGAAACAGCTACACAAAGACTTTGCAATCAGGACCCACAATGGCATAAGGTCAAACCCCAAATATATGTATTTTATTCCTACATAAATATACATACGACTTCCTGGTAGTTCTACTTCTCTGACGAAATGTTGACAGATGAGGGTAGAAATCGAGAAACAATTTTGCCAGGCCATAGGATTTGTACATTTTTTCATTTTAATAGATTAAAAGTTTGATCTCTCTCGTATGAAATGTTGGAAGCATTTTCCCCCAGGGATCTGTAAATTGTGAATTGGTTTCATTTGTTTGCACCTTAATGATACTGAGCAGATAGTATAATGTGTTTTTTGCTGGGAGGGTGCCTGTGGAGGGAGCCAGGGAAGGGAAACAGGAGTACTATGAGAACAAATGGTGTCTAGTCCTCATCTGCACAGCTGGCCTCAGTTAACAGGACCACTGTGAATCAATTTACATTTTAAATACTTCTTTTGTAATGCCAGAAATCAAAAACATAATTTCAACAAAATAAAAGCTTAGATTTTTTTTTTTTTGACTGTCACTGACGGTTTGCTGTTCATGAACAAAAGCAATTTTCCTCAATGTGTGCATTCTTACTCTTGGCAGATGTTGGACAGATGTTTTTACTGTAGACACATGGGGAATTTCAGGAAAAACACCCTCCTAATAACTCAAAGCAGCCCAAAACTGTGTTTCATAACTTAGTGATAGAATTAAAAAATGTCTTACAGCTTAAAACACTCATATTAAGATACCAACATAGCTTGTTGTTTCTCTGATCACATCTACATTCTAAGTTCCTTAGACCTCTGTCTTGACAGAGACCTGGCAAGATGTTTAAATTATCTCTTGACCCTTGCAGTGGGTTCTGAAAGACACAGTCCTCATTCAATCCCTACTTTCCTTCTAATATAAGGAGTTTCTATAAAGCAGTAGCTCCCAAAGTTGTCAGTAACAAGAGCACCTGGCTGGTTCAGTTGCCTAAGCGTCTGCCTTCGGCTCAGGTCATGATCCCAGGGTCCTGGAATCCAGCCCCACATCAGGCTCCCTGCTCAATGGGGAGTCTGCTTCTCCTGGGCTTCCAAGACCGACCTGAGCTTCCAAACAGAAAAGTGACGGTAACTGAACCATAGAGTCCCGGAAGTAAGGCCCACCTGTGTCTTTAATAGAATCAACATGGCATTAAGTTCCGCAAGTAAAAAGAGCAACTTCTTATGTGATTTATATTTTGTTTTGCAAAAATTGGGCAAGTTTAATGACCTACTAAGCCAGGGGTTAATCATGATCTCTTTCCTGAGAGCTGAACTCTCTTGAGCAAAGAATGCCCCCTCTGCCGTCTCTGAGGAGCTCTGCTTCTTTTCTCCATGCTGGCAGCCGAATGCCTGGGCACAGCTGGGCAAGAGCAAGAGGTTAAGCTGCTCTGCAGTGCGATACTTCACGAAACAGTCCTGTTCGTGTTCCAAAGGTGTCTACTGTTTGCTCTCACGTCACTCCAGGGAATCTTAGAACGTGTGCTACACTCCTCAGGTGAGATTAGGGATGCATTCAAGCTTTGGAACAATTTCACTGGTAATGTATAAAAATCTGAACAGATTTGTTGAAGGCCTGCCCAGCTCTGGTCCCTAATCGTCAAGTTTTAGAAATAGGTCTTTTCACTTCCTGTAATTTTTTTTTTTTGAAACACCATTAAAGCTCACTGGAGTTGAGAAATACTCTTTTTCTTTTTCTTTTTTTTTTATAATTTTTATTTTGTTATATTAGTCACCATCCCCAGTTTTTGATGCAATGTTCCACGATTCATTATTTGTGTATAATACCCAGTGCACCATGCAATATGTGCCCTCCTTAATACCCATCACTGGGAGAAATACTCTTTTTCAGCACACTTTTAGTCTAGGGTTCTATGTTTCATCCTTCTCTTTATCTAACTGTTCTGTGAGTACGGGCGCATTCAGCATGGTCATTCCTGGTTGAATCTATAACACTTTCTGCCTTTGCAGCCCCTTAGATTCAGTTTGTCTACTCTTGAACAGAGAATAAGTCATTTCCCAGCTTTGATTTGATGTCAGCTTTGCCCCTTCATGCCGCAGACGGTCTCCATTCTGGAAGACTGTATTAGGTTTAGGAGAGGAGTTATATTGTAGGGTATGGTATATACTTCTCATATGTAGTTTTGGGTCCAGAATAGGCCTTGGCACAGCAGTAACCTCAAATGCTCGTCCTATAACAACCCTCATTCTCACTCACCCCCTCCCTGTACCAAATGGCACTCCCAACACAGACAGACATACCCACATATGCAGCGTTCCACACCTGTCTTCCCCTGCCTAAATTCTCATCAGTGCCTAAGAGACACAGATCCAAGCAGGGGTCTCTGGATCTCATTCCATGAGTAGTGGTGAAGAGCAGTGATCTCAGAGTCAGACCTGTGTGAGTTCCAGACCTGGCTCTACATTTACTAGTTGTGCAGTCTCAAACAAATCACTTAATCTCTCCGTGTCTTCATTTCCTCATCTGTAAGAAAGGGCATAAAGTTGTATATTTACCACGTATTGTTCACATTTATTGAATTTGATATATGCCCGTTTTCTTGAATAGTTCTTGGCCAATAATAAGTACTATGTAAGTGTTAGCTATAATTTTCTGACATCTTTGAAATACAGCAGAGATTTTCAAGGTATATCTTTTCTTTTAAAAGGACAGTTCAGGATTGTTGATCTTTTTTTAAGTTGAAAGAATGTCCAGACTCTTAAAATCTTTCTTCCCATTCCCTTTTCTTTCAGTTTATTCTCCGTACCCATAGGGGGAGGTAGAGTACAGCAGGCGTCCAGGTGCTGACTCTCAGTGAGCAGGGCTCCTTGCGTAGCACTTTGGCATCTTTTACCCTTCCAGGGGTGTGTCTTCTGTTGCGTCCCGCTGTTTGTAACATGACATAGATGACTTGCTTCATGTAACCACGATGACAGCACAGGACTAACTACTTACCATGGACTAGTAGACCCTGTGATAGGTAGTTATACCTATAGTCTGCCTCTTTACAAATTTAATCTTATCTTGTAGAAATATGGTGGTAAATACAAAGTGAAAGTGAAAGGAGTTAGGAGTGAAAGTGGTTTCCTCTGGGAAAGAGAGATTGGGGATGGGAATAGACAGGCCTGCAATTGTCTTGTTGATGTACACTTTGTAGAATGATTTGACCTTTAGGTATTTCCTCTGGGATTTATCATCATTATCAAAAAACATGCTTATATTTTTATTTCTTGATTACTTTTTTGCTTCTGTATTGTTTCATGGCTCCTGTTTCTGGGAGGTGAGGATTGAGCACTCTTTACAGTCCTCCTTCCATCATCCCAGTGTATTTGGTTAGCTCACTACTGCATTTAGACAATATACTGACTGTGAATATTATCCACGGCTAAGCCATACAGCCTGTTTTTATTTCATTTTCTTTTGTTGTATACTGTTGAGTATCCTGGAGTTAGTAGCTATAATTTTTATGTACTTCTCTATGTATCATTGCTTATTTATAGCTTCTTGCTATCATCAAACATGAAAGGCAGTCTGCCAGATTTGATTTTGTTAGTGATATCTTTCTTCCTGATCTAACCCAGTTTTTATTCCTGGACTATTCTTGCTGTCACCAGGAGATGGGATGTGATTCCCTCTATTGCCCTCCTTTGTTGTATTTCTTGTTTCTTAAGTCCTATGTCTTCCTTTTGTTGGTCAAGCAGAGGACATTCTTTGGAGAATGGGGACAGAGGAGATAAAGTTTTTTTTGAGACTTTCTGTGTGTGCATGTGTGTTATCATTTATCCTCACAACAACCTGAAGATAATTTTTATTATACTCATTTTATTGATAAGAAAGCCGAGGTTTAAAGAGGTTTATTTATTTATTTATTTTTTTAAAAAAATCTGCCCAAGTTTATAAAGCTGTTACGAAATAGAACTGAGAGAGAAATTGGCAGAGTGGTGTATTTATATATAACTTACGTGCATATATAAAATATGGAATTGGCTAGAATTTAAAATAGAATAAAATTTATTATTAAATGATTTCATTCTTACAGAAATAAATTTTAAGTAATTAATCTGAGACATAGTATACACTTTTTTTTCTTTTCTGCATTTAATCTCTTTTTCTAGTTTTCCTTAGCAAATTAATTTTCCACTGCTTTTTAAAAGTTTTTATTTTAATCACACAGTGTGCATGACGACAAGTGCATACCTTCATCCCCATCAACTATTTCATCCATCCCCCCATCTGTCTCCCCTCTGGTAACCATCAGGTTGTTCTCTATAGTTAAGACTCTGTTTCTTGATTTGGCTCCCCCCACCTCTTTTTTTCCTTTTGCTCGTTTGTTTTGCTTCTTAAATTCCACATATGGTAGCATTTGTCTTTTTCTGACTGACTCATTTTGCTTAGCATTAATTTTCTAGAACTATCCATGTTGTTGCAAATGGCAAGATTTCATTCTCTTTTATGGCTTAATAATATTCCATTATCTATCTATCTATCTATCTATCTATCTATCTATCTATCTATCTATCTCACATCTTTATCCATTCATCTGTTGATGGACACTTGGGCTGCTTCCATAATTTGGCTATGGTAAATAATGTTGCTATAAATGTAAGGGTGCATGTATGTTTTTAAATTAGTGCTTTCGTAGGGGTGCCTGGGTGGCTTAGTCATTAAGCGTCTGCCTTTGGTTCAGGGCATGATCCCAGCATTCTGGGATCGAGCCCCGCATCAGGCTCTTCCTCTGGGAGCCTGCTTCTTCCTCTCCCACTCCCCCTGCTGTGTTGCCTCTCTTGCTGGCTGTCTCTCTCTGTCAAATAAATAAATAAAATATTATAAATAATAAATAAATAAATTAGTGTTTTAGTATTCTTTTTACCACTCCTTTTGAATGAAAATCGTAGATAAGAATGTCATTTTCTATAATTAGAATATCAGCTTGAATATTAAAAGATAATAATCAATGGAGACGTGGATATAGCAAACTAAGTTTGACTATAATATACCATATAAATGTTGGTTTGGATACTTAAGATTTTCTCCATGGGCCTAATACAAATAGGAATAGGACTATTAGGATTTGTAACTGCTAACTGAGTAATTAGACAACATATTTAGAAATACTAACTATAGTTCTAATTGGATAAACAATTATTCACTCCCAATTCTTTATGGAATTATTTGACTGTTGATGTTTAGGCAATGACCTAGATGACTGCTAGTTCACTCCTTTAATCTTAACATATTAAAAATCATGTCATATTAAAATGGGGGCCTACTGTCAAAATGATAGACCAGTATATAATTCTGACATAACTGTTATAGCCTAAATGTTTGTGTCCCCTCAAAATTCATGTGTTGAAGCCTTAACTCGCAATATGATATTTAAGGTGGGACCTTTGGGAGGTAATTAGGTTTAGGTGAGGCTTTGAGGGTGGAGTCTCCATGATGGGATTAGTGTCTTTCTAAGAAGAGAGACCAGACTGCTGTCTTTTCACCATTTGAGAACACTGAGAGAAGGTGGCCATATGTAAGGCAGGAAGAGGGTTCTCAAAGAAACTGAATTGGTTGGCACATTGATCTTGGACTTTCTAGTTTCCAGGACTGTGAGAAGTACATTTTTTGTTGTTTAAACCCCACCCAGTCTATGGTATTTTGTTTTAGCAGCCGAAGCACACTAATATAATCCATTTATTAAAATTGGGATACTTTAAAACCTAGGATATTATAATATGGTAAGCAATATTTTACATTTAAAAAGAATACTTTATATTCTAATTTAAGGTATCATGCAATTTGGAGGGTTGTATAGCGTTTTCTCAAAATCAGAGCCGTGTAATGGGAAACACTGGAGTCACACCTTTGGCTCTGAGGATCTGAGCAAGTTTCTTCATCTGACATGGAGTTAATAATGTATACCTGTAGGATATTGTGAGGGTCAAGAAATATATGTCCATCAGGTGCCAAGCGTCATGCTTCATGTGTAATAAGTACTCAATATAGATTAGCTTTGCTATTAATGACTTACAATCCCCCCTACCCCCACCCTCAGTCTTTGAGTTGGGAAAGAAAGACACAAATCAAGAGTGGTTTTATGACTAAGATGTCTGTATTACTCAGGATTAAGTCAGGAGATAGCACAGGGTGTTTTGAAAAAGAAAATTTAATATAAGGAATTATTAATGGTAAAATGGAAGTAACAGAGAATTCAATTGTGAGAGTTGAAGAGAATTGTAAGGAATATAGGGGTAGCAGATAGAAAGAGCAGCTCCTTTCCTAGGATGACACACTATGTCTGAGGAAGGGCCCTTGTCTCACCCGGGCTGAGATCCAGGATGAGATCCAGGAGGAGCTTGGGATGGCTCACTGAATGGCAGAAGAGCCACTGTGGTGTGCTGGTGGGACTTGCCAGAAATCTTCCCTATGGGTTGGTAGGGAGGACTTTCCATAGGGAATTGCTAAGCCTCAGAACTTGCTATGGGGTTAGTGGCTGACCATTAAGTGGTGATGAAACTGGGAGCTGGGAAGGCCATCCTTTGCAGGAGAATAGTCCACTTCTGGCTGTGGCTTGGACCAGAAGACCCTAGATCATCTATGTGCATGGAATAAAGGCCAGGGAGCTGGCTTGCTAGATGACTAGCTTTACAGGGTCCTGGGCATGTGGATACATGAGACTGGCAACAGAGAACTAGGCTGGGGCCCACATGTCAGGGCCCCTGTCTATGCTACTGCAGCTCGAATAGAAAGGTAGAAAGAGTGCACTACAGCCGAATATTGAAGAAAGGTACATCCTTTGGAACTCAGCCCAGGACAAACTATCAAATCTCCCTCTAGCACCTTCAGCTGACAAGGCTTAATGTCATGCTGGGTGACAGAGAAGTATTTACAAGGCCCAATTATGTTATCACAGAGCGTGCAAAAAAGAGTGAATTTGCGGTTGAGCTGTAATACATCGATAACTAGTATCATGTCGTGATCAGAAACATACATACAAAGAAATCAACAAATTAGGATGACCTTTCCTGTGTTTCTGGTACTGTGTGCCCTAGAGAGATCAAGTACATTAATCCCTAAGAGGGTGGTAAATACGACAGGCTGCATACTTGGTGTCTCATATCCAAAAAAGAAATTTAAAATCTTGTCCTCAAAATAACTTAAAGAATGGCTGGAGAATCAAGAATATAACACAAGAAGCAGTTAGAAACAACAATATACTGTGGAGCGTTAGATAGAGTTATATAATCCTTTTTGCCAAGAAACTATAGAGGTGACAGATTTTTTTCACTATTGTTTTCCTGATCTTATGTTACCCTAATTCTCCATAGACACACTCAGACTGTTTTCTACTTAAGTATTTATTAAATTCTATGGTAAAGTATATTTTTCTACAAGCTTTAAAAATCACAAACATTACTTTAAAATCATACAACATCATATAAAATATTCCACATGCACACGAATTCTGAATTTCTCAAAGCCTGAAGATAGTTATTTTGTAGATTAGCCAGATTTTTTTTTGTTAAATAAATATTCTTAACTCATCACAGCAATTTCTTATTTGTAGCCAACATGCTACTTGTTTTTCTTGCTATTGCTTCTCTTAAGAAACGTATCTTGGTAATGAAAAGAACATGTTGGAAATCCAGTAGACCTGGTTTGAATATTAGTTCTGTCACTTATTAGCTTTGTAGGCTTGACCAATTTGCCTATCCCAAGTATTTCAGTTTCTTCACCTTAGAAAGGGAAATGAATAAATAAATAAATATGTATATATAACCATATTTAAAGATTAAGCCATTATATAACTTACATTCATACAAACTTAGGTATCTGTGGCATTTGGCATATTGTTGGCACACTTATAAACATTAGTTTTTTTTTTCAAGTTCTAACAAGCACAGGAAGAGAGAGAACAAAAGGTAATCAGTTTATTTTCTGCTTGATAGTATTGGTGCTAATAGAAGGGAATGGAGGAAATTCTTGTTTTTTTTTTTTTTATTACTATTATGTTATGTCAGTCACCGTACAGTCCATCATTAGTTTTTGATGTAGTGTTCCATGATTCATTGTTTGTGTATAACACCCAGTGCTCCATACAATACGTGTTCTCCTTAATACCCATCATCGGCCTAGCCCATCCCCCCACCTCCCTCCCCTCTGAGACCCTCAGTTTGCTTCTCAGAATCCATAGTCTCTCATGGTTCGTCTCCCCCTCTGATTCCCCCCCCTTCATTTTTCCATTTCTTCTCCTAATGTCCTCCCTGCTATTCCTTATGTTCCACAAATAAATGAAACCATATGATAATTGTCTTTCTCTGCTTGACTTATTTCACTTAGCGTAATCCCCTCCAGTTCCATCCATGTCGATGCAAATGGTAGGTATTCATCCTTTCTGATGGCTGAGTAATATTCTGTTGTATATATGGACCACATCTTCTTTATCCATTTGTGTGCTGAAGGGCACCTCGGATGGAGGAAATTCTAAAGCTCACGGATAAGTAGTGTTTGGCTGTGATCCATCGGTGGACAATAGCATGATGCACAGTATCCTCCATATATTACTGGAGGCACAGAATTGGCCCCACCAATCAGAAAGTCTTGTGAGTTTGGGGTAATGGCAAGTCCATTTATTCATCTCTTTCCTTCTCCTAGGACTATGCCTATTCTAGGGGCCTCAGGAAATGAGATAACATTAGAGTTAGATATTCTGTATAGATTGGGTTCCTGGATATTAACATCCTGAGAACACACAGCATGTTTATATGTGCTGGATTCATCTGGCTCATTCACGGTGACCTGAGGCCACCTGGAGTAGCTCATGCCGCTGAAACGGTGTCCTGATAAGATCACAATCACCAGGTGTTCTACTTTCTGCTCTCTCCCACATGACAAACTGTCTGCCAGTCTCTTGATTAAATGAATCTTCATCCTCTGTCCAACCCACAATGCTAACTTCATAAGTCATCTACTCTACCCATTCTCTGTCCTGTCCTCCACTGACTGCCTCACAGACATTAAATTCCACAAAGTACCAGGTAACAAATGTTAACAAATTCCTGAGAGAAAGCAGAGCTCCTTGAAGAAAACAGAACTTATTTGTCTGGCTTTTATTTTCTTTATTAATTAGAATAATTTAGAACCCATATATCATAGGAAAAACATAGTTAAGGGATTGAGGTGTAAGATATAGAAGGAGCTAGAAATTGAGCAAGCATCCATGTTGCACAACTTCCAGTGTCAAGCACAGGTCAATTTTTTTCATGAAAGCTGGAAGAAGTTAATGGAGGATCACTAACCATTTTGAAAAATCATGGAAAAAGGCGACAGAAGACCCACTTTTTGAAACAATGAAGAAGTTGGATTCTACGAATTATGGAACAGAAGCTTCACTACAATCTTGGGAAAGATGCTGCAATGGATTATCAGATGGTGGTTTGTGAGCTCTTAGGAGGCAAAGCTCTCTGGAGATCGGTGTAAATTCTCTGTGATCAAGTCATGTCAGATTAATCTTGTTTCCCTTACTGATGAGAATTTTGAGCGGATAGGGCAATAAAATGCTTTAGAAATAGTATATGTTAATTTCAGAAAGGCATTTACAAATACCTCTTTACAGGCTTTGGGCAATTCATTAATTTATTCAAGATATAGTTATAAAACCTATGTTATATGGCAGCTATTATACTAGCACTGTAGAAGATAGAATACAGCCTGGATGATGGTAAAGCTGAGTGGATTGAAAGCTTTCTAAAATCTGTACTTCCAAAGTATGTATTACCGTGTGAAGGAAGGCTAGCTGTAGTAGCCAGTAAAACTGTTAAGAATCCTGGCTGCCCTACATTTTTATGAAGATGGTTAACTACCCAGAATTGCTTGAGTTTAAGTGACATGTTTGAAAACAGAATCCAGGCTGAGAGATAGCTTGACAGGCTAAAGTAATGGGACAAAACAGATAAGGCAAAATTAATTGGAAATGACACAATCTCTTGCACTTCATTTCAAGAAATCAGTTGCACAGGTAAAAGAGAGCCTTCATTAAAACAGATGCTCATATGAAAATATCTTAGCCATTGCATTTCACTAGAAGGGCACTATGATTTATTAAGTGTGACCTCTCTACCAAAAAGTTAACAGAATTTGAGCTACCTGTCAGAGGCTTAGAGTCAGAATAAGAGTCCAGAATCAGGATTCAATCTCATACTTGTCAAACTCTTTTTCATCATGTTGTGCTCAGTCTTGGATATTGCGTTTTAAGAGGGGACCTTATATATTTACCAGCACGCCAAGTTAAAGGCAAACAGTGCATAGTGTATGTTTTGGCGGTTTTGTCACAGAAAGTCAACTGAAGTAATTGAAGGACGTTGGCACAGAGAAAAGAAAACTCTCAAAGGAGAAATCATAATTATCTTCAAATGTTGAAAGACTACAACATAGAAGAAGTGTTTAACTCTGCCTTCAGAGCCGTAGGAGACCCAAAGGGACTAAGAAGTCTTTTTTTTGCTTTGTGGGGCATTGGGATTTGAAATGAGTGGAGAGAGGTAGTAGAAAGGGTTTACTTGAAGGAAAATCACTATTATAAAGAGCAGGGGTAGAGACTGTCTCATGAGTAGAGTAAAGCCTTTGACATCAGATACATCTGGATTCAGATCCTGGCCTTGAACTAACTATGTGATCTTGGGAAAATTGCCCGACCTCAGGTCAGTGTTAACTGTGAGTTTGGAGCAGTAACAGTATTTAATTCAGAAGGTTGATATGAGAGTGATATGATGCATGAGCACAGAAATGTGCTTGTAATGTGATCAGTTACTATTAGCTTGTCTTCTTTTTTTGTAAAGCAATGGAAATCTAGGATTAGTATTTGGAGGTTAAATTAAGTCAGTTTTTGGCTTTCTAAAATGAGAAACCTGTGATCTCTTTGGAATTCACTGCAGTGTTCAGACAGGGTTTGCAAAGAGTTTTACATTATGTAAAACATTGTTCTAGAATGACCATTAGTTCCCAGTTCTTAGCTTTTATAAGTATAAGGATCTATATTTATCATCAAATATTTCCCATAATTTTTCACTTGATGATATTTGTATTTTTATTATTCACCTGTTGAAATGAGTACAACAAAAACTCATATAGAAAATATGAATGAAAACTACAACATATTAAGTTCTTACGGTGTGCTAAGCACTTTATAATAACTCTATGATAAACTTTATTGCAATAAACTCTTTACAGATCACCTCTTTGAGGCAGGTGAGCAATCTGAGGTGTCTAAGACTTCAAGACATTGGACTAAGGCCAGGATTTGTGGAGGACTGTATAGATTTTAAAATATTAAAAACCCCAACGCTCATACAAATAATAGTGAACGTGTATCAGACTGTTATTTAACTTATTAGTAAGATATCAAAAGGATGGCAACTTTGGTTCAATAGAGGATGTGAGAAACTCATGGACTTATATGGACTCACTGAAAAAAAGAAGGCTGGGAAAAAATTGCTAAGTCAGGTTTAAAAGTGGCTAATTCCATGAGAGCGATAAAAACATAATCTCTGGAGTTATCTTCTCTCTTGGACAGAAGTCACTTTCATCATTATTAAATAAAGTCACTGGCAGTTTCTCGAGGGACCAGCCTAAGACACCAAAATTGATGTGTAGGCTATTTACTAGAAAAGGCTTTTGGGATCAACTGCTATGGTAGAGAGGAGACGAAAGTTCGAACAGAGAGAGTTGTGATTCTATCTTAAGGAAGGCTCAGATGATCTAGCTGTTTCTTGAGCTGGGGAAGCAGGACCTGGACTCTTATATCACTTTATTTTAAAAATTTTTTTCCATTTCATATTTTATTTTTTATTTATATTTTTTAAAAAGTTTTTAAATTCAAATTAATTAACATATAATGTATTATTAGTTTCAGAGGTAGAGGTCAGTGATTCATCAGTCTTATATAATACCCAGTGCTCATTACATCACATGCCCTCCTTAATGTCCATCATCCAGTCACCTATCCCCCTACCCCCTCCCCTCCAGCGTAGGAAACAATCTTATATCCCTTTATATACTTGAGTTGACCAGTCGTGGGAAATTGGTTACCCTTGGGAGGAGGCATGATCTTGGACAAGCTGGTTTTCTTCAGGCCACTCCCTAAGAGGACTGACAACTGAGGGCTGTTTTCCCAGGAGCTGAGGGAATAAGACCTTTATTTCTGAAGGGAGATCTGGATAATACATCATAGTATCCACCACAAATAAAAATAATTTGCATCTCATCAGTTTTCCACGTATTGAAATCTAACGTTGGGGTATTTTTTTTCTTTTTTTAAGATTTATTTATTTATTTATTTGACAGAGATAGAGATAGCCAGTGAGAGAGGGAACACAAGCAGGGGGAGTGGGAGAGGAAGAAGCAGGCTCATAGCAGAGAAGCCTGATGTGGGGCTCGATCCCATAACGCCGGGATCACGCCCTGAGCTGAAGGCAGATGCTTAACCGCTGTGCCACCCAGACGCCCCCAAACGTTGGGGTATTGTTAAATGTCTGGGCCCTAATTGGTAGTAAGTAGTAAGTCCAACAAAGTTACACCTCCTAGGTCCTGGAGAGTTATAATGAGCTTACTAGATAATCATTAGCATAATATCCAAGGATATGCTTCCCTCTTTTGCTTCATTTAAAATTTCTCTTAACAATAGCTAGGAGTGTGTAACTCCAGAGAAAGCTCTTAGTTAAGACAGTATCATGAAGTAGTTACGAATTTAATATCTTCAAATGAAGTCATAATTTGTAAAATACTAGCATAAATGAACTCAAGATATATAATTGCTTCAAACTATGGACATTTCTTGGTGAAATATGAATATGTGACACTCCTCCCAGGGATTTGCAATGCACAGATTGCAAATAAAAACATTAGATAATTTTAAGGCAATTTTCACCTTACATATCCTGAAATGCCTTGTTTCCTCAGAGGAAGAACAAACCATGGATATTTACTTTTTTAAATTCAAGTATAACTAACATACAGCATTATATTAGTTTCAGGTGTACAATATATACTATATATTAGTATTACTTAGTGCTCTTTGAGTGAAGTGTACTCTTAATCTCCTTCACCTATTTCACCTACCCTGCCCCACCCACCTTCCTTCTGGTAACTGCCAGTTCTCTGGATTTTAAGAGTCTGTTTTGTTTGTTTATCTCTTTTTTCTTTATTCATTTGTTTTGATTCTTAAATTATGCATATGAATGAAATCATATGGTATTTGTCTTTCTCTGGCTGACTTATTTCACTTAGCATTATTACCATGTTGTTGCAAATGACAGGATTCCATTTTTTTATGGCTGAGTAATATTCCAGTGTGTGTGTGTGTGTGTGTGTGTGTGTGTGTGTGTATACCATTTCTTCTTTATTCATTCATACCTGGATGGATACTTGGTTGCTTCTATATCTTGGCTATTGTAAATAATGCTACAGTAAACATNATGTTGTTGCAAATGACAGGATTCCATTTTTTTATGGCTGAGTAATATTCCAGTGTGTGTGTGTGTGTGTGTATACCATTTCTTCTTTATTCATTCATCCCTGGATGGATACTTGGTTGCTTCTATATCTTGGCTATTGTAAATAATGCTACAGTAAACATAGGGGTGCATATATCTTTTCGAATTCATGTTTTTGTTTTCTTTGGGTAAATACCCTAGTGGAATTACTGTATCATGTGATAATTCTGTTTTTAATTTTTTGAGGAACCTCCATAGATTTTCTTTTTGTGCAGTGGCTGTACCAATTTGCATTCCCATGAATAGTACATGAGGATTCCTTTTTCTCCACATCCTTAACCAACACCTGTTGTTTCTTATGTTTTATAGCTTAGCTATTCTGACAGGTGTGAGGTGATATCTCATTGAGGTTTTAGTTTGCATTTCTTTGATGATGAGTGATGTTGAGCATCTTTTCATGTGTCTGTTGCCATCTGGATGTCTTCTTTGGAAAAATGTCATTCAAGTTCTCTGCCCATTTTTTAATTGGGTAATTTTTTTTTATGTTGAGTTAAGTTCTTTATATATTTTCGATATTAACCCTTTATTGGATATACCCNTGAGGTTTTAGTTTGCATTTCTTTGATGATGAGTGATGTTGAGCATCTTTTCATGTGTCTGTTGCCATCTGGATGTCTTCTTTGGAAAAATGTCATTCAAGTTCTCTGCCCATTTTTTAATTGGGTAATTTTTTTTTATGTTGAGTTGTTTAAGTTCTTTGTATATTTTAGATATTAACCCTTTATTGGATATACCACTTGCAAATATCTTCTCTCATTCAGTAGGTTGTCTTTTTGTTTTATTGATGGTTTCCTTTGCTGTGCAAAATCTTTTTATTTTGGTGTAGTCCCACTAGTTTAATTTTGCTTTTGTTTCCCTTGCCAGAGGAGACATATCTAGAAAAATGTTTCTATTGCTGGCATCAAAGAAATTATTGCCTATGTTTTCTTCCAGTAATTTTGTGGTTTCAGATCTCACTATTAGGTCTTTATTTTATTTTTTATTTTTTTTTTTTTAAGATTTTATTTATTTATTTGACAGAGATAGAGACAGCTAGCGAGAGAGGGAACACAAGCAGGGGGAGTGGGAGAGGAAGAAGCAGGCTCATAGCAGAGGAGCCTGATGTGGGGCTCGATCCCATAACACCGGGATCACGCCCTGAGCTGAAGGCAGACGCTCAACCGCTGTGCCACCCAGGCGCCCCACTATTAGGTCTTTAATCCATTTTGAGTTTATTTTTATGTGTGGTGTAAGAAAGTGGTCTAATTTTGTTCTTCTGTATGGAGCAGCCCAGTTTTCTCAACACCATTTGTTAAAGAGACTTTTCCCCATTGTATATTCTGGCAAAGTCTTATCGCTAAAAATACTCCTTCCTTAATAGCNTGATGTGGGGCTCGATCCCATAACACCGGGATCACGCCCTGAGCTGAAGGCAGACGCTCAACCGCTGTGCCACCCAGGCGCCCCACTATTAGGTCTTTAATCCATTTTGAGTTTATTTTTATGTGTGGTGTAAGAAAGTGGTCTAATTTTGTTCTTCTGTATGGAGCAGCCCAGTTTTCTCAACACCATTTGTTAAAGAGACTTTTCCCCATTGTATATTCTGGCAAAGTCTTATCGCTAAAAATACTCCTTCCTTAATAGCGTTTGAGATTCTCTGAATGGGGATAAAACCTTGCATTTCATCACCAGTGTTGATGCTCAAATTTAAATGACCTTATAAGCAGAAACATTATGTAGTGGACATTATTACTACTGATCATGCTTTTTAGAAATTCTCACCTTGCAAATGTACTTTGAAGTAAGATTTGACTTAATTTGGTCAATAAAATGTGAATGCAATTATTTCCAGGCAGAAGCATTTACGAGCTGGTGCATGATTTTCTCTGGTCTTTTCCCTCTTGTAGTAACTGTAGAAGCATGCATCCATGTAGAGTGCTAGCAGCTTGAAGGGGCCTGGAATGCAGAGCTACCGCATG
This sequence comes from Ailuropoda melanoleuca, assembly GCF_002007445.2. Lineage (NCBI taxonomy): Eukaryota > Metazoa > Chordata > Mammalia > Carnivora > Ursidae > Ailuropoda > Ailuropoda melanoleuca. The sequence continues at coordinate 105,994,935 of NC_048218.1, forward strand.
GAGTCCGGCCGCCGTGGAGGACTGCCCAGATCCTGCACTCGTTAGTTTTATTATTGATCTTGTCAAGGTTAAGATACCTTTTTGTCTCAGCCTTCTTTTTTCTTTCTTTCTTTTCCTTTCCTTCTTTCTTTCTTTCTTTCTTTCTTTCTTTCTTTCTTTCTTTCTTTTTCTTTCTTTCCTTCTTTCTTTCTTTCTTTCTTCCTTCCTTCCTTCCTTCCTTCCTTCCTTCCTTCCTTCCTTCCTTCTTTCCTTCCCTCCCTCCCTCCCTCCCATTCTTTTTTCTGTTTTGATTTCCGAAAGTCATATTATGATGCAGTTGTGTGTTTTTGCTTGTTTTTCCGATTTATCTATGCTTAGGGTAATAATTCATCATGAGTCTTTCGCTTGATTGCTGTCATTACTTTTGAACCATTCTCGATTATTTGGTCTTCAAATATTACTTCTGCTTCATTCACTCTTTCTCATTCTCTCATGAAAATTAGATATATAGGACCTTTTCATGGTGTCCCTATGTCTTTTAGGATCTTTCTGTACTTCCCATTTTTTTACTTTCTGTGCTTCAGCCTTTCTTGTCTTTCTTGACATAGATCTTTTTTTTTTAAACGTGTCAATCTGCTGTTAAACACATCTATTGAGTTTTTATTTTAAATTGTAAGTTTAGTTTTACAATTTCCTTTTAGATATTTCAGATCTCTGGGTAAATTGCCCATCACACCCTCTATTTTCTTGAACATATTAATTACCATAAATTTAAAGTCTTAGTTTTCTACTGCAGTAGTCTGCATCAGCCACAGGGCTAATTCTACCGTCTGTCTTTTTTCTTGGACATGTTTCTTGGTATGCCAAGATTTTTTTTTTTAATGAAATAAAGTCATTGTACATGAAAAATTCCTTGAGTTCTGGATGATGATATCTACCTCCAGAGGCCATTCTCCTCATTTTCTGGCAGACAGTCTCAATCTAGGTGACTTCAGGCTAGATATTTCCTAGCATATAAAACAACCATCCCTTTCCCCAGAGTTTCCTTGCTGAGAGCCTGGGATGTTTACCAAGGCCTCTGCTTTTGGGATCTTCTTGACTCCAATTTTTGTCTCCCCTCTCTTCAGAAGCAAGACTACTGAAATCTTTGCTTGATTTTTACTTTTGGATTAGTTTTGGGCCTCTCACACTATAGAGCTTAAAAATCAACAAATACCCAGAGGGAAAGTAGCCCACTTCTCTTATACCACTTCCAGAACACTTCTCTGTACCTAACCCTGAACCCTTAAATCCTGGCCACCATCACAGATCTATATTTCTATTTTTGTGGTTACACCCTATGAAATCGCTGGAAGTTCTGCTGGATTTGTAGCCCCTTAGCATTTGCTCTCATTCTCTCAGTCTACCAAGTTTAAAAATGACTCATGCCCTAAGAGTATCACCACATGCAAAATGGTGGGCCCATGTCAGTGAACTTTTCATCTCTGAAGATTGTGGGCCAAGTTCTGGCTTTTCAGAAGCTCTATGGCACCTTCAAACAGGTTGTGTTTGTGGATACGTATGTGTGCATTGTTTCTGTTTTTTGATTCTTCTCAGTGGTGTTCATCTGCTCTAAGTTCCTCCATCATAGCCAAAAGCTGACATCCCCAGTTACGTGTAAGAGGTATTTTACCACGAATTAGAAACCAGAGAAGGTTGATGGCTACCCAAAAACTGCATAAAGGAAAAAAATGATGTATAATAGCAATTTCCAGTCAAGTCTCCTACCCATTGGTGATGGCTGCAATCTCTGATGCCGCTACATTGTCCCATATTAGCTACTTAATTGATGAGTTGATCCCACCAACTGGTTGGATATTTTTGATTTAGATATTCATCTGCCTAAATAAATGGCCTGAACCCAAAAATCTCTTAAACTTCCTTACAGCTTCATTATGCATTACCTAATTGATGGTTATTTAATAGACTTAGTAATTTATTCAGATGCTATATGCTACAGTTTAAAAGCCTTGTTGATCAACCCATGAAGCAGTAAAGTCAAGAGAAAAATCTTGTAAGATTTTTGACTCTTGACTCTTAACACTTCATTCTTACAAGAGGAAGTTGTCTCTAAATGACAATGCCATGAGAGTGTTTATTTTTTTTCATAAAAGCAACTCTGTTTTCAAATAAGTGGGCATAGAGGAGCTACATTTTAAAAAGATAAGATTGCTTCCTTTTTGCAATTTTGTGATGCAATTATAATGCTTTTCCTCAAACATCTGTCACATAATCTAGATTCAGAATTGCTGCATGCATTCAACACTTTGGAAATGTATTTCACTAAGTAATCTGTTACTCTTTAGTGACTTAAGGCATAAAATCACCTAGCCAATGGAATGATTAATAAAGCTACAAGCATGGACATGAAATTATTTTTGCGAAAATGTGAAATTCCTTATAAGTTTTATCACTGTTCAGGAACTAACTATCAGGAGTGTCTCACTTTTTCTTAGCTAGCCTTTGCTGGCAGTCGTATCTTACTGGGATGCATTTATATTTTCTTGATACCATAGCTTGTTGAATTTTCCTATATTTTTCATTTATGTTTATGGAAGTAGAAATATCCTATTGAATTAGTCTTAACAGGAGATAAAAATTAGCTGTTGGTATTTTAAGCTTGATAAGATGTCTACCCTTTGCCCTCTGTGAAAGTCAAAGCTGTATATTTGCTTTGTCAGGTAATAGAATAATGCTCTCTATTCAACTGCTTACCATCCCCCCATCCCCTACCCCAAAAGAATTGCTCCTGCTTCAGCTTCTATTTCCAAAAAAGAGAAAGTGTTTTTTCTACCACTTTCTCTCAAACTCACTGGGTATGTACACAACATTTCTAAAATTTTAAAATCTCCATCTTAATTTATGACTGAGTATGTAAAACTGTTAGGTCAAAAATTCATTGTAACCACTGCACAACTATTAAAATGGTCAATGTCCAGAACACTCAGAGTACCAAGTGCTGGAGAGGATGTGGAATAACAGAAACTCTCATGCATTGTTGGCAGGAATACAAAATGGTACAGCTACTTTGAAAGACATAGTTTCTTATAAAACTAAACATACTCTTATCAGCACTTCTTTATATTTACCCAAAAGAGCTTAAAAATTAGGTCCACATCCAAACCTGTTCATAGATGTTAATAGCAGCTTTATTCATAATTACCAAAACTTGGAAGCAACTAAGATATCTTTCAGTACATGAATGGATAAACCCTGGTACATCCTGAAAATGAGGTATTCTTCAGAGTTAAAAGAAATGAGGTATCAAGCCATGGAAAGACATGGAGGAAACTTAAATGCATATTACTAAGTGAAAGAAGCCAATCTGAAAAGGCTACATACTGTATGAGTCCAACTGTATGCCGTTCTGGAAAAGGCAAAACTGTGCAGATAGTAAAAAAATCAGTGATTGACAGGGTGCTAGGGGAATGGAAGAAAATGAATAGGCAGAGCATAGAGGATTTTAGGGCAGTGAAAATACTCTGGATGATATTATAATGATGGATATATGTCATTATACATTTGTCTAAATCCATACAATGTGCAAAACCAAGAGTGAACCCTAAGGTAAACTATAGACTTTGGGTGATTGTATGTGTCAATGTAGGTTCATCCTTGTTTTGTTTTTTAAAGTACCAATCCAGTGAGTGATGCTGATATGGCAGAAGCTGTGCATATGTACTGGCAGGGTGTATATGGAGAAATCTCCGTACTTTCCTCTTGATTTTGTTGGAAACCTAAAACTGCTTTTTAAATTCTTTTTAAAGACTTTTTTTTATTTATTTGGGGGAGAGAGAGTGAGCAAAAGAGAGAGCATGAGCGGGGGGAGTGTCAGAGGGAGAGGAAGAAGCAGACTCCCTACTGAGCAGGGAGCCCAACACGGCTGGATTCCAGGATCCTGGGATCATGACCTGAGCCAAAGGCAGATGGTTAACCAACTGAGCCACCCAGGTGCCCCAAAATTGCTTAAAAAAAAAAAAGTCTTAAAGTGCATTGTACTAGGCTTCTACCTGGTATGCTGCTGAGTTTTCATCCTTGTAATCTTGCATTGTACCATTTTCAATTAATAGTTTTAACACCCTAACTTTATTTTTCATTTCTAGCAGTGGGGTAGATTAGATAAAATTAAAAAAAAAAATTCTCCTGTAAGATACCTAGAAATGTGAGAGAGAAAAAAATATGATGAATATCCTTATCAATATATAGCTGAAATCATAGGAATGTATTGGGAAATGTCCAAAAGCCTGAAATGAAGAGGTTAAGTGTAAACCAGAGTTATAAGCAGTGAGCTGAAGTTACAGGTATCTTTGCAAGTTTTACTAGTTATAGCAATGGGTTTGAGCTTTTTAAGGCCATGTGAGACCTCGAAACGGAGGCAAAGGGTCTACCCAAGACAGAGAGTTAGGAAACAGATTCCAGGGGCACCTGGGTGGCTCAGTCAGTTAAGCATCCGACTTTGATTTTCGGCTCAGGTCATGATCTCAGGATTGTGAGATGGAGACCTGGGTCTGTTCCGTGCTCAGTGGCAAATCTGCAGGAGATTCTCTCTCTGTCTCTCCCTCACCCCTCGCCTCCTAAAATAAATAAAGGAATCTTAAAAAAAAAAAAGAAAAGAAAAGAAAAAAGAAAACAGATTTCAAATAAAGCTGAGACCCTTTCTCCCTTTAAGGCTATCTCCTGAGGAAAAGGAGAGATGGGAGAAAATCCAACCACCATTAAAGGGAAATAACAGGGAACTTCGTCTCAATAAGGCTAAAGGAGAAGGTCTTTCTAAAGACCTTATAATTTCAGTGCTGTATTTCATTGAGTTTTGAGATTAAAATTTAAACTACCCACAAACCAAGAAATTGACATAAAACTGTGTGCCATTTTAAACCTTGTCCATCAAAGATCTCATTGAATGACATTTGAACAAGACTTGAAAGAAGTGAGGAATGAAGCCATGTGATATCTGGAGAAAAATGTTAAAAGAGAGAACCAAGAACTCAGTCCCCTGAGTGAGTCTAGAGCCAGCAGTGACTCAGAAATGGGCCATCCTGAGACCTGTAAATGAGTGCTACTTTTCATTTCATGGTATATTGCCTCACTGTGGGCTGTCAGATGTATAACAAGGCACTGGTCCACAGGACAGCAATACTGGAGAGCCAAAGAAAACATAGAAAAGCGGACCTGAGACATCAGACTTCAGGTTTGGGCTTAGTAGTGACATGACAAGACTACTTGGCAGGCAATGTTTTGTCAAAGAGCAAGACCCATTTGAGTGCTTCTGCTGGGCCAGATGTTATATCAGAAACATGAGACAGAATGAGGTGTTTTAACATAGGTCTCTTAGGAATTAAAGATTGCAAGTATAGAGAAAATGGGAAAAGATAATATTTGAATGGCTGAGAATTTCCCCAAATTGATTAAAGACATAAAGCCATAGGTTCACGAAGTTCAACAGGTCTTGAACTGAATAAAAATAATAAATTCAAGCCTAGATACATAGTTAAAACAGCAGATCACGAAAGACATAGAGAAACATTTTAACAAAATAATTTCAAGTGGTTGTTTATCTTGTTTTAAAACCAACAAATGGTTGCCACCACTTCATGGTAAAAATCAAACACTCCATCCTGAGATGCATGATTTTTCTCAAACTGGATCAATCCTGTCTATATGAACTTTTTTTTTTTTTTTTGGCCATGCCCAATAACAACATCTTACTTAGATCTTACTTAGCGTACACCTTTGTATGTCATGTGCATTCCAAACTCCAGCTTCACATTTGTCTTCCAGAGTGCCTTGTTCTCTGCCATCATCACTTAAAGTCCTACCTACGGCCTCTCCTCCACTTCAAGACCTGCCGTGATCATGCCAGCCCACATCTGTGCTATTCACTGTGTCACACAATCACATAGTGGCTGGCATTGTTTCTAATTATGGATGTGTATCTCCATCCTCAGTGGAGGCATTATGTTTTGAAAGGATGCATGTAATGACAATGGCTTAAAGCTGTAGTTCTCTAACTCTTGGATCAAACATATTCATAAAATTTGGGGGAAAATATAACATTCCCAGCTCTTCTTTTTGCTGAAAATACATTAAAAGCCATCATGTACTATCCATGTCATTTCATAAGAGAAAGTCCTTTCTCTTTTAAAAATCAAAATCTAATAAGGATTTTGTATCTCCTGTAAAATTCAATAACTTTACCTTAATATAAAGCTCACTATATTGTTCTCATTTTTCTCTCTTTACTAAAAATAACTACAACAGCAAAAAAATCTTGATGAATGGCAGACCTGGCTGCTTCTAGGCCAGCATTTAAAAATCAGTGCTCTACTGTTAAGTTGTTTTCCCTTCTTCCTGCTGACAGATTTATGGCAGAAAAAAGATAAATATTTGATCAGATTAAGTAATCAGATCTGAATTTTCTTTATTTTCTCACAATTTTTAATTCTCATCATGGATCTCGTTTCCCTTCCTCACTCTTCATCCTCTGTAAGGTTAGTGGAGGGTTTTTTTGTTTTTGTTTTTGTTTTTTAAAGATTTTATTTATTTATTTGACACAGAGACAGCCAGTGAGAGAGAGACAAGCGGGGGGAGTGGGAGAGGAAGAAGCAGGCTCCCAGCAGAGGAATCCGATGTGGGGCTCGATCCCAGGACCCTGGGATCACGCCCTGAGCCAAAGGCAGACGCTTAACGACTGAGCCACCCAGGCGCCCCAGTGGAGGGTTTTTTGAACATATAAGTTACTAACACAAACAAAATGTTGTCTTTCAGAATTTTTAACTGAAAGCTTTCTGTGCCTCTTTGTTGCAGAATTAGTTTTTATTTGCAACACTAACACCTGTAGTTAAAGGTGAATGTCAATGTCTACTTCCAGCTTTCTTTTATTGTCTCTTATGTTGACATTTCTTACTTTTTAAAAATGTTTTATTGTAACTCTAAATTTATTTACTATTTTCTAGGACTCTTTTTTCTCTAAGTTGGCCTGGTTTTTACTTCTGTGCTTTTCTCAGCTATATTTAGATGCTTACATAACTTTAAACACTATTTCTACCCACAGTTCTTATTTACAAAACATTTCCCCTTGTGTACTTAGAATTCATTATTTTTATAATGTTAATTTTCTATTGTCAAAGCAATGCAATTATTTAGAGAACATTTTAAGCATATTTTTAAATGAAATAAAATCACTTATTTCCAAAGATAACCATTGTTAACATTTTGATATATTCACTATATTCCCTTATAGTCTTTTATGGGGTCTTAAAACCATCTCCTCTCGATAGAAAAAGGATTATAAATATGATAACTAACAAAAGAATATACAGAAGTCTGAGGTGGAAGATAATACAAAGAGAGAATGTATTTGCCCTATCACTATTGGTCTGTTTTCATGATTAGAAAATAAGATAGTACATCAAATCATGCTATTTGAATTTTGAGGATGAAAAAACCTGTGACCTAAGGTCCATGGTAGTCAAAATGGCCATTACCTTGATCTGTTCAACTCTGCTTTTAAGGATAGCAAAAGAAATACTTTGGGCTTAACAAGTATCCTAGCAGTATCCCCATCATGAAAACAGTTTTCTGTTGTTAATAAGTGCTGTACAGGGATATCACCAATTATTGATTTCAGAGGTTGCAGTATGCTTGACAATTTGCCTGCCTCTTCTTAGAAGAAGATTCTCTGTATCCCAGAGACATCCTGTGAGGGTCATGCAACCCACCTACTTAGTTCTCTTCAACACGAAAGTACATTTATCTCACCAGCCCCTGCTGATGGGGCCAGTTGTCAGCACCAGAACTCTCAAAGCTAGGCCTTACATGAAGTGGCTTTCTTGTTTTTGGTGTTCGATTTTTCCCAGATATCAGACTCAGAGAATGACTTACATCAGAGTGGAAGCCAAGTAGTTATGTAGACTCAAGGGCAGAGGTCTTTTCTTAATGTTGCAGTACTGGACCACACATAGAGACAAACAATGACAAGAAGCCATGTAGCCTAAGGAAAAAAAAAAAAGTTTTTGTTTTTCTAGCTCTGATGACTTTCTTATACTAGGCCCTCTCTGTTCTGCATAAGGAGACCAAAAGAAGAAACAGAACCCAGTGGAAGGAAACCCTCTCTGCACAGACAAGCTTGATGAGTTCAATTAGGAAATACCTACAAGTGTTGTTTTGTTTTGTTTTGTTTTGTTTTGTTAAACAGTTTTGTTGAAGACTAAGTGCAAAGCTGTTTCCCTGCTATGGGCAGCATCTCAAAACTCAGCTCAGTTCTTTCAACCCTAGATGAGCTGCCAGAGATTTGGTCAGAGTTATACGCAGAATCTATGGCTCCCTCTCCCTAGCTTGCTTTCTGCTTTTCTAGTATTTTTCCTCCTTATATTCAAGTGGCTACAGTTGACCACTGAACCCTGTCTTTTGGTTCTTCAAGTAAGGAAAACTGTGGATTTTCTATCAGTTTCAGGAATTGCTAGAGGTGCAGACTGGGGCCTACCCCCAGGCTAAATGTTTTTTATAAACAGGAAACTCACCAGATTCCTTTTCTTTCTTCTAAGTAGCCTCTCACCTCTAAATTCGGCCTGCTTTTGTTCCCTCTCCAGTGTCATCAGCTTGTGGGTTTTTTAATATTTTTTTCCCCCAAAGTTGATAGTTTTTATCAATCTAAGGTGGCCTGGTCTGATACGAGCTACTTGGCCCCAGTGGAAGCAGAATGCTCCTGCAAGTCTTTCTAGAGCCTAACTTTTCCAATATTGGGTCCCTCTCTTTGTTTTAACCTCTTAGATGAAGTACCTCTTCAAATATACATATGCATCTCTTTTCTAAATCCATGTATGCCAGAAAGTGGCATTCTGTTTCCTTCTACAAAAAAAGCAACTTGGCTAGCTAAATATGTGTGTCACAACTGGTACTGAGTATTGCAGAGAATATTGGAGAGATAGGCAATGAGATAGGAAAAATTTGATTCTAACAAAGCCATACCGTATGCAAACAAATTCAAGCTATAAATATGAAAATCACAACTGACTAACACATTTTAAGACTATGGCTGAAGAAACTCCACATACCTTTTGGCTTCTTTAGATATATCATCTCCCCATAAAGAATGAAGAAAAATAGTAGCAAAATATAAAATACACAGTAAAAACTTTATTAATTAAGACTCAGAAAGCAAAGCAAAACAAAACACAAACTGAGTGCAAGAAAATAATTTAATAAAGGGAATGTTTTACCAAGGTGTGGGCAGGGTGCAGAAAAGAAGGGATGGAGCAGATTCCCAGGGTTAATAGGGATAGGGAGCCATTTCTACCCCAGATTTGAAGGGTCAAGTCCAGGAAACACCAGAGAGAGTCCTTCACTCTGCTAAGTCTGAACAACTCAGAAGGAATGACGGCAGGGAAATAAATACTCCAGTGTCATTTTGCTCCTGTCCTCCAGTTTCCTGCAGGTGCTCTCATTGGCCAACTCAACTGGAAGCCACAAGATTCTCCAGCCTGTTGATATAGTCCCTACATATTATCTTCACAGCACACACTACGAGGGCGCACAGAGTGAAGGAGCATTGAAGGGTAGACTTAGAGGGTAAACAAGAAAAAGACCCCAGTACAGAACTTATGAAAAATTTTGCTGTGGATGAAGGGAGAAAGATCATTGTAAGCAAAAATGAAGTGCAGACATCTGAAAAATATTTGCTATATGAACTAACAGAGCATTTAAAAATAGGTGTGGTATTTTCAGTAGGTTATGAAAAGAATCTATGAAACAGAAGCAGAAAGCTTATAAGGAAAGAAAAGGTTAAGATCTAAGTAGAGCTCAAAAAAAACATTTTTAAATTAAATATAAAAGCAAAAGAGATAAGAAAAATTGATATGTTAGAAAATCAAACATGTTTTCATCAATACAGAAAACGCAGTTGATATGGAAACCTTAAACATAGAAATTTTATATTAACATTATACTGATGAAATATAAACAATAAAATGTAAATTCAAGGCCAAGCTTAAAAGTAAAAATGAGAAATCCCTGGTGTCAGAAAATAAGAGGAAACTTGAACAGTGAGTGATACTAAACATATCCCATGCAGCATCTGGATTTAATATATAGCTAAATGGCTGGATTTTGATGCCTGTGGTGGCCGTGGACCAGGTGTCTGGGAGATAGAGCTGAGCTTCCTAAGTAAAGAGAAGAATCTACATGAGTTGTCCAGACACTGGCACCTAATCTCCATGGGTCACTGGAAGAATAGATGTAACCTGAGGGAAATAGAAAACATAAACTTGTGGATGTGATGTCTGAATTTGCACATTTACCTGGTATACCGAGGAAAGCACAGAGCCTAGACATTTACCTAGAAACTAGAAGGACACCCTCACAACTTAAGTCATTCAGTCCTCCAAATAACTTCCACTGACAATGAGCTCATTTGTACAAATTTCAGCATATGCAAAGGAAATAAATAGCCAAAATCAGAATTGGAACCTACAAAAACAGGAAAATTCATATCCCATCAGTCCTTGTAGACAAATCTAAAAGAGTTATTATAAGAGAGGTTTAAAATATTCAGAAATGAAAGTAATACAACTAAAAATCAAGAATGAACATAGTGGGGGGAAAAAGAGGAGTCAGATGTGAAGAAAGAAATGTAAAATATGGAATTAAACAATGTAGGTATTAACATTAAAAAAATATTTAAGCAGTTATGTTGGACAGTGCTAAAGAGAAGACTGATAAAATGATATACGAATATAAAGAAATCACTGGGATTGAAGCAAAACCAGATAAAGGGATGGAAATGTGAAAGCTGAGATAAAAAAAATGGGATATCCCAATTTATTTCTACTGTAGTTCTAGGACAGATTCCACAAAATAAGGGCAAAGCATTATCTGAAGAGATGATGTTGGAGAATTTTCCAGAATTGAAGAAAGCAAGAACATTCAGATTAAAAATACCTGCCAAATCCTGAGTAGAATAATTTAAAAACAAATCCACATATAGAAAAACATCTCATCAAACTACAGAACATCAAAAATGATGACAAAATCATGAAAACTTAGAGAATACAGATCACTGCCAAGTAATGATCACTAGACTGTCAGTAGACTTCTCATGCCACACCCGAATGGAGTCATATCTCCTAGTTGCTGAGGAAAAATAATATCATCTCTCCAACTCAAACCAGTAAAGGAAAAAGTGAAATAAGGATGTTATCAAAAGTCCAAAGAACTCCAAAGAAATAAAGTATTTAATATGATAAAGAAATAAGATGATAGAAATGTAATCAGTATCAATATAAACAAAATAAGCTTACCTAAAAGGCAAATATTCTCAACTTGACTAAAAAGAAAATTCAGCTATTTACAAATTCACATTTAGAACATGATGGCATAGGAAGTTTTAAAATAGAAGAATTGAAAATGATACTAACAAGGAGAAAGATAATATGGGAAACAGTATTACCATTGGAGTAATAGAATTCAGAGTTAAGAGCATCATTATTTATAAGTATGGACATTACTTGATGATATAATAATTGTGAACTTATATGCACCTAACAGTATAAACTCAGTATATAAAGGGGGAAAAAAAGCATCAAGTAGTTTTTAAAAGAACTGATAAATTCCACAGATAAAATAAGAGGGGATTAAGAGGTACAAACTTCCAGTTATAAAATAAATAAATCACGGGAAAAAAAGTACAGCATAGGGAACATAGCTATTAATAACTTTGTATAGTGACAGATGGTAACTACACATAATTGTGATGAGCAATCCTTTATGTATATAATTGTTAAATCACAATGCTGTACACCATCACTATGTTTCAACATTATGTTGAAACTAATATATTGTTAAAAAAAAAGTAAAACAGGATAATTTGTACAATATGCTTAAAAAGCTTGATCATATATAAAGAGAAAGAATGAAAATCAAGCTGTCTTCTCTCATGCTGGCATGACAGAAATATGAAATACTGTACAAATATTCATGGCTCTGGGCTAGATAGGAAAGACCTGCTTTGCAACTAATAATATTTTCCATTTTTGATTGGGTATAAGAATATTGCCTTGAGCCAAAGCTTAAACCTAGGATTTATTTTTAAATTCTAAATGCAGTAGTTTTCTCACTCTTCTATATGGTGAATATAAGAAAGATGCACAAATATATCACAACTTTAAATACCTCTGTAAAATTCTATGTTTCTGCAGAACAAATGATGAAAAATTTCAGCTCAGTTTTCTTAGATTTAAATAATGAATGTAAAATATAAGTGCTGTACTCTGTATAATTAAACTTACCCTTCTTTGTCTAACTTTCCTCAAAAACTGTAATCCTTCCCTGCTTAAATACAAAGTTAAAGAAACTTTGAGGAAAAAGGAATTACCATTTTCAGACATTATAAAAAGTTGATTGTGGTCAGGGAAGTTTCCTATGGAATCCTAAGTAGATCATTTAATTATTTCCTGAAAGAACTGGAAACTTCCAGAAACTATTCTCAAGCTTTTCCCAACTTCATATGTCCTCAGATAATGGGAATAAATCAAGTCATGCCAAAGTTCTGTCAGAGTTAAGTATAAATTTTACATAATTTTATACATGGGTGCAAGACTGCATATTGATATGGTCACAAACATTTTATAACTTATGTCAGCATCACTGTGAACTATTAAAAACTCATGCGATGCCTGGATGGCTCAGTTGGTTAAACGTCTGCCTTTGGTTCAGGTCATGATCTCAGGGTCCTGGGATCGAGTCCTGCATCAGGCTCCCTGCTTAGTGAGGAGTCTGCTACTCCCTCTGCCTGCCGCTCCCCCTCCTTGTGTGCTCTCTCTTTGACAAAGACAAGAAAAGAAAAATAAATAAATAAATAAATAGAAACTCATGTGAAACAAAATTGCTGAACTATAAGTTTCCATGCGAAGTAATAAAAGTAGACAAAGTTTGCGATGAAAATTATGTAAAATTTCATGAAAGAAAAAAATCACTTTGAAAAATTATTTTCCAAATGGCTTGTGTATAATGGCCAAACTCAGTGGAATTGGCAGCTTATAGATGTTTGTGGATGGAGGTAATACTAAATACACTAAAAAGTTAAAGAAAATATAATAATGTGCATTGTTCTTGCTATATTGTTTGTGTGATGGTTTAAAGCACACTGTTCATGTCTGGACTTGAAAGACAGAAAAATAGGGGCGCCTGGGTGGCACAGCGGTTAAGCGTCTGCCTTCAGCTCAGGGCGTGATCCCGGCGTTCTGGGATCGAGCCCCACATCAGGCTCCTCCTCTATGAGCCTGCTTCTTCCTCTCCCACTCCCCCTGCTTGTTCCCTCTTTCGCTGGCTGTCTCTATCTCCGTCGAATAAATAAATAAAATCTTAAAAAAAAAAAAAGACAGACAGACAGAAAAATAATAATATTGAGTATTTTTGCTGATGTCATTTATTGATACATCAATACTTCCTCCTCCAACTCAGAGTTAGAACACTGTTCGTTATGAACTGGGGGAAGAAGGGCTTCTGATAGCAAAGATGTGATGTTGTGATAGCTGTATCCCACTGAAAGAAAAATTCTTTGATCTGTACTAGAAACTATAACCCTTGAACTATACAAAGGAGTGAGAACAAGGGAGATAACATTAAGAAACTGCACAGAAATAATATTTCAGATAATATCATCCCAAGTGATGTAGTATTTTAAAAATATTGACTCTGTGTTCATATGATTTCAATATTTATTGGTTCATCCTTAGTTATGAGAATCCCTATGAATTTGTGTTTGTTTTTACATTACTGGAAACCCTCATACTACATGTTATGCTATTAAATTATTTCACATTCTACTTAAATTTCTCTAATAAAATAGTAATTCATATATGTATTTCTGGTTCATTGACATTCTCAAGGGATATATGCCAATACCTTGATGAATCTCTCAAATTTTAAAAACGTAAGTATAACTGACTTGCTTTTTACTAACACTTTGTTTTTCCCTGGCATATCCTAACACTAAAACTTAACTACATTTATATTAGCATCTTTCTTTTATTTAACGGGCTATTTTTCAGAAATAATATAATTTTATGTCATATAGGGTAATATAAAGGCTAAGGGATGACAAGTAAAGCATAAAACTGTGTTGTGATTGCTCACTGGCTAAGTAAACAATTTGCCAACAAAAACCAGCGTTGCAATGCGCAAATAAAACCCATGAGTTGACAAAACTATAAATTCCTATATACCCTTAAGTCCTAGTGGAAACTATGAATGTTGAATCTTCAGATATCAAAAATCAAGTGTGTGTGTGTGTGTGTGTGTGTGTGTGTGTGTTGTGTCTGTCTCATGAGTTAACAATTTTTTTGTAAATGTCCCTATAGTAAATACTTTAGACTTATTCATATAAACAGAAATTTACATTGTACATTGTACATATGTACATATGTACATTGCAATGTGTATAAATATATACACTACATATACATACATAAACATACATTTGTTTATCTGCCAATTGCCAATATTTCAAAATGCTATTTCCTCATATTGTATCATAGTATGTTAAATTAAACTTTGTATTCTGAAGTAATTGTGGATTCACATGCATTGTACAAAATGATACAGAGGGATTCCCCTGTATTGTTCCCAGTTTTATTCAACGGTAACATCTTGCAAACTGTAGTACAATACCACAACCAGAATACTGATATTAATGCAATCAAGGTACTGAATATTTCCATCTCAGAAAGATCCTTTATTTGCACTTTTATAGCCATGCACATTTTCTTCCCACCCACAAACCCTTCTTTGACTTTGACAACCCTCAGTCTGTTCTGTTTCTAGAATGTTGTTATTTCAAGAATGTTATTATAATGGAAGCCTTTGCCATGTAAACTTTTGGGATTGATTTTTCTCATTCAGCATAATTTTCTGGAGATTCATTCAGACTGTTGCATGTACCAGTAGTTCATTCCTTTTTATTGCTGAGCAGTAGTGCATGGTATGGATGTATGGCGGTTTGTTTCATCATCCATTGAAGGACATAGGAGTTGTTTCCATTTTAGGGCTATAATGTACAGATTTTGGTATGAACATAAATCTTAATTTCTCTATGATAAATAACCATGAATGCAGTTAATGGGTCAAATGTTAGTTGCAAGTTTAGTTTTTTTGAAAACTATCAAAATGTTCTCAGAGTGACTGTATCATTTTACATTGCCACCAGCAATGTCTGAGTGATCCAGTTTCTCCATGTGCGGTTGTAGCTCATTGGCTTAATGATGTTAAACATCTTTTATGTGCTGTATGTCTTCTGGTAAAATGGCTCTCCATGTCTTTGCCTATTTCTGACTGGGTGGTTTCTATTTTTACACGAGTTTGGAGAGATATTTTATATGATGGGGTTGCCAATTCTTTCTTATATAGATTGTAAATATTTTCTCCCAGTCAGTAGCTCCTTTTCTCATTCTCTTATCAGAAATTTTCAAAGAGCAATTTGTATTTTTATTTTTATGAAGTCTAATTTACCAACTTTTCCTTTCATAATGATTCTTTTGGTGTTAATTCTAAGAATTCTGCTTAGCTATATCTGGAAGATTTTCCTCTATTTTTTTTTCTTAAAGTTTTGTAGTTTTACCCTTTGCAGTTAAGTCTGTGACCCATTTTGAGTTAATTTTTATATAAAGGTGTGAGAATTAGGTTGGGTTCCTTTTTTGTCATTGTTTATTTGTTATTATTTGCCCCAGGATATCTCATTGGTCCAGGACCTTTGCTGAAATGCTTTTTTTCCCTCCACGGAATTGCCTTTGCACCTTTGTCAAAAATCAGTTGGGTATAGTTATTCTACTCCTAAGTTCTCTGTTCTAGTCCAGTGATCTGTGTATCTATCCCAATGTCAACACACAGCATTTCAGTTACTATAGCTGTATAGTAAGATTCATAGAATGAATTGGAAAGTATCCCCTCCTCTTCTGTCTTCTAGAAGAGTTTGTGTAGAATTGGTGTCAGTTCTTTAAACGTAAGCATTCGATAGAATTATCCAGTGAGGGGTGCCTNAATTGGAAAGTATCCCCTCCTCTTCTGTCTTCTAGAAGAGTTTGTGTAGAATTGGTGTCAGTTCTTTAAACGTAAGCATTCGATAGAATTATCCAGTGAGGGGTGCCTGGGTGGCACAGCGGTTAAGCGTCTATCTTCGGCTCAGGGCGTGATCCGGGTGTTATGGGATCGAGCCCCACATCAGGCTCCTCCGCTATGAGCCTGCTTCTTCCTCTCCCACTCCTCCTGCTTGTGTTCCCTCTCTCGCTGGTTGTCTCTATCTCTGTCGAATAAATAAATAAAATCTTTAAAAAAAAAAAGAATTATCCAGTGAAAGCATATTGGTTTTGAGATTTCTGCAAGGTATGCTTAAATTACAAATTCAATTTCCTCAATAGCTGCAGGGCTATTCAAATTATCTACTTCATATTGAGAAGTTGTGGCAGTTTGGATTTTTCAAGGAATTGGCCCATTCGATCTGAGTTGTCAAATTTATGTGTGTAAAGTTGTCTGTACTTCCCTTTATCATCCTTTTGAAGTCTGCAGGGTCTCCGTTACTGTTATATCTGATCAGAAATATTGATATTTTCTATTTCATTCTTGATATTGGTCACTTGTGTCCTCTATTTTCTTTTTCTTTGTCTGTCTTCCTAGAGATTTGTCAATTATATTGATCTTTACAAAGGACCAGCTTTTTATCTCATTGACTTTGTGTATTGTTTTCTTGTTTTCAATTTCATTGATTCCTTAATTTCCGTAGGCATTCTTTTAGTTTTGGTCTGCTAGTAACAGATTCTCTTAGTTTTCTTTCTTGAGAATGTCTTGATTTCCTCCTCATTCCTGAAGAATATTTTCACTGAGCAAAGGATTCTGGGTTGATAGTTCTTATGGAAAAATACTGTGCCAATTCTTCTGGCTTGAATTATTTCTAATGAGAAATTCACTGTCATTAAAATTACTTTTCTCAGGATGCCTAGGTGGCTCAGTCAGTTAAGCATCTGCCTATGGCTCAGGTCATGATCCCAGGGTCCCGGTATTAAGCCTTATGTCAGGCTCCCTGCTCCCTGCTCTATGCAGAGTCTGCTTCTCCCTTTCTCTCTGCCCCTCCCCCTGTTTGTGCTCTCTCTTGCTCTCATAAATAAATAAAATCTTAAAAAAATAAAATTACTTTTCCCCTCTAGGTAAGGTATCATTTTTTCCTCTCTACTTTCAGTTTTTTGTCTTTAATTAGGATGTGTTTTGGCACAGATTTCTTTGGATTTATTCATTTTCTTGAATCTGTAGGTTTATTTCTCTTGCCAAACTTAAGAAGTTTACTTTTTCAGGCCCTCCTTCTTTATTTTCAGGCCCTCCTTCTTTTTCCTCTTCTTTGGGAAACCTGGTAACATGAATGTGAGATATTTTACTATCATCCCACAGGTCCTGGAGGCAGGCTCTATTCATATCTTTTTTTCCAGTAAATTTTTTTTCATTCATTCAGGTTGAATAATTTCTACCCTCTAGTTCCCTGATTCTTTCCTTTGCCCCTTCCTTTCTGCTCTTCAGGCCATCCACTGAGATTTTTCTTTTGGTTACTATATTTTTCCATTCTAAAATTTCTATTTATTCTTTATGTCTTCTATTTCTTTGATGAGAGTTTTTCTTTCTTTCCTGAGGCTTCCAATTCTCATTCATTTCAAGCATGTTCATAATTGCAGAGAACGCACATTGTAAAGGGAGATTGCATTTTGACACCTATGCAGCAGACCTAGGGAGCAAACAGTCCTAATAATTTCAGGAGGATAGGGGATTCCAGGTGGAATATGCCAGGGGGAGAAAAAAAGAAACAAATGTGTTTGATTGTATCACTGGGAATTTTGTAGTTTTATAGTTCTGTAGGGGAGTTGGGTATGAATTAGAGCAAAGTATATAGAAAATTGAACTAATGGAAAAGTGAGATGATTATAACCACCAGAGAAAAGAAAAATTATACACAAAATAAAATGCCTCATAATATACTGCATGGCTCAATTGTGAGTATTTTTCTCATAGTTTCATCAGTGAATACTGATTTCACCTAAATTATGATATTTAAAAGGTCAGGGAGGGCAGTGTGTTTAAGGGGGGTGGTATTTGGGGCCATGAGAATTCAATGGAATTAAATCCTCATTCTTATTAGTAGCAGATCAATATATAATAGCTAAAATGAAAATGGAGAATGATAACTATAAATAGTAATAAGGAATTTTGAAGGTAAATATTCTAAGAACAGTTAGGAGAGTTTAATGTGTTTCACTCTTAGAGGTAGAAATTTGAGGTGGTAATGGCACAGTAGAATGTACAACTGTGGTTTGGTTGTTGTTATTATAAGCCTATATGATTCTAATCAAAATTAAGAATAAATGTTTGAAAACTGTATAGATTTTAACTCACATTTTACATATGCTCTCTTACTATGGGAGCCGGTAACTAATAAACCTTCAGGTGACCCTAGATGTGTGCTGTTTGTATTTGGAAGGACTTCTGAATTATGAACCACTTTTCAATAGTTGCAAGTTGAACAATAATATCTATGTTAAAATCCCTGTAATATTCTGTAAACTGGTAGAAAGTCTTTATAAACTTTTTAAAGGCTTTCAACTAAAATCTTCAAGGTTTCTCTGCTCCAGTTTCTTTGGTATCAAATCTGAAAAAAAAAAAAAAGGCAAAGAGAAAGAAAGAAGGAGAGAGATGATGTTATAAAAATACTTCTAATAAACTACATCAATGAAAGGTTGTCACGGAACAAACTTGTAAAGGTTTTAAAGATTTCCTTGTCCTGCCTATAAAGTTCTCTTTTCCCTTGACTGACTATCCTCTTAAATGCCTTTCTGGCTTCTCTGTGACATTCCTTTACTTCAAAATCTGCTGAGAGGAAAGGAGATGATCTGACTCAATCATACTTTAGCGTATATTTAAGTCTTCACTTCTATTAGTGAGTTAAGCTGTTATGTTAGTGTAATAAAGCCAAAATCTCAGTGGCTTGACATCGAGTTTCTTTCTCAATCCCACACCTTTATCATTTATGTTCCCAGATGCTTATAGGCTTTGAACGGCAAGTTTAAAAAAATACTTCCCTTGTAGGAAAGAGGATGTTTTACTGGATTTTGTGACTAGAACAACCACAGGATCCCCAAACTACAGATAGATACTGAAAGGAAGACTGGGTCTTAGTGTCTTATTGGTTTTAAATGCATATACCTAATTTCCAGCCACGGCTGCTATCCTAGTTCAGGGATTTGGACATAATTAGTCAAGGATTACCCAGAGTTAGCAGGGAATGTGGCATTTCATTGCACAGGCTAATGATTTGTTGCCATTTCAAATGGATATTCTTTAAATATTTGTTTGATATTTAGTGGGGACAGGAAGGGCCTAACTTTTAAACTAATGAACTGCCTACCTATTTATTTGTGTTTAAACTATGCAATGTATTTTATGTACTGAATATTATATCATGTTTCATTTATTTGGAGTTCTCTTTTATTTTATAATTTTTCTGTTACTCATAGCTTATAGAATGTTATTTACTCTCAATCACTAAGGAGAGAAGTAATGTATATAATCACAGTCTTGTTCAAAATACATTTGAATGACCTTTTTGCTTGCTCTCATCATGGGAAAAAAAAGTTCCCTACTTCTTTCTAGTCATTATTTTCTGCTTTTTTTCCCCTTCTTCTTCTTTTTTTAAGATTTAGTAAGTTTAAGGCGTAGAACAGTGTTGATTTGATACATTTATTTGTTGCAATATCATTGCCATCTAGTGTTAGCTAACACCTCCATCAGGTCACATAATTATCATGTCTTTTTTGTGGTGAGAACAATTAAGATCTAGTCTCTTAGCAACTTCATAATACACTATTGTTGGTTATAATCACTAGGCTGTGCATAGATCTCCAGGATTTAGTCATCTACTGGTTGCAAGTTTGTATCCTTAAACATCTCACTTTTCTTTTGGAAGTTCCTTATCTAGTTGCCTTTCTAGAAGGCACATTAAATGTTTAAAACTGAGATGATAAATCCTGCTGGCTCCTGGTCATTGCACTGTGCATGTGTGATTTTTAGCTGGAAGCTTCTGCTGACAATGACCACCCACTGTTGGCTGACGTTCAGCTGGCTGGTCTCGAAGTTGATGGTGGGCTTGCCAGCAGTTGCAATGTGTGCGCCCCAGACTTGCTGTGTGAATTACAGAACCATCAACCAAGGTAGGGTGGTCAATGAGGAGTGTTTTGTCCACTTGAGGGCACTGTCTGCTTCAGTGGGAGTATAACCAAATGACATTCTGGCAGTTACATAAGGGATTCAATGAGGAAAGCCCAGTAACTTGGCACCAATGCCTGATTTACTGCACTGGAACTTGAACACTCTTTACTAGTGAGGTCTCAGGTAGCTTCCTGGTTCGTGGCTCAAGTGTTCTTTCCCATCCAACTTTACTGATGCTGTGACAGTGGTATTCCCCACCCCTTTCTCTCAATACTGTCTTCTCTAAGCTTTATTTTTTATAATCTTGAACATTTTTGCCAGTTAGTATATCTTTCATGAGTATATTACATCAGATGATGAGCGTGTTTCAAACTATACCATCTTCTAAAATGGACCTAACTGGAATTGTTTTTCCAACATTTATTGATACTTCTTCTGTTGTTTTCAATATAGTACCACCCCTTCAGAATAAGAAAAACTCAACATACCTTAGGGTTAAATTGCATAATTTATAAACCCAAAGCAAGTTGAAAAAGGCTATACTTATATGGCAGTTTACAGTAAGAGTTTTCCATCGTGGAAACAATCTGACCCTGCAAACAGTGGTAGAAAGAAAAAAAAATATTGGGGGACTCTGACTATGGATACTGGTTGGCTTTCTTCTCAGTATCTAAAATAAAATAAAATATAATTTGGCAAACAAAACTGAATTTATTTATTTTCTTGTCCAGTTTACATTGGAAATTTGTGTTCTTCCTAGGGATGGTTGTGCTTTGATTCTGTGGTGTGTGTGTGTGTGTGTGTCTGTGAGAATCAGTTACCTAAGCTTTAAGTTAAAGGTCCAATTTATTCTAGGGGTGGCTGGGTGGCTCAGTTGGTTAGACATCTGGCTCTTGATTCCAGCTCAGGTCAGAATCTCACTGAAATTAAGCCCCATGTTAGTTTCCATGCTCAGTGGGGAGTCTGCTGGAGATTCTCTCTCACTCTCCCTTGCCCCTCCCCCTGTTCATGCTCTCTCTCTAGAATAAATAAGTCTTTTTAAAAAATCCATTTTTATTTTCATTCTGTTTAGTGTCACATTTTAGTATTTCCTGGCATTAACTGAATATAAATGGTACCAGAGTTGTGCTCTTGACCACATGGATGGTGGCAAGATGAGATAGGGAAATATAAGTTCCACTTCATCTCCAATCCATTTGACATATTTAAAAATATTTATAGTACAGGTCATCAAATTCATAACATTTTTGTGAAGATGGGATTGTTTTATATCATTGTTTCTTTCTTTACCCATTATATCTGTTTTCGAACACTTAAGAGGTCTAGCTAATTTGAAATATTTCATTTTTGAAAGATTAAAGATGTTTCAGGTTCACATTATATCACATGGTATTAAAATGTTTCAATATATTTATTCCTGTGGAGGAACACTGGGCTAAGAAATACAACACAATTCATAGGACAACCCATATTCAGACTATATGAAGATTGTACATCCCATAATTGATTATACTTAATGATTTAGTGTTATTGGCAGGAATTGATTGCTAAACTTCTTTTTTTAACTGAAGAAAGTTTTTTTTTTCCTAAGTGGGTGTTAATATATTTAAAAAATGAATAAAATATTAAATAAAACCTGCAAAGAAACAAAATATTTTCACCCTTCCAAAAGTGTTGCAAATCTAATACATTTACTAGATAAAAATATACTAAGAACTAAATAATTAAAATACTAAATTTTGCCAGAAATAGAAAAAGTAAAAGTGAGTCTTTCAAACATATACAAACATATTAAAGGGCATTTGAATATTTGGAAAACTTTTAGGCAAAGGGGTTTTAGGTAAAGTAGTGTTAGGAAAAATGGTCTATTTCTGTGACTGTAACCTTAACGTTTCTAAATCTATTATAACATTTATTCACATTTATGTAAATATTGCATATAACTATTCAGAAACATGTTTTTACCCTCCAACACATTTGTAAGTATTTATACTATAATGAATACATATGTTTATGTATGTGCACATATCGTGTCTAGATACATAGATATCGGATATCTGTTGTTACAAAAATATTGCAAAGCAAACAACCACGAACCTTAAAGGCATTAAACAGTACACGTTTATTTATCCCACACCATTGTGCTCAAGTGCTGGTGGCTGGGCTTGCTTGTTCTCCTGCAGTCAGCTGGAGTGAGGAAGCAGTTCTGCTGTTTATGGCTGGCTCACTCACGCACTGGGGAAGAACTCGGGCTGGCTGAAGTAGGTTGGCCGTGGCTGGAAGGACCGGGAGGGTATGGTTCTACTTCGTGTGCCTTTCAACCACCAGCAGACTAGCCTGGCCATGTGCGGAGCTGGTAGCAATGTAAGAGCAATGGCAGACAATTGTGTGCTCTTTTTTTTTCAAGCCCTGAATGTACCAACACGACTAACATCCTACTGAGAAAAGCAAAATTACATAGCTGAATTCAAAATCAAGGGGTAGGGAAATATATGCCATCTTTTTTTGAGAAAAGACATGGAGAGTCATATGGAAAGGAATGTGAATGGAGAGGTAAAGAATTGGAGGCTTTAATTCAATCAATCTACTGAAACTTTTATATTTGATATTTAAATAAGGCTCACCTTAATTGAATTAGGAGTTTTTATAACTATAACTTGGACAGTGACTATCTACAGTGAAAAAAAAAAGCCTTGAAATTTCCCCTTATGTTAAGTGAAGATAACAATTTTGCTTTGACAGATATTTTAATATTAATTTTTTCTTTTAATTATAAATAAGTAAGTGCAATTAATGAAGGTGGAATTGAATATGTCCTAAAAGGATTTGAAGGTAAATGGCAAGAAGTAGAAAGGAAATTTTTGAACAATGTGTGTGATGGCTTTCTAGAATTCTGTGACATTACTGTTCCTTTTTCATTTGTAATACATCTTGTACTCTCTTCTTCCCTCAAGTTCAGACATCATAGAAACACTTAATGGCACTTAAGCTGCATCAGGCCAAAGAAAACAAATGAACAGGCTAAAACAAATGGATTTCACTTCCAAATTCAAAGCATGAGACTGGGAAAAGAATTCAAGGGTTTGGAAATGAGTCCTGGCAGTGAGCCATTGAAAGGGTTTTTGCCTGGGGATTTTAGGCCTATATAAGATACACCAGAGGAGGAAGAGTATAGATCAAAGCTGTATAATCTAAATCATGAAATTGCAGAGATGGAATATAATGAAATGAAGCTGGTATCCAATTAGACATACAGGCTAAAGGCTTAGTTTCTCAGAACAAAGGAGTTTGAGTCTCACCCTTCTAATGCTTGTTATTGTTAAATATTTGTAGGCTTCACAGGCAATGCTACAATTATCCCTCCCAGTTATTAAATCCACTCTGCATTAGTAATACTTTTGGAAACCGCATGTGCTGAAGTTGCTTCCCTTTGGGAAAGCATGCTTTCCTCCCTAATGCCAGCTTAAGAAAGAATAAAGATTAGTAGAAAAAAAGGACTGAAAGATGAAATATTCAAAATTTATCTGGAATATGACTTCATTGTAAAGAAAGGTGTTCTGGGAGACAAGAGAAAAAAATAAATTACTATTAAAAACAAAGTAGAAAACATAAATCTCTTATATTATAAATTGTAAACATGAAGAATATTTGAAAAGCTCTGTCTTGACTGCTGGAATATTTTGTACTCAGATTGTAACCATGAGAGACGTTTTCTAATTAATTGGTCTGAATCATTTGTTCTTGGGATTCTTCTTAGATTTATGCTTATTTTAGGAAAGAGAAAAGTTCAAGAGACCAATAGATAACAGAGGTAACATAAATCTGAATTTGTTGGCACATACTTTTAAAGTCCACAGCTCCTATGATTTAAAACTACCTTCAACACCTGGTTAGGCAGGGCCTTCCACTATCTGTGGGTCTTAACATTTTTGAGATAAAGATCTCTTGAGAGGCTCATCTAGACTCTCTTTCCTTGGAACATTCAGAGACCAGTTATTTTAGATACACTTTCTAGAAAGGAACTAATAATTTTTAGTTCTATTGGAAAATAGTATAACCCTATTGAGTTTAAAGATTTTTTTTTTAAAAGATTTTTATTTATTCGACAGTNTAGAAAGGAACTAATAATTTTTAGTTCTATTGGAAAATAGTATAACCCTATTGAGTTTAAAGATTTTTTTTTTTAAAGATTTTTATTTATTCGACAGTGATAGCCAGCCAGCGAGAGAGGGAACACAAGCAGGGGGAGTGGGAGAGGAAGAAGCAGGCTCATAGCGGAGGAGCCCGATGTGGGGCTCGATCCCATAACGCTGGGATCACGCCCTGAGCCGAAGGCAGACGCTTAACCGCTGTGCCTCCCAGGCGCACCGAGTTTAAAGATTTAAAATCATGCACAGNGCTCGATCCCATAACGCTGGGATCACGCCCTGAGCCGAAGGCAGACGCTTAACCGCTGTGCCTCCCAGGCGCACCGAGTTTAAAGATTTAAAATCATGCACAGTGTTGCTAATTATAAGTGAGATGACCAAATGGAGAATGTTTACAATAATAATAATAATAATGATAAATTGGTATAATGCTTTATAACTAAAACATTTTTATGTACATTATGTGAGTTGATCTTCAAAACAACACTATTAGTATTATTTTTATCATCATAACATTATTTTATGATTAAACTACTGAAACCTCAGTACAAGCAGTTTCTTCAAAATAGCATTAAACAGCAGAGGTGGAACATGAGTCAAGGTTCTCTATTTTGGGGACTATTACTTATACCACTCTTTTTCTGTGCAGTGCCCTTCATATTCCTTTTCTGTAAAATGTGCTTCATAATGGGCCCCACCTCACAAAAAAGTGCTGAGAGTGAATTGATTTTTAAAACCAAGAAAATCCCCAGTCTAGAATCAACAAATATTTAACCTCATAACTTCTATATAAATATCACTTTAAAGATGGCCAATAATTGATGTTTAAAATCAGGTGGATTTAATAAAAGATTCAGTGAATTTAACCACATTAAGTGTATTTTATGAAACTAGCTGTCCACTCAACTTTGGAGCCTTAGTTAACCGGAATTTCACTTCTCCGAAGTCCTGGATACAACCAATAGGAGAGTGTGCTGTGCTTAACCAAGTTGTGCTCTAGAAAACTCCTTTATATGGGGGTGCCTCACCCCTGTACACCAGTTATCAGGCTCAGTTTCCAAAAAGGAGTGTAAGGGGCACATCAACAAATAAACAGGTTTGATTTCAGTAAAGAGCCTCCTACCAGAGCCCTACAAGGCTTCTCTTTTTTTTACTGGTAATCTAAACAGAATATGAGCTCTTTATAATTCTATCACAGGTTATCTCACTCGTTCTTCATCTTTGGTGTTCACCTGTGCACTCAAGGATTTTCTACTTGCTTCTACCTAATACCGAAAGAGAGCAAGGAAGTGAAAGAATCCTGTCAGGGTTGATAACTTTCACATTTTTGTCTGTAACTATAATCTCTATAACTATTTAGTCTTAGTACTAGAGTTAAAGGAAATTAACATTCATCACTAGTTGTTTTGTTTGCGTGCGTGCATGTTGTTTTTGTTTTATTTTGTTTTTCTTTTTTCCTCTTTGTCTCCATTTAGTTCTTGGGTAGCTAAAATTTAGTCTTGAATGGTTTCTTTGAGAACAATTCATAGGCACTGTATACCCTGAGTTTTTGCATGTTTAAACTTATTGATCTTATTCTTACATGAGAATTTGGGTGGTGGTAAAATTACTGAGACACTCTCTATCTTTGAGAACATGGTAGGCATTACTCCAATGTCTTCTAGTGTTCCTGTGGAGCTTTTGGAAACTAGCCTGACGATTTACCATTTATAAGTATCTTAATCTTTACACTTGTACATTTAAAGGATTCTGTCATTACCTTTAAAGTCCAGTGATTTTACTGTTTTGTAATAAGATTGGTCATTCTATATCTATTTTTTCCTAGGACAAGTTGTGCCTTGTATCTGGATTTACCAGTGTTCCTTTTATTTTCTGGAAAGTTTTCTTATGTTATATTGGTAGTTATTATATTTCATTATCTTGATTCTCACCTTTAGGGAAACCATCTAGGTATATGTTTGACTCCATAGTTATCTTTATTTATTTTTTTTCTGTAGTCCTCTTTGACTCTTTATTTCGTTTTTGTTTGTTTGTTTTAACTCTTTATTTCTATTTCATTTTGCTTTCCGTTCTAAATATTGTGTTCCATGTTCCTTGCCATATTTTTTGGATAATATCTTTAAAACTATGTAATTATGTAATGTCCTATGTAATTATGCCAGAGCAGCCTCCATTTCTGTAAACTTTTTACTCTGCTTCTTTCCTAAACTTTTTCAGTTTGTGTTTCACTCCTTTGTTACATAGTCTCATGTTGTATAATCTTTTGTATCTTTTATTTGAGTCGTTTTATGTAACTAACTGCTTCATTTAAATTTTAATTTAAGATAATATTTTTTTGTCATCTGCTCTGTGGCAAGATTATTTTGCTGAGGGCCCGTTGCCATTTGCTCTTCCTGTTTCTTTTCTCCTTCATTTGATATTGTATTTGATGAGAACCAATGCTGATTAGTTTTTGACCTTGTGTTATCTTCTAGTGAGGTACTCATCCTAAACCAGTTATTTATAGGAGGTTCATTTATAGGACTGGACGGTTTATAGTGTTGTTGGGTTGTTCTTTTCACTATCCAACATAAATGAACAGCTGTGGGTCTGCCTACATTTTTGTCGCTATCTTTTGCTCTGCCTCACCGACTAAATGCTTCCTAAAAATGTGGCATGTCGGTGGAATTATTTGTTCAGCCTTACCCTGATATTTTGTTGCCATATTAGTTCATGGAAGTTCCCACAGTTAGCCTACACATTCTGATGTTTCAGTTGAGAGATACTGATTTGTGATACCCGACCTTGGAAATTTTGCCAGGTTGGTCTGAGCTCTACAGCCAGAGGTATCCATCCTTCCCTGTTTACTTTCCACCATTTTGCCTTCTCTGAATTTGGAAGTCCTTACTCTTATTATTATTATTCTGATTCACCGATGCATCTCCTATATTTATAAAAAGTAAATTTTTTAAATGTTTCTTATTCTTTTTTTTTCCTAGGATAGTACTGCCTTTTATATTAGGACATAAAATGTGATTTTTAAAAAACAATTTTGACGATATTATCCAAAAGCACTGGGAAACCCTTATAAATTTGAATTAATTTTTCAGTGTAAATAACACTTCCATTCTTGAGGACATAAGACTTTTGTGATAGGAAATGTCACAAGGAATACTTATAAAATATAAGCTCCCACATGATAACCCAGATCCATTAGTTCATTTAATAAAGAAGAATTATATCTAGAAAACTTTTAACAGATTATGAAATTGAAATAAGGATCTAATGTTATCTTGACTAAAATAGTTGACAGTGGGAGAAATTCTCAGTAATTGACTGTGCTGGACTTAGACTTCCACAGCGTTTATAGAGATTCTTAGTTACGAAGGGGTTTATTTTGATGTAAAAATTCCCACAGATCTTTTATGATGGTATCATGATAAATACTTAATTTTTGCAGTGAGGGAAACAGAATGGATTTTTTCTCAGCATCGTCAGGGATGTGTCCATGAATAGAATCCTATTAAAAGAGTATTTGAAACAGAAGTACGTAAAGAGAAAAATGGTAAAGTTTTTAGAGATGAACAGATATTTTCAGAGGAGGGATTTGTCTGCATCACAAGTAAATGGGGTACATGTGAGGGTGAGCCTATATGAGGGTTTAGAGACTGTGCCTTCCAGGTTCCTATGGTTCAGAGTTCTGGTTTGGCTCAGATTTCTTCTCCTCGTAAGAAGTATGGATCTATCTACCTGAATGCTTATTGTACATTCAAAGGAGGTTGTGAATCTGAAATATATTGTGTGCTGTAACATTGAAAGATACCGTAACTATGCTTGAAATTATTGTTTAGTTTCATCATCCTATAATCAGGAACAACAATTTTACCATACCAGTGGTGACCCATCTAATATTAAAGGGACCACAAAATATATTTGCTGAAGTTAAAATAAATGATTAAGTTTGTTAAAAAAAATCAAAGACATGTTTACAGAAGATTCATAGACTGACAGGATTTTCAAAATAAATATTTGTTAGTGTTCACCCAGCATTCTGTCCTTTTCATGGATATTAACAATTTTTTAGTGATTTTTTTTTGTTGTTCTTCTAATTTTCATGGCATATGAAATGTTGCCAGTCTATATTTTTTTCAGATTCAATATGTTACTTTTGTTTTAGAAAGTTTACAATATAACTTTCCCCAATTGCCAGAAATCTCTTCATTCTAAAAATATATACATTTTTAGGCTATACAGTGCCTCCATAATGCTTTTGATCAGAGAGGGATTAAAAGGGACTAAAAGAATGTTTATATTTAATAGCAATAAGAAAGGTCCCAACTATTTATACGTAAGGTCTATATATTTCCAGAACACTTTATCTTTCCTATCTTTTGAAGTTCATCTTTCCTGACCTTACTGTGATAAGATTTTATTTTCTATTTTTACTCCTTTGTAATCTGCCCTACTTTACCATGTGTTCTCTGTATGCTCTTCAGGGCCCTATAGCCAGCCCCTGCTATCACCTGAAAGACTAGAGGTGAGAATACCTGTCATTTATTTGTACTCCGTAATGCTTGGTGTAGTGCTGATTCAAAAAAAGTGCTTTATAGACATATGCGTGCATTTGATCACTTGATCATAGCTTTTCCAGTGATGCAAAGTCCTTAATGGGTTCATGTTTTTGGTATGTTTTCTTTTATTCCACTTCCCTCCAAGCTTTACTATCCCTTTCTACTTAAAATTATTTTTCTGTGGTCTACCCAACTCCTTTAGACCATTTAATCTCATCACACCCTCCTATAATCTTATTCCATAAGAGCCCAGGCTATCAAAATCTTATTTTGTTTAACAATTATTTTTAAATGTGCTGTTGCTTCTTTTTCTGGTATTATTCACTTTTTTTCTGCACTATAGTGGTCTTAGAATAAAAATAAGTTTACAAATCCATATTCTTCTGAGAACTCTAGCCCCCTTCAGGTTCCTCACATGTACTCGTGGATTGGCTTGAATCATCCATGCATCCTTTTACTACTTTTCTCCTTTATTTTGTCTACTAATGGCTGTGATAGCTCCTCTTTTTGCTAATTCCAAAGGAGCAGCTTTGCTTATCATCCACTAAAGATTCTGCTACTATTCCAGGTCTATATTACCAATTATTGAAGTTCCGCATCAAGGATAGTGCTGTGTCTACCAAATGCATTCTGCTGCATCCCTGATGAATCATTCATGCAGTTTCTTATTGTTGCTACAATAATTGGTCCCATCATCCATTGTTGGAGAAGCTAGAACCATTATAGGGAATGACTTGTACTTGCAGTTTGGTTTTTACCCTTTTAGGTCTTACATTCTCTTTTATTGCAGTCTGGTCTGGCCTAAAAAAAAAAAAAAAAAAAAAA
>NC_048218.1:106024711-106032614 GCF_002007445.2 Ailuropoda melanoleuca
AAAAAAAAAAAAAAAAAAAAGTGGGTAAGAAGCATCATGCTATGCTCAGCCTTATCCTGATAATTGCCCTATGTCCAGTCTAGTTCCATGTCACAATGTAAATGCACTCAAAGACCTATGACTTAAATGTAATTTTCTCTTTTAAAAAACTACTAATGAAGCAACATGAAGTTATAAAAAACTAGAAATTTATCATTTAGTTCTGAACACAGATGATAAAACAAACCATTTTCCCCAATTATTTTTCTCTATATGCTTCCTCTTTGTTTAGAATATACGGTGAGAGTCAAAGCACTTACCTCCTTTGAGGGTCATCTGTGCTTAAAATAGAGCTCTGAAAATAAGGAACACGTTATGTATGGCAATGATAAAATTCATTCTTAGATGCAAAAACTTATTTAAAAAACATTAGTATGGACAAAGCATTTTCACAAATTCAGTACCTTTGTCTATTAGTTTGACACAATCATGGCTAATGGATTGACTTACATGCCTTCATGTGTGTGAAAGAAAGTTTAGTTTTTCTCCATTGATTGCAACATAGAGGAAAAAGAAAGGGAACTCGAATACCAGTGAGAGAACGCTGATCGAATGCTTATAATACTAGAAGCTGGGGAACATACATCTAAATCCAAAGAAAGGTTATGTAAGCTTCTCTTGCCTATGTTTGTTTAGGAATTAGATAGATCATTATCTGCCTTAAGTTTCAACAGTCAGTTCTGGACAGATCAGAGTAAAAAAAAAAAGACAATTTTCAGAGTTTTGGTTTTGTTGTTGTTGTTTCGGTTTTTTGTTTTTGTTTTTGTTTTGCCTAACCCTCTAAAGGTGCCAGTATCTATGGAGACTGAGGATTTTTTTTGTTTGTTTGTTTATTAGGAATTAGATAGATCATTATCTGCCTTAAGTTTCAACAGTCAGTTCTGGACAGATCAGAGTAAAAAAAAAAAGACAATTTTCAGAGTTTTGGTTTTGTTGTTGTTGTTTCGGTTTTTTGTTTTTGTTTTTGTTTTGCCTAACCCTCTAAAGGTGCCAGTATCTATGGAGACTGAGGATTTTTTTTGTTTGTTTGTTTATGATTTTATTTATTTATTTTAGGGAGAGAGGGAGAGACAGAGTATGAGCAGCAGGGGTGGGGGAGACAGGCAGAGGGAGAAACAGACTCCCTACTAAGCAGGGAGCCGACGCAGGGCTCCATCCCAGAACCCAGAGATCATAACCCAAGCCAAAAACAGGCGCTTAACCAACTGGACTCTTAACCAACTGATCCACCCAGGCGCCCCAAATATACAACTTTAAAGTGAAATATGTTTATATATATCTAAAGATTTGCTTAAGTTCACATGTCATGATTCCATTAGTTTCATTTTAAATAAAATTATGGAGAATTTAAAGTAAATGTCCAAGAAAATAGCCAGTAGGTTAAAAATATTTGTCTTGAGAAGTTTGGAAGCACTTTTTTCAGCTGCTACACTGTTAGTCACGTTAGGCCTCTCTCTCTTCTGTTTTACAATTCAGGGTTTAAAAAAATTATCTTTGCATTTATCTTCATTTGCAAATTGAGAGGTTTAGTTATTGAAATAATCATAAAAGGACCAATTTCAGAACTTCGAGCAGACATTTTTAATGTGGACCATTTGTCTCTGATATCAATTTTATCTGATTACTTTATTACATATGCATGCTACAAGTGACAGATAGTTTTAATATCTCCATGATTAATAGAATATTTTTCTTAGGTTCTCCTGCAGAGAAGAATATCATAATGAAATATTGATACAATTCTAAGAACAGCAAAATTGTCATGATACTTAGGGAAGTCTTTAAAACTAAGATTGTATTTTCTCTGACTAAGCAGGTTGGGTATTTTACAGCTAAAGAATCAAATACTCTATTGATTTTGTTATGGAAAAATCATCTCATAAGATTTCTGTGTTCAAAAAAAGTTCTTTCTAATGACCTTGGTTTTCATGGACTTCGGTCATACTTGACTGAATAATATTAAATTTGTCAATGAGATCAAACTGAGAGTTAGTAACTTAGAAATTCATATTAAATGTCACAGTTTGCACAAAATTGGGGGAAAAAAGAATAATTAAAATCTGGAGAACATTCAGTAGAAACAAGTGATGTGTACTTAGGGAAGAAAAAACTTGGTAAAAAATATAAGATGGGTCATTTATAAACTTGTGTGATTAGTGAAGGAAAAGATTTTAGATATAGTGATCTAGAAATACAATATCTATGTAGTGTATTGCATTATTCATTCTCTCCCTGGTCTTGCCCTGAATTCTTCTATGCATTGTTTTTTCCCATTGACATTGGCTTGATCACATCACCAGCTTTGGCTAATGGACTATGAATAGATATAATATTGGATGTGCTTCTGTGGATTGCCCAGGTCCCTCTTTGAGCATCTGCTTTCTGTTAGGAGAACAGCATGGCCCTGATGGTGGCTGTCCTTCAGCTTGGGACCAAGAGTGTCAAGATACGTAGAGCTAAGTCAAGCCCAGCAGAGCTGCAGCCAACCTGCAGCCTTCATGTAAAGTGAGCAGGAAATACATGCTTCCTATTGTGAGCCACTGAGATTTGGGGAATGTTTGTTGTAGCATCGAAAGCTGATTAGGAAATCAGTCAGTAATACGGGGCTGGAATACCCTAACAGGGACGCATAACGTCGAAAACTTTAGTTAATCCTCCTGCTCTTTGCCTCTGCGTCTTTTCTTAATTTTTCTATAAATTTTGCCCTCATTCTCACAGGGAAAATATCGAGAGACCTGTACTTAGGAACTGAATGAAGTAACAAATGTTCTAGAATTATACATCCATATATTTAAAAGATACTGATTGAAATACAACCATCGCCAGGCTCTGCTTTACATACTGGAGAAGGCAGTGACAAATAAAAATGTAAGTCCCTGCTGTCTGGGAGCTTAAATTCTAGTCATGGAAACAAACGATAAACAAATCAACTCATCAGTGATCAGTGGTATGAAGAAAAACAAGGCAAGGTAAAAGAACAAGGAGTGACTGGGGCTGGTGTCGTTCTGGGTATGACTGTCAAGAAGGACTCACTGAAGATAGAGTACTTGCACCAGTTACCTGATGCTATAGAAGAACCTGGGCTTTGCCGTGAGTCAGACCTGACGTTGACATGCAGGTCCTGTGCTGAATAAATGAGTCACTGACCTTAGCTAAGTCATCCTATTTTTCTGATCTTAGTTCCTTCGACAGTAAAATGGTAATTATAATGTAAATGCCATAGGCATATTGGAGGGTCAGTAGTTAAACACTTAAAGGGATCAGCACTATATGTACCATAGGAAGTTCTTAATAATTGGCAGTTAGTATTACAAGCATTAAAACCAGGGAATGGCCTAGGGGACCTGGGATCAGGTACTATTGTTACTCTGAAGTGGAATTGGGAGTGGCTGTAGTCATGCAAGGTCCACAAGAGGGGTCTTCCAAAGAATTTTTATGGGATGAGGGGGATAAGCAATCAGTAAAGTAAAGCTCTTACTGCCTGGAGTGGAGAACAGAACAGGGCAATGAAGACAGTGGGCCTCTGAGTCATTTAGCAGCAGGTCACGTAGCCCCTGAGGCAGCCCCGGAACCACCAATAAGAGGAAGGAAGCACAACTGGAGTCTAGCTGAATGAACGGCTGCTTCCACTGGCTTTCGATGCCTTTATGGGCCTACTCGGGTGGCTCCTTTGGTAAACACCCTCCTTCTCTAGCAGTGGACATCATTGTTCGAATTTCTCTCATTCTTCTGAAGACAGAGTAATACGGTGAAAATGGCAACTAGTTGGAGTCAGAAGACCCGAAATCCTGTCGTGACTTTAGAATTATTTTAGTTTTTTGTGTGTTTTTGTTTTGTTCTGTTTTGTTTTGTTTTTTAACCTCTAAAATCACTGGGGCACCTGGGTGGCTCAGTCAGTTGGGTGTCTGCCCTTGGCTGGGGTCATGGTCCTGGAGTCCTGGGATCAAGTCCCACATTGAGTCCCGCATCAGGCTCCCTGCTCAGCCAAGGGCTCCCTGCTCACTTTGTGGAACCAGTTTTTCTTCTTTCGGACTAGGTAGGAATTCTGAGCCTGGAAAAGTGGGAAGAGAAGTGGAAAGGATGGAGTTGGCAGAACGGGGAGAAGTTCTGGCCCTTGGTTATCCTTATGGAAGGCCACCACCTAGCAGCTCTTTTGGAGTGTTCCCGGGTGGAGGGTAGGGATGTAGATACTGTATGTAGGAATGAAGGTAGAGAGGGAGATCAAGACTCTTTGACTAAAACTAGAAATGAACAGTCAGTAAACAAGCCATCACTTTTACATAAAATTCCGTGTTATCTTTTCTTTAACCTAAGAAATATTTGCAAAGGCTTTCATATTATTTCTGTTATTTCTACCTAAATGTGTGTGTGTGTGTGTGTGTATGCATACACATTACTTTAAATGTAGATACTATAAAAATAAAAATAAGCTTAAAATTTGGTTTATTTTCAAGGTTCTTTCACCAACCTGAACAACCTAGCATCTAACAGGAATGATTATTTAAATGTTTTAAATATTTACTAAGATTATTACAATTTATATAAATATTTTCTTCTTAAGACACAAACTTAGACAATAAAGCACCATTTAAATAATTTCAACAACTAGAAAATACATTTTCTAGGGGCACCTGGTGGCTCAGTCAGTTAAGCATCTGACTCTTGGTTTCAGCTCAGGTCATGATCTCATGAGCCCTGGGATTCAGCCCCAAGTTGGGCTCCACATTCAGCAGGGAGTCTCCTTGAAGATTTTCTCCCTCTGCCCCTTCCCTCACTCGAGTTCTCTCTCTCTCTCCAAAATAGTCTTTAAAAAAAATTTTTTTTTCTAAAAAGGCACTCAGTTAACACTCATAAACTCCCTTGTCTCTGTGTGAATTAAACCCAAATAATAACTCTCCCTGTTAATCTGTCTTCTGGACATCTCCCATACTTCCAGCTACTCGATGGATATTCACATTTGGGAAAAACACTCCATTTGTTTTAAACTGAATTAATTTCTCTTCCAAAAGGTGATCCTTATTCTGAGCTTTCTCCGAACATCTTAGAATCATTTTTAATCAGTCTTTCCTTTTCATCCATGACCACTATCTTCATCTTTTTCTATCCGCAGTACTTCGTGTTATGGGAGTCCCTTCCGAGCCTCTGATATCATGGGGCTATGGCATTACTCATCTCTCTTGGGAAGAATATGGTATTAATAAGTTGTGACTAATAACCAAGTTGCAAAAAGACCCCTGTGCCCTTTTCCTATTCATTTCCCACAAGACAAATTATACACACTGTAACAAGGAGAGAAGACAAATTACACATATTGCAAATTCCTGTGAGAAATCCCTCTTTGTCTAGCCAATTATGTATATTTGCTACTTGAAGTTTATTTTAGAGAATAGAAGAAAATCTTGTCTTTCGGCACCCAAGTGAGGTTAAGGATGTTGTGATTCGATGTCAGCATTGAACATGCCTCGAATGAATTAAGAATTATAATTGGATGCCAGTTGGGGTCTTGGTTTCTGTCCCAGGGAAGGTAACAAAACAAATTAGAACATATTACCGCATTCAAGTCATTGCTAGGTAATTGCCTGCAAGCCTGTCTTCGGGCTATAAGCAAAGCAGTTTTAGGTGTTTGCCCAAGGACCAAGTGAGTTTAGGTGTCCAGGGTACTTGGACTTTGAAGAAATGTCACCTCTGCTGGACAAGGACTGTGAAGAGTGCGTGTAATATCTGCTTATTGCCTAGGATTTTCTTTTTTTTTAATATTTTTTATTATATTATGTGAATCACCATACAGTACATCCCCTGGTTTCTGATGTAAAGTTCGATGATTCATTAGTTGCATATAACACCCAGTGCACCATGCAATACGTGCCCTCCTTACTACCCATCACCAGTCTATCCCATTTCACTCACCCCCCTCCCCTCTGAAGCCCTCAGTTTGTTTCTCAGAGTCCATAGTTTCTCATGCTTCACTCCCCGCTCTGATTACCCCCCTTTCTTTATCCCTTTCTTCTCCTACCGATCTTCCTAGTTCTTATGTTCCATAGATGAGAGAAACCATATGATAATTGTCTTTCTCTGCTTGACTTATTTCACTTAGCATTATCTCCTCCAGTGATTCGATAGTAAAGGAGTGATAAAACAAAACAAAACAAAACAAAAAACCTTTTAAAATGGTCTCTTGTCTTAATGTACTAAAACTGTTGTCCTGTCGTAATGGAACTAAAGCAAGGCCTGGTCAGACAAATGTCAGCCTCTAATTTGTGTAGGTCCAAGACATTAAAAGAATATCACCTACTATGTACATGCATAGGTGGCCGTGGAAACTCTCTATGTCGAAGAAACGTCACAAAAGTGCTTTTCTCAGTCCTCAGCTGCCTACCCTATGTCTCCATGTGGACACATCTGAATCTTAACATAGGTAATCTGAATGTTTTTGAAAGTATTATTAGTTACTAATTGGCATTCCCTTTTTTATCTTCCAGATATTATAGATGCTGAAAGAGGTATATTAAAATTTCCCATCATGAAGGTATTTTATCATATTATCTTGATAGATATTCCTAATAGTTATTTTTTATATGAGTGTAGTTGCCACGTTGTTTGATGCATAGGCTCACGGCTGCTGTATTTCCTTCATGATTATGCCTGTATCATAACATAGTGTCTCTCTGTCCTAGTTTCTTATTCTTATATTTCACCTTGACTAATATTTGCCACTCCTGATATTTTTATTCGCATTTCTTAGCATCTCTTTGATCATCCATGTATTTTCTAATTTTATTTATCACATCAAGTATGTTTGTTGTGCATAATAGGTAACCGTTTTTTTAAAAAACCAAATTTGACATCTTGTCTTCTGTAAGAGACTTGAATTAATTTGTGTTTAGTGTATAAAGTAATATACTTGATGTTACTCCTTTAGTCTTTCTTAGTAATGCTATTTATTTTAGTTTTTTTCTTTACACTTTTCCTTTAAAGAGTGCGAATTGTTGTTGTTGTTGTTTAATTATGCAGTACTTTACAAATGTGTACACACCGTGTGAAGGGGTCGTGCTAGCCTTTGCATTATTCCATTTTGATATATAAGTTGCAGGAGTTTGCATGGATCATGTGTGTTAGTTCCCCTCTGCAAAACTAAATTCTTGACCTCTCTTTCCACAGCTTCTGGAAAGATTTCTCTTTCCTGATCTTCTCCTCAAGCCAGATCCTGGGAGTCAACTGTCATTCCTGTTTTTTTCCTCATACTCACTTCCAGTCTTTCAGTAAATTCTGTTCTTCGTGTCTGAAATACCCTTCCACCTCTCTGCACTACCATGGCTACCACTCTAGTCCAAGCAACTCTGATTGTTCCCCTAGATAGCTGTAGTAATTTCCCCTGATCTCCCTATTCCCAATAAAGAAAAATATGCAACATTTGCATAGTTCTTGTGAGAAATTCCTCTTTGTATTTGTTTTGTTTCCCACCAGTACATTTTCCATACAACCTTTAAAAATATATAAAACCTGATCATATTGTCTGCTTTGTCCAAAGTCCTTTGATAGCTTCCTTTTGGGAAGAAATATCAAATTCCATGTGAAACAAAATTTCAAATCCTTAGAATGACTTGATGTGAATTTATATGATCTGACCCCCAGCCTTATTCTTTAACCTCATGTCATATATACATATTCTGTTTGCTGAAAATGCTCCAGACGCACTGACCTTCCTTCCACTGCTGCTTCTGCTGCTGCTTCTTCTTTAAATATTTATTTATTTATTTATTTATTTATTTATTTATTTATTTGAGAGAGTGAGAGAGAGAGAAAGAGAAAGCAGGGGCAGGGGGAAGGGCAGAGGGAGAGGGAGAATCTTTTTTTTTTTTTTTTT
>NC_048218.1:106032815-106043171 GCF_002007445.2 Ailuropoda melanoleuca
AGTCTTAAGCAGAGTCCATGCTAAGTGTGGAGCCCAATGTGGGGCTCTGTCCCACGACCCTGAGATCACTACCCTGAAATCATGACCTGAGCCGAATCTAAGAGTTGGACACTTAACCAAATGAGCCACCCTGGCGTGCCTTCCCTCTGCTTCGTAAAGGTACCAACCCCATTCACACTTCTGGAACCTCTGATGCCCTGTTCCATTGGCCAGGAATAATCTCTCCCCCTAATCTTTGTATCACTTTTTACCTCTTGTTGGTCAGATTTGTTCTTAAATACTCCCATCTCAAAAGAACCTTAACTTGTTATTCAGTCAATGGTAGGGTCTTGTTCTCCATCATGCTTACTTATTACAATTTACAATTAAGTCTGTCTTTGTGTGCTTACTTATACACTGTCTTTTGTCTGTTGTTTTCCTCATGAGTCTATACATGCCATGGTAACAGAGACCACCCTGTCTGGTTCACTGATGTAGCCAGTACCCCAGTACTCGGCACAGTTTCAGGCACATCAGATAGTGCCTGGTAAATATTTCTTGAATGAGTAAACACGTGATTGAATGAACAATGTCAATAAAATCCCATTTACTCCATAGGAGTACATTTAGACCCCCAAATTAACAAGAGATATGCAATACAAGAATTCTGATTAATTTATGTTTAACTCAAGCATATGCAGTTAGGAAAGCCTTCACTTAGAACAACAAACTTATATCCTAGGCATCAGTGTTTATGGAACCCAAACTCAAAATTTTGGTAGGTGCTGAATTTGGAAGACTCTGTTTTCTACTCCTACTTATCAATTCTTATATACAATAGCAGTGACTTAAACTACTGAAAGTATCTTATAACATGTTTTTAATCTATCAATAATGATAAGCTTAATGAATACAGTTGGTTCTTATCTGAATATATACATTACTATGCCAATAGGCTAAACTTCTTTTTTTCTAGTAGAAAATGCACTATAAGTTTAAGAGTTTGTTTTGTTTTATTTTTTGCTGCTTTTTAGAAAATCTATCTATAAAACTGGTACACCCTGGAATGTCTTTCTTTAGAAACAGGACTAAAAGAAAAAAAAATTCAATTCCATACATTGATTAATGGATAAAGGTAAGAACCATAGTCTTGCCAGAAAAAAAGAAAAAAGAAAGTCTGACAACTAAAATTTAGGATTGTGTCTGAAATCCCATTCAGGAGGAAACAGTAAAATACAAAGTTTCAAAAGCAGACACCAAAGAATGAGGGCAAGGTCAAAGAAAAGCATTTTATGAGACTTGAAAAGTAGAACTTTAAAAAGTACAATAGCCTATGATGTAGTTTAATATAAAGAAAAATGAAATGTCTCAATAAGACATCAGCTAGAACTTATCATTTTCCTATTTTATGCTTCTCACTGGTGGCACTTTGCAGAGAGATACCCAACTACTTTCATTAATGACTTTTTTACCATATCGGTTCCATCATTAGAGGAGAATAAAATTTTCTCCCTTCATTGAAAAAGCAAATTTGTGACTGTAATATTTACTATTGGGAAAGAGTATCTTAAAAGAAAAATTTTGTTTGTTTGTTTCTTTTCTTTTCTTTTTTTCTTTCAGAAGAAAAAAGAATATTATCTAAATCCCTTGGCTTTAGAAGCAGTTGATTTCACACCCAATAGAGTAGAAGAAAGAAAGTGAGACATACATAACAAGATGAGGAATGCCAGGAACATTGGGCTAGCTAACCCATGTCCAAGGCTCCTCTTTTGCCTGCCAACAAAACAGAAGATGGAAAAGTTAAATACTTAATATCCCAGTATCCCATGTAACTAGAGGGTGGCTGCATGTTATAGCTGTCTTGAGCCAATAAAACCTAAGTGGAAATCTGCTGGGGGGATTTGGGGAAAGGATATATTTTTTTTTCTGACAAAATATTAGTCACACCCTAGGCAGTACCCTGACCCCACCTTTTCTGCCAGGAATGTGAATGTGTAGTCTGGTGCTATGGAAGCCTTCTTGCAGTCCTGTGGAAAAGCTGAGTGCTGCCCTCATGTTGCTGAGCTGCTGAATCAATGTCAGAAGCTACTGAACTCCAGACTTCTTGTTAGGTGAAAATAAATTTTATTTCTTAAACCACTCTTTCCTTTTACATGGAGCCAAAAGCATTCCTGCCTTTACATGAGAAGAAAACTGAGACAAGTCCTTTGACAGTGGATTTCAGCATTCTGATGCAGTCAAGTACACAATTATTGATCCCTTACCATTCAGCAAGTTCTTTAAGTTTTAGTGTAGTTTTAAATTTTAATATTTGCACATGTATAAATACTACAAACCTCCAAATAAGAAAACTTGAAAAAAGTTCATTACTTTTTAAAAAAAGATTTATTTATTTATTTATTTATTTATTTTAGAGAGACAGAGAGTGAGTGGGGGGAGGGGCAGAGAGAGAGGGGGAGAGAAGAGAATCCCAAGCAGACTCCTAGAAATAAATAAGTATATATGAAGTTGAAATATAATTAAACTTTCACATGAGTCTTGTTGTAAGTTAGTATCATTTACACTTCTAAAGTTACTGAAGCTTAAACTGCAGTATGACTTTTAAGAGGCCCTGTATGGTACTGGTAAGCACTGGTATAAAAAGGAAAAAAAGACATGGTCCTTAAATTTAAGACACTTGCAGCCTAATATAAAGTTTCTCCATCCTGGCCGCACACTAAATTACAGCAGAAATCAAAACACCACCACTCCCCACCTCACAGTTTCCAGCCTGCATCCCTAGCATTATGGTCTCATTGGTCTGGGGTGGAGCCCCGTATCAGCACTGTGTACGCCCCTGTGATCCTAATGTCCAATCAGAGTTGAGAACCATTCCTCTACTGGGTAAGCATTCATATTCATTTCCAATGGAGCTGGGCAAAAAAGCTTTTTCCAAGGAGGGCTAATCTATGCAGTAGAGTAGGAAAGAATGTGCTTGAGTAACCTAATCAGCATGGGCGGTAGCCGTCATCCTTTACACTCAGGACTTCAAGATGGCAATTAATTATTGTGAGTGGAGTATCTGTAACACTCTTGCTTATGATTTTTTTCTGGGTAAACAATGGGTAACCTTTTAATTATATTTCATTTATTTGAGATTGTTCCTATATTGCTTCGTGTACTTGAGAAAGGGATATGAAAGCATGGACTAAAAGATTTTCTACATTTAGCCTTCCTTTCTTGCTTATGATTTTTTTCTGGGTAAACAATGGGTAACCTTTTAATTATATTTCATTTATTTGAGATTGTTTCCTATATTGCTTTGTGTACTTGAGAAAGGGATATGAAGGCACGGACTAAAAGATTTTCTACATTTAGCCTTCGTTATCAAGTTAGAAATTAATAATAGATGTACAATGATGATGATAGTAAGTAGATATGTTAATATTTTGGTTATTTTATAAGAAGAGGATTGATCATGTAACAAACATTGGTTGAGCACCTGCTTCATGACAAGCATCTTTCTAGACACTGAGAGCACACAGAACAGCACAGAAGAGATCCTTTCCTTAGAGGCTTGTAGTCTAATGGGGTAATTCTATTTCCTCAGACTTTTTTGCTTAAAAATCAATAATTTCTCTATGAAGCGTATTTATATAAAAAGTTCTCATGCACTTTTTTTTAATGAGTAACATTTTAGAATGTTTTTTTACTTCAGAACAACACAGATTTGTTTTTGTGGCAGAGTTGGCCATACTTCCTGGTTGTTAAAAAAATTGATAAATAAAATACAAAGCAAAAAGAAGAAAAATTTGGATTAAAAAAATTGCTTAATCCCGGAATTAACTGTGGATAATATTTTGTCATGTCTTCCAGACATTTTTCCATACACAGAAACACACATTTCAGAAAATGAAATCATACCTTTATGAAGCAGATTAAGACACTTATAATTTAAAATACAATGTAATCAAATCAATATATTTTGGTACAAAATATATTAAGGTATTTTATTTTATCTTTATTATTTAAAAATTTTATTTATTTATTTGTGAGAGAGAGAGAAGGGAAGAGGGAGCACAATCAGAGGAGCGGCAGGCAGAGGGAGAAGCAGGCTCACCGCTGAGCAGGGAGCCTGATGTGGGGCTCAATCCCAGGACCCCGGGGTCATGACCTGAGCTGAAGGCAGATGTTTAACTAACTAGCCACCCAGGCACCCCATATTAATCTATTTTAAAAACAAAACCTTCTAAAGCAGTATCCTTGTCAGAAGGAACAGAAATTGACCCAGTTAGATTCAAAAGTGAAGATTTATTTTAAGAATTCACGTAGCAATAAGGGAAATGGAAATACTTCCAAAATATAGAACAGCCAGACCTCTTAGAGATGGCTCTAGTGTTCAGGAATTGGAAGATTTTTCAGGTTCCAGACTAATCTTATTGATTAGGTAACCGTGAGGCTCCCTCAGCTTCAGGTTTTCTTCTTTAGGATCTCCTCTTACTGCTGCACCAACGTGGCTCAGCTCCATTTGCTCTGTTTCCCTGCTGCGTCTCTTCTTACGGGACTTGTCACTGTCAACCCGATGATGCTTCCACCAAACACGTCCGCTTATTTTAACACCACTCATGCAGCCCAACTTGCCATAAAGTTACTAATATCAACCTATTCCTCAGACGCACACACATACACACGTGTGTGCGTAAATCCTGATGAAAACGTTCCAACACAAGAGGTTGATTACATGCTCATTTGAGCACATGTACATTCATGTTTCCCCATGACTTGACTGCACTCGTGTTTTCAGCCAACAGAAACTCGTGCTTTCTAGTTCAATTTCAGCCGATGGAAAAGTGGTCCTTTACACGCTTGGCTGACGAGCTTTCTCTACCAGGCTACCCTCATCATCAGAGATGAGNGTTTCCCCATGACTTGACTGCACTCGTGTTTTCAGCCAACAGAAACTCGTGCTTTCTAGTTCAATTTCAGCCAATGGAAAAGTGGTCCTTTACACACTTGGCTGACGAGCTTTCTCTACCAGGCTACCCTCATCATCAGAGATGAGAGGATTCTGCAGCATGTATGAAAATGATAATGCTGGATCTTTTACAAAAACTAAAGAAAAAAAAAAAAAAAGAAAGTATGCTGGGTGGCTGCTGAAATGAGACTTTGGAAACTATTCAAGATGCTTTCAAGGAAATGGTCAAGGTCTGAAGGGACAGATAACGTGGTGTGGGAGGGGCGGGGCGTGGGAGCCTTTGCATTTCAGCAACTACAGCATCTGTAGCTGCGGCACGGAGTCATGACGTCAGGTGACTGCCAGTGTGTGGTATAAGTGACCGTCCTCAGATAGACTGCACCAGTAGCCTTCAGACCGCAGAACGCTTCTGTCTGGAGGGTACATGGNAAAAAAAAAAAAAAGAAAGTATGCTGGGTGGCTGCTGAAATGAGACTTTGGAAACTATTCAAGATGCTTTCAAGGAAATGGTCAAGGTCTGAAGGGACAGATAACGTGGTGTGGGAGGGGCGGGGCGTGGGAGCCTTTGCATTTCAGCAACTACAGCATCTGTAGCTGCGGCACGGAGTCATGACGTCAGGTGACTGCCAGTGTGTGGTATAAGTGACCGTCCTCAGATAGACTGCACCAGTAGCCTTCAGACCGCAGAACGCTTCTGTCTGGAGGGTACATGGAGGCAATTCAATTTCTAGACTCTTCTAGGGATGCACTTCACTGAAACAGATGTGCCTGAATCATGTTAAGATGTTAAGTCAGTTCTTTTTCTCCCACAATTGTCCTTCCCCTCCTTTACTCCCACCCACACTGAAAGTTTTCTTTTTTCTTTTTTTAAAGATTTTATTTATTTATTTGAAGGAGAGAGAGAGAGAGCTCACATGAGTGGAATAAGGGGCGGAGGGACATGCAGACTCCCTGCTGAACGTGGAGCCCGACTTTGGGCTTGATCCCAGGACCCTGAGATCATGACCTG
The DNA here is from genome assembly GCF_002007445.2 of Ailuropoda melanoleuca. Classification (NCBI taxonomy): domain Eukaryota; kingdom Metazoa; phylum Chordata; class Mammalia; order Carnivora; family Ursidae; genus Ailuropoda; species Ailuropoda melanoleuca. The sequence continues at coordinate 106,038,758 of NC_048218.1, forward strand.
AACTGAAGTCAGACACTTAACTGACTGAGCCACCCAGGCACCCCCTGAAACTTTTTCTGGGATGTAAAAGCTTCCACATCCCAGTTAATGGGAAAACTTCAAAGAATGGTATCTTTAAGTCTTTTAAAATCAAGACATCATTATATAAGGCTTATCTTTCCTCTTTTTTATTTAGTCTTTTTTGTAAGCAAAATTCCAGGAAGGTCCCTAAGATTCCCACCTCCTGATATACAACATGCTGTATATTCCTCCCTTCTGGAGAATGAGTAGGACCTGTGGGTATTATGGAATAGTCACTCCTAAGATTACATTACAGTGTGTAAGACTATCTTAACAGACCAGAGGGAGAGATTTTTCTGGGATGGCTTGTGCAAACAGCATGGAACAAGGAACCGAGAGTGGCCCCTGGCTGACAGCCAGCAGCCAAGTTTTGAAGCTGCAAGGAACTGAATCCTGCCAAAAACCACCTTGGAAGAGAATCATGGAGTTCAGAGAATAAAATGCCCCAGCTGACATCTAATGAGAGTACAGCAGTGTTATGAGACCCTGAGCAGAGATCCCAGTTAAGCCAGGTTGAACTCCTGACCCGAGGAGACTGTGAGATGATAAGTGCATGTGGTTTTAAGCTGCTATATTTGTGGCAATGTATTACACAGCACAGAAAAGCAATGCAATCTTTCAAAAAGCATGTGCTGAGCACATACTATATTCTGGACACTGACAGGTAGTCTTTAATGACACTTTCCAAAATCTCTGCCTTCATTAGACTTACCTTTTGGTAGGTAGAGTAATTGTAAACAAGTTTAAATGTAAACTATCTAGCATGTTAGACCATGATAGCTGTTAGAGAAAAAAATGAGGTAGGGTAGTGAATTGTGGGGGGAACAGGGCTGAATAGAGGGAAGTATTGAAAGCTGAGCTGCACACAGAAGGAGTATGTTCTTATAAGAAGGAAGGTAACTGGCAATATTGAGGAGAGAGCTTTTCCAGGCAGAGAGAAGGCCAGTGCTCCCAGAGACGGGTGGTGGGAGGTGGGGAGTCTGGGGGAGGGGACATGACATAGGTCCAGGGAGGAATGACAAAAGACCTAAGAGATGAGGTCAGAGAGGAAAAAGGAGACCAGATCATGCAGAACTTCAAAGGTCATGGTAAGCGTTTTGCCTTTTATTCTGAGTGACATGGAGAGCCAAAGAGGTTTTAAGCAGGGAGTGATAATGATTTGACTTTCCTTTTAACAGATTCACTGTCGCTATTATAATATAATGTGATGCAGTGTGGTGTAGATGAGGGTAATGTGGGATAGATCAACAGGAGGCAGGACTGGAAGCAGAGACACTACCAGTTAAGATCCTGTTGTAATAATCCAGACAAGAAGGGATAGTGCCTAGATCAGGGCCGTGGCAGTAGAAAGAAGTCATTAAATTAGAATCCTTTCTTTTCAACAAAATTGAGAGCAGATATTATTGATAGAGAATTGAAATCTCCTTCCATTCCTTCTACTGATTTATGTAAAGAAGCGCTCTCAGAAAGTATATCTCAAAAAATGAACATGTAGAATAGAATTGATGTTGAAACCCCCTTCTAGCAATAAGTAATATGTATCCATGGATACAAGAACTAATTAAAACCTCCCTAGCTATCTCATTAAGAGATACGTTTTTGGACTTAATATTTTAGTAAAACTTCAATATGTTTTCATAATTTGTATATTAATAATAATAGTAATAAAATTCAGTCCACAAAAAAGTGTCTTTGACATGTAAAACCTTATAAGAATAAAAATTAATTTCAGTTTATATACCCTTATACAAAGATTATTTTCAATTCTTTGATTTCCATCTAGTTGCCAGTGCAAAACAAAAATGGTTAGATATCCATATCTACAAATATAAAGGCCATATAAATTGTTTATTGTTGATAAATAACCCTCAGCTACTATGTGCAAGTCTTGTGAATACCACTTTAATCAGAAATCCAAGAGAGGCAAGAAAATGGGCTTTTGACCCTATAGGAAATATCACTTTGTTATTGCAAGAATATGTTGCATTTATGCCATCTGGCATAGGGATTTGATGAGTTAATTAATTTGGCCTTCTCTTACTTAAGCACTTTGTCTACGAAAATCCACCCTGCTCTCCAAGGCAGTGTCTGACTCAGACATCAGTGACAGTGCATCCTGCAAGCCCTCATGGCATGGAGAGGCAGGCTCTGTCTGTCTGGAGTGCTAGGCCGTGACATGTACAAAAGGAGTCATTCTGTGTGAGTGTTCAATGCCAGATCCTGAGAAACAGAGGATCCTAGTTGTTTTCAATGAATCTATATGTTGTGCTTTCATACTACACAGGGTCCCCCTTGCTCAGGTCTAAGGATTCTACTCCGTTTAAAGGACACATCATTTTTTATTTTAAAATCTCAGTATTTACAAATATAAAAAAATGTTTTTCAACTGTTTACATTTATGATACAAATTATACATTTCAACTTAAAATGGAATGTAGAATACAAAGTTTGACAAAATTATTTTAGGGGTACTAGAGGAAAAAAATGTTTCGGAAATATTGGCTGAGAAGCTGTATCTGGTGCTCATTCGATAGCTTTCCCATTTTTTAAACTAAATATACCTGTGTCTCTAATCCCAATGCATGCAATGAAATTTATTTAGTCCATTTAGTTTCTTTTATACCTTTTTGGGCAGAGCTTTTTGGTCAGGAGGGTTCATGACCTATGGTTTCACCTATTAATTGAGTACCTCTGGTCTAATCTGCTGTGTCTGGGATTTGAGTCACACGTCTGGGACCTCTCTAGCAGGACAATAACGGTCATAGATTGAGTTCTAAGAGTGTATTTATTAATATAAGCTGTGAATTTCAAGTAGGTATTATACTACTGTCATCTTTAATTGGGCAGGGACAAATCCAGCAGACACATATAAGAAAAGGAACAATTACTATCCTAGAAAAGGACCGGAAAAAGATTAGTGCTTGAAAGATACTATTATTTGATGGAGGGATAGCAACTGCAGAGGAATAGAGTAGCTGCACGAACCCCAGATGGTCAACTTTCTGAAGATTCTCAAGAATGAGAGTATTTGGACTAATTTTTCAGCAGAACTCTTTTGGATAGGTATGAAACAATGCACAGTTAAGTGTATGGTCTCTGGAGTCAGAATGTCTGGGTCCTCAGCCTAGGTTCACCACTAACTACCTATGTGCCCTGAGCAAGTTACTTAGCCTGTGTCTCACATTCCACATCCATACACCAGAAATAACAATAACTTCTGATAGGATTGTGAGCATTAAATGAGATAATCACCGTTACTCTGAATAGTGTCTGAGACATATTAAAAACTTAAGAAATGGTAGCTAGTACTATGAGTAAAAAGCTTGTTGGAGCCATTACATATTTTGAATGTAACATATGAGATAGTGTAATTCTCAATTAGTCTGCATTAATGAAGGAAGGAGAGGTGTTGACAATACAGACAACCAGAAATAGAGTAAAAGATCCATCGGCTCATCTTTCCATCATTTCTGGAAATTATCATCAATTAAAAAAATACTTTTCCACTTTTTTATGAGCATCACTTTTATGACAAACACAGAAAGCAATAAACATAAAAAAGCAATTCATTCCTAAAACTGAAACAATGCTTCTCTCGTTTGCCAATACCACCACTCTTTCATACTCCCATGAATCCTCTGAAATTATATACATTTAGAAATGAATGGTGGATTCATTCCTATTCCATGGTTACTTAATATGCATATGGACACCCTTTTGAAGAGGAAAACAGTGAAAGATCTGTAAAATACAACCAAGCGATTCTAGAATTTAAATTCAAAGCAAAAAGACATTCATGCTGTAGTAGGGTAATAGTAAAACCAACAAGAGTTCATTTATTAGCAATAATTTCCAAGTGCGCCTTGGTAGAATTATGGCTCACTAGTCTTGTTTTATTATCTAAAGAGGGGAATTAAGGATATTTCAGTCCTGCTAAGTTGTTATTTTAATTTTAGAAAAACAAAAATCCCTCATATTTCCAAGCCACAGAAAATATCGCATGTGTGTGCATATGCACACACTTTTAAAAGCCATGCCGCAAAATTACTTTCAACTGTAAAACCCAAGAAATAACCACTAGAACTTTAAAAAAAAAAGAAGTCCATATGAGTAAGAAGGAAAATTAGATTTGAAAATCCCAGTTGGACTTGTAGCTACTTTAGAGCCACTATACTCTTTTGTTGGGTACTGGGTTTATAAATATAGATATTGAATACAATCTTTCTATGGAAAGATATTTTTCATCAAACTATTATATTTCAGATAGACATCATTTTCTAGTTTTCATTTAGAAGTCTTTTTTAAGGTAGATGAATAATTATTCTCATTTAGTAAATACGCAGAAAGATATGAG
>NC_048218.1:106043271-106151390 GCF_002007445.2 Ailuropoda melanoleuca
TTGCCTATGTGTGTGTGTGAGTGTGTCTGTATATGTTATTTATATGTGGAGGGGAGGAGTGTGTAGGCGGGAAACTGTGTGTGGGGGGTTGTTGGGAGGAATGCTTAAAAAAAGAAAGAGGTAAGGGAAATAAGGTTGCTGGAGACAGACTCCTCCTCCTCTGCAACATTACTTCAGGTTGACCCATTCCACTAAGTTTTAAGCATAGTTTGGTTTTGGAGTAAATACCCCATCCTCTTAGTATGCCAAGTGAAATTTTCTATGCAGCATATGAGACAAATAAGCAAAAATTCAGAGAACAGTCCTTCTAATTAATTAGGTCAGTGGACAGTTTGTAATGATAAAATGGAAGGAGTATTTTTACCAATTTTATTTTAAAAAGAATGGTAAAAATGTGCTCAGAGGAAAAAACAACACACGGTTCCAAAAACAAGTGTTTTCTTTAAAAATTTTAAAAACACTGTCTCTAAAATTCTGGGAACACAAATTATAAAAACCTCCTTTTAATGTTTTCCTATTTCACATAATCAAGATCTTATAAAAAGAGCAGGTTTTGGCATTTTCAGCATATTAAAGGTGAGCAAAAAATGAATAAACAACAAATACAGAAATCAACATCCCACAGAGATACAGGCCTACCTCCATACTGAAAGAGCTGCCAAGCATTGTTTTCTTTTGATTTGCAGAAAAATTAAGTTGAAAGTATTTGGCGGGACTAATTTCAATCTAACAGCTTAAATTTATTTAACCTTTTGTCTGCTAGCAAAACATACACTTATGCTAAACCCATAGAGTTGCTTTTGCCATCAGAATTAGCAACAGGAAGGTTTGACTTTTCAGCACTGTTTTTGAGGTTTCTTTCTTTTTTTTTTTTTTACATTTTGTATGTTAATGTGCCCTTTAATTCTTTCCAGTTTTCATTGACAGAGGAATACATTTGTTTTAGAAAGAGACTTAGCCTAACTTGAAATCTCTCTAAAATAATTTCCCCAAATTAGCTAATTTAGGAAGAGATGTGAAGGGTAATATTACATCAGCTTCCAAGATGATTGCTTTAGTAAAAAACAAATTAAAGGTGATCAAGTGTAAGTTTATTGCCTTTTTTTAAACTTATGTTTGTTCCATTTTGTATATAACAAAGGATGAAAATTCTGCTTTAGGATTTAAATCATCTCTAGTTGAATGTTTTTGCTTATAAACAGGGAAAAGAACTAATTATAAGAACACTTACCTGCAGTAACTTTTGAGTCTCAACCATCAGTAATACCCCTGAAAACTAAGAATAAATAGTAATGAAAATTATGATAGCAAAGTGCATTGCCTGCAATGTCTACAGTGGGAATAGTATCCAGAAATTATAAAGAAATCCTAAAAACAGGCAATCAATAGGAAAAGGCTATAAAGCCAATAGAATTTTTCATTGAGCAAAGATTTAGAGAAGCCAGTTCACTGTACAAGGGCCCAAATAACCACAGAACATTTCAAAAGATGTTCATCCTTATCAATAATCAAAGAAATGCAAATTAAAACAGCAAGATACTATTTCATACCCCTCAAATGGTTTGTAAGTTTTATTGCAGTGAGAAAGTAACTCACATTTCTGGTGAGGATATATATATAAGTATATAACTTCGGAGAGTATTTGAGCCTTTCTAATGAAGATAAATCTGTACAGACTAGATGGCCACCCCTGGGTATAAACTAGAGACCTTTGGGCATATGCACAAAAGACAGGTCTTAGGGTATATATGGCAGCATTATATGAATATATGAGCAAAATAGTGGAAACAAGCAGATGTCCAACAGCGGGGAATAGGAAATTAAATGATGAAATATTTACACATTTGTGTACTATGTAGCAGTGTGAAATGAATGAATTAGATCTATGCAGATCAAATTAAGGAATCTCCAAAACAATGTTGAGTTTAAAAAGCAAATTGCATAGATATATGCCTGTCTGAGAACAAAACAGGAAACAGAATTTTGAAGGACTAAATCTGACTAAATAAATAAAAATAATATTTACCAGTAGTATTTATTTTATTTTAACAATCCTGAAGCACAGGTAACAAATTTTAACCTTTTTAAATGCTGGGTGGTACATACTCAAGTATATATTAATATTATTTTTTTGTGAGTATGTATTTTAAAAATAATTTCCAAAGGAAAGTGCAATATACTCTGAAAGGATAATTTAAAAAGTTAAAATGTTTTTTTCAAGGAAAAATGCAAGTCTTCATTTGGGTCCTATTTATTTTTAATATTAATAAATTTAAGGGGTGCTTGGGTGGCTTAGTGGGTTAAGCATCTGCGTTTGGCTCAGGTCATGATCCCAGGGTGCTGGGATGGAGCCCCGCATCGGGCTCCCTGCTTGGGGGGGAAGCCTGCTTCTCCCTCTCCCCTGCCTGGTGCTCCACCTACTTATGCTCTCTCTCTCTGTCAAATAAATAAAATTAAAAAAAAAAAAGCTTGAAGAGAAAATTTGAATTTTAAAAAATAAAATAAATAAATTTAAGAAGTTTGTTTGTATGGTTAAGATTACGTGTTTATACAGTAAGATTACCTCATTGTGCAGTATTTTTTCCATTACTTAGACTGTTTGATAAAAATGCACATTACCAGGTTCCATGTCATAGCCAGTGAATCACAATCATCAGGGAACAGCCTGGAAATCTGTATCCTTAACAAGGTCTTTGGTTGATATTGAAATTAAATGAAATTCAGGAAACCTTATTTGATTAAAAACGTTTGAGAAGGCAAAAAATAACTAGTTAAAAGACTGTAAGTAGGCAGTAGTACGGGAGAGGTGTCCATCTGAACCTTGAATGGGGAACTAAAACTTAGGAGCCCACAGAGCAAACAAACATCCAACACAGCAGTCTAGGGGCAGTTAATGTTGTAGCAAACAGATCTGTGCCCCTGTATGATACCTGAGGCAGTCACTGAATTAGAGCAGAGAACTGTAAATCATGTTCCTAATGGTGACACTGAGTCATTCAAAAAAGCCAAATTATGCCTAAGGAAATTCTCTTAAAGGAAAGGAAAAACTAATATATTTCATAAGGAGTTCCATAAAATTGCTTTAAGACATTTGTACATAAAAGTCCTTCTGTTGCCCTCACAATAGTTGTATTCTGGATGTCTTACAGAATACACAAAAGGCCATAAAAGATGTGACACAGTTTTTCTGAAAACCCAGACTGTGCTTCCATGAGGATCTGGCCCCTGAGTAGTGAAAAAGAGGAGAGCATCCACTTTGGGGCAGGAAATGGACTCAAATTTAGCATAAAATAATATTAATAACATGAGAAATAAAGAACTGATATTTGAGTACTTGCGATATGCAAAGCACTATGGCAGGTGTTCTATGTATTGTTTTTCAATTCAAAGAGTTCGTTCTTTGTTTCTGCCACCTATAGGGCTCTCTGTGATAAGTATAGATGTCACACCACCCCCATCTCACGCAACCTACTTGGCAACACACTTACATAGCTACTCTGTACGATATAGAAGATCGAAGTCATAAACAAATAAAGCAAACCTCCCAAATCCAACCCTCAAGCTAAGTGTCTAAAATATCTCTATCGTGCCATTATCATACAGCTGGGTGACGTGCATCAGCACATGGTACTAATTTGTACCTAGTCACTAATTGAGCGCAGCATAATACACAGTGGAGATAGACTCATTGGGAAAAATTTATGTGCATAGATCTCTGTTCTTTCTGAGATCTTTAGATTATGAATTAGACTTCCATCACAAGATAACAAGTTGATTGATCCCATTGCTCTTCATTGTTAAAATTTAGTATATAATCCATTAAGTGTGTGTGTACCTTTTTTTTCACTACTGCTGTGGACTAAAAGTAAAAATAATTTTGAATCACAAGCATGTGGAAGCGCTGAAGTACCCTTATTAGTTAAGAAAACACTGGCTCAGGTCAAGAAAATTGAGGCTGGAAGCATCGGCTCTGAACTAATTTAAGGGAAATACTTCCTCTAAGTCTGCATTTTGTAGGTTCTTCTCTTCAGCCAAGCCTTTTTTTTTTCCCCTTCCCATGTGTTGCTTTATTCTTCTGTGTGTCTAAGTTTTTATCTATATCCCTAAGTTGGCATTGGTTTGATGAACATCTTGAATATTCTTCACTCAAGCCCAGACTTGCTTCAATATTGTATGATGTATAGTCCAATTTGAGAAGCTTCCTCTTGACCATGTCATGGATCTGATTTTCAGTCACGCATTCATATAACTAACTCATGGTACTAAAGCCCTTTCAACTAGATAAGACACACTCATATCAACAGGGTAAGCCAAATAACAAACTTTTTATTAATCTTGTTCGCAGTATCTGAATTCTAAAATCAAGCTTAATTCAGTATAATGAACTAGACTAGGGAATAAAAACTTGAGTGTGGTTTCTTTTTATTAGCCCTACTATCCTGTGGAGCTATCTGGTTTACCAGACCATTTCCAGCTGATAGAGAAGACCAGCCCTTGACCTTCAGGAGCTGGCCTGGCACTATTAGCTAGGCCTTGGTGTTGCTATGACTTGACCTGGTGCTCACAGCTAGGTCTTGGTGTTCTCTTGTTGGACATAACAATTCCCGAGAGCATCAACATCAGGCAGGCCATTCTGTGACTATGATGGGTGAAGACAAAAAACAAGACTACTCTGTGATCATGTCTAAACACAAGCAAAGTATGAATGCTGTCCTAACCATGAAAATGACCAAACATCCTATTCATCTGGCTAATATGAGTGATTGCTGCCCCGCCCCCCCCCAGTCACAACCCTGGCCTCACTCTAGTTTGCCTCCCTGGGAGATAAGATTTATTAGTGATGTCTTATTAGAGATATCTAATTGTAAAATTATTTCCACTTTTTTGATAAAGCCCAATCAATAGCAAATCCCCACTACCTTGGAATATCCCCAAGTTACCCAAACAAAGATCAAATCCTGTAATAAATTCTTTCTTTAAACTCTGTCTTTTTTGAGATGCCCACTGTTTTTCATGGTGTTCATTCTCCTTTGCTGCAATAATACACTCAGCTTGTCTCTTCCTGTGGTCTTTAACTGGAGGACACTGACACAATTCTAGGTCTCTCTAGTTTAGTGAATCAGAACATTGACTCATTATGCCTGATTTCTTTCTTGCCCTCGGGATTTTATTTACACCTGATTCTAGCACTGCCTTAAGCATAGATCATCTCTTAAATCTTTCATCTGCTTTGATTTCTCTCCAAGCTGTCTCCACTTGTATCCAACTCCCACTGACTCTTTTACTAAGACCCTAGACTGTGAACTTGATTTCCCTGTTTGTTTTTCTATATATGTCAGGTATATAGGAAAGTCCTTACTAAAGTTGGTTAAATAAAGACTATTTCTATGAGTAGTCAAGATAGACTAGGCAACTTCCAACTTCTTTTTCTACTCTCAACTTGGATATGTCTCTGAGCCTCATTTAATTGTACCCGCAAATATACATAATCTTAGGGCCAAACTAATCAAAATAAAGGAGGCCAAGTTGCATTTACTTTTTTAAGTGGTGAAGAGGGAGAAACCTCTACTAATTTCATTTGGAGCTATGTGGAAAGAGCATGATTTTATGTAAGTACAAACTCTCCACTCACCATGATTGAGATTTAATCTATCCTATTTGACTGGCTCATATTCATTTACAAATTTTCATTAATTTGCTACTCTTACCTTAAATTTTGATGTTCCAGTAAGTATTAATGCAAAAGAAAGGGAAGATACGTCATGCATGCATGTATGATAAAATTTTTGCTCTGAGTAATACATAAGCTGTGATTTGCAGATTGCTAAATTAAGGAAAAATGGTGGTAAAGTAGTAAGAGGACAGGAAAGGGTATAGGAGACATGTCTTTTTGTCCCAACCCTATCACTGAGTTGATTAAATGGCTCCAATTTTTAGTTTCCTCATCATTCAAATGAGATAATCTGGCAAGATTTCTAAACTGCTATAATTTTATTTAACAAACATTCTGTAAACATAAATTTGCACAACTAACTACTAGGAAGATCAGGCTTAATTAATGGCTTCTATAACTTTCAATTTCTTGTATATGACTCAATATTTGGTAAGTGTTCTTTTGGTAATTCCTCTCCCCAAGGTTGAGGGCTGCAAATAAATGTATGCATCCAGCAAATGGGAGACTGGGACATTTTAAGGATTTGCTTAAAGTCCAAATGACAAAATAGTTTTTATAATTAGGTATCTTATTTTCCAGTCTATTTATTTTTTTACCCATCCATATTTGGATACTTTACCATCCTTAAAATTTGCATTATAAATGGGTGTGTGTGTGTGTGTGTGTGTGTGGTATGGGTTTCTTCCCATTATGAATTTCTGTGGAAAATAGTAATATGCTTCTGGGAAATCAACTATAGTTAAAATACAAAATCAGATCCTGGGAAACAATCTAGTCTGCCAATTTCAGTTTATAGGGAGGAGAGTGAAGGAATTGCTTAGAGGGCTGGGACAACTTAGTTGCCTTGCAGAGCTCTTAAGAAAGGTCAGCTAGGCCTCTCCAATGATTTAGGATTAAGTGGAGACACAAAGTATCCCCATGGAATTTTTCTCACTTCAATTAGGATATAAATTACAGAAGTTGAGTCACAGCAAAAATCTCGTCATGTGTTCTGTGCCCTTTTCTCTAGGATCCCCTGAAGGTCTGACCAGGACTGAAGAAAATTAAATTAAGTAGTGAAAATTTAAAAAAATAACTTAAGGCATCTTGATAAGTTTATTCTTGTTTTCAATAAGAGCGACTGCCCAGTTCCTATTGTTTAAATATTTTAAAAGTGAGAATATTAAACTAGACTCCTGGGAAATTAAGCAGATCAGCTGAATGAGATCCTGTATTTTCTGTAGTCTCCTTCTTTCCTCTAATACTAATTGTTAAATTTTCTATAGCAGCATCTTTTTAGTGATGTGTGCAGGAAGTAGAAACAGTAAGAGAAGTGAAAGTAAAGGAGCAGAAAAAGTGAAGCTATAACTTACCAATTTAGGAATGAAATATGGAATATCAGGATAATAAGAGGATTCTACAACTGTGTATAATTTTGACAACTTAAATGAAAATGGATCAAATAATGGGGTTACTGGGTAGTATAGTCATCTAAGCATCCTACCTTTGGTTTTGGCTCAGGTTGTGATCTCAGGGTAATGAGATCAAGCCCCATGTCAGGGTCCACACTGGTTGTAGAGTCTGCTTAAGATTCTCTCTCTCTCCCTCTCCCTCCTTCCCTCTTCCTCTCCCTCTCCCTCTCATGCTCTCTCTCTCTTTCTCTAAAATAAATAAATAAACTTAAAAAAAAAAGGAAATGGATCAAGTCCTTAAAAACACAAACTACCACAACTCTCTCAATATAAAATAGACAATTTGGATAATTCTATAACTAATAGGGAAATTGAGTTCGTGATTTTAAAACTTCTTATAACAAAATATCCAGGCCCAAATGGTTTCTGGAGAGAATTGTACCAAATGTTTCATGAACAAAAATTAACATCAGTTCAGGACATTTATCTCAGAGAAATTAAGACTTACGTTTATACAAAATCCTATACATACGTGTTTGTAACAGCTTTATTTGTAATAGTCAAAACCTTGATACAATCCAGTTGTCCTTCAGTGGATGAATGGTTAAAGAACTGTGGCCTGGGGCACCTGGGTGGCTCAGTTGGTTGAGCATCGGACTCTTGGTTTCAACTTAGGTCATGATCTCAGGGTCATCAGATCGAGCTCCATGTCAGGCTCCGTGTTCAGCAGGGAGTTTGCATGAGACTCTGTCCCTCTGCCCCTCCCCCCACTCGTGCATTCTCTCTCTCTGTCTCTAATAAATCTTAAAAAAAAAAAAAAGACAAAACTATGCCATATCCATGTCATGGAATACTACTCAGCAAAATAAAAGGAATAAACCATTGATATATGCAACAATCTAGATGAATCTCCAGAGAATCATGCTGACGGAAAACAAAAATATCAGAAGGTTACATACCGTATGATTCCATTTATATGATTGCTGAAATAAGATTTAGAAATGGAGAACAGATTAGTGGTTTCCAGGTGTTAAGAAGAGCACAGTGAGGGGTGCTTGTGGCTCAGTCAATTAAGTGTCTGCTTTCAGCTCAGGTCATGATCTCCAGGTCCTAGGATTGAGTCTGCTGCTCTCTCACTCTCTCTCCCTCTACTCCTCTTCCCTGCTTAGTTCTCTCTCTCTCTCTCTCAAATAAATAATAAAATCTTAAAAAACAAAACAAAAAAGAAGAGCACAGTGAGAATGGGAAGGAATTGGGCATGGCTATGGAGGGTAGTATGAGGGATCCTTGTGATGGAAACAGAAGAGGAAGGAACAGTGTTTTTCTTAAGTGCAAAAATGTCAGCATCTTGTTTATGATCTTTAACAATAAATTTGGTAAGATGTTATCTTTGAGAGAAAATTGGTATATGGGATATCTCTGTATTACTTTAGCCCCTGCCAGTGAAACCTATAATTTCTCAAAATAAAATGTTTAATTAAAAACGAACAAAACAAAACAAATTTAGGTAATTTTGGTAAGTTTCTCCTTGTTTTCAACAGGAACAGCTAGATAGTTTCTGTCATTCACATATTTGAAAAGTAAGAATGTTAAACAAGACTCCTAGAAAATCAAGCAAACCATCAGCTAAATCAGATATTGTATATTCTGTAGTTTTCTTGCTTTCCTCTGAAATTGTTTGTTAAATTGTCTATAACAGTATCTTTTTAGAGGTGTGCATAGGGAATAGAAAATGTTGCAGTTCTTCCCAATAGCCTTTAATTCACATAATTACAGCATTCAAAAAATCATTTTCCTCCAAACATCAGCTCTCCTATTAAAAAGAATAAAATTCCTTTTATTTTATTTTATCTTATTTTATTTTAATTACAGAATAAACATGCTTTTTTGTAGTAAGTTTAGGAAGTAGTAAAAAGTGTAGAAAAGCAGAAGAATTTTTTTTTAAACTACCCATATTCTACTGTTTAGTATTTTGGTTTATTTCCTTCTTACCTATCTTCCATGAATTTTTTATATAGTTAAAGACATGCTGTGCATAAAATTTTCTTGCTTTGTTTTTTGTTCAGAATTATATAATAAATATTTTAATATTTGTGTAATATTATTATATGCTTTTCATACAATTTAATTAGCCATTTTCCTAATTAAAGACAATTGATGTTTAATTTTTTTTTCATTATTATAAACAATTCAGTTGAAACACTTTTCTACATAAATAACTCTTTAAGTTTATTTACTTTATTTTCTTTCCAGATTTCAGCAGTGGAATTAATGGGGCAAAATATATGACTGTTTTAAGGTTCTTGGTCTACATTACTGTTTGCTTTAGTCAAATTCTTCTAATGATACTAAAAACTTATTGATAGCATTTATGGAAATTTTTTTTAAATATTTTCTCAGGAAGCAGACGAAAATTAACAGGCATGATTACGTCTTCTATTAGATTACCTCAGGATCTGTGTACCCTTTTTTTCAGAATAAAAGAGTTTTTGTTCACCAGTAAGAGAAAAAAAATCACCTTTGGAGATTGTACTGGGTGGAGACTATTGAACTGATACACACCATTCACTTAAACATTTTTGAAGTGTGTTTTTCTGCACTACAGAAGCTAGTAAGGTAAAAAGTATATTTTATTTCCAAGATTCTCTTGCATCTGTGGTTGTGGATGCAAAATATATTTCATTAAGTAAATGCCCATGAGCCAAATTTGGAAGGTGTAAATGAGATGGATGCCATCTATTGCCCTGGCTGTTGGTGCTGGCCTGCATGGTCTTGGAGTTATTGCACCTTTCTTCAGCAGTGTTCCAGTGCTGTGTCCCTCACTTCCTGTTTGCTGAAAGGACTTTGTGGCAGCAGCACTTCTGGTGACTATCCGGCAGCCAGTATGTTTTGAAGTCTATAGTTTTAGCCGTAGCCTCCTGATTACCAAGTTGAACATATGTTAGACTGTAAAGAAAGCCTCAGAATTACAGAGGACTGCAATCATTCAGTTTGTTCTCAGAGTAAAGCAGAATTAAGTTACAAGTCAGTATCAAAGAAACAACATGAAATCTTCAATTGCATTTCAACTAAGCAACATACTAGCACGTATTCCATGGCGCAAGAAGTTATAATGAATGTTAGTTATTTTATTTCTTCAAACTACTGTATATATTCTACTCTGAGGTTCATTCTCCAGCAGTCTCTTTTTCTGAAGAATTCATTTTGAATAGGAAGACAGTTTAAGTCAGACATATTGTACATATTAAACTAAGGTGTGAAACAAGTTAAACATTGAATTTCTTGCTTACTGAGAAGAAGCTGAATAAAATTTCAGCTCCTTGAAATAGTTCCAGGTTGGAAAGAAAATATTTTGAACTAAATTGTTCTGAAGACATGGAATCAAAATTTATGGGATGTAGCTAAAATGATGCTCAGAGACAACTTTAAAACCTGAAATAAAAGTATGAGAGAGTAAGAATGACTGAATATTAATGGTCTAAGCTTCCCTCACACATCCCTAGAAAAAGAATGGAGAATCAAACCAAAAGAAGTTGAAGGAAAGAAATAATGAAGTGTGAAAACCAATAAAACAGAAAGCAGATATGGCATCAAAACAATCAACAAGGCCAAACCTTGATAAGACTGATGAAGAAAAAAAAAAGGGGCACCTGAGTGGCTGAGTCAGTTAAGCATCCAACTCTTGATTTCGGCTCAGGTCATGATTTCAGGGTCCTGAAATGGAGCTCTGAGTTGGGCTCCATACTGAAAGCCTGCTTAAGATGCTTAAGATTCTTTTTCTCCCTCTCCCTCTGCCCCTTCTCCACCCCCTCATGCACATGCATGCACACATGCTCTTTCTCTCTCTCTCTCTCTCTCACTCTCTCTCAGAAAATAGCATTATCAGGAAAAAGGGGGAACAAAACTAAGGTTCATACAGACTTTGAAAGAATGGAAAAAGAAATTATAGATACACTTACGAGGATAAATTTGACAACTGGATGAAATGAACAAATTTCTTGAAAAACCAATCTTATCAAAACTGGCAAAAAAAGAATAGAAAATTTGCATGTATTTACTAAAGAAATTGAAGCTATTGTTAAAAAAACCAATCCGTCAAGGAAACTCCAGGCTCTAGATGCCTTAACTGGTAAATTTGTCCAGGTGTTGAAGAAATAAATAATAGTAATCTCTCCAAACTCTCCCAGAAAATACAAACAGAAAGAATATTTCCCAACTCTATTTTATGAGGCTGGACAAACCTTGATACTAAAATCTGACAAAGATTTTACAAGAAAAAGAATTGTAGAGCAACCTCCCTCGTAAGTATTAAGGCAAAAGTTCTAAATAAAATGATCATGTTGGAAGACAATTCTCCTTGGGTCTTTCATGTTTGTGCACATCATACAACAGAAATACTAGGAAGTTTTGTTCTGAATTACCTTTTTCAGAATGCTTGTGTAACAAATAGACTTGGAAGATAGATGTCGTATCTTTCTTGAGCAAAGGGCAGATTTCTTTACAGCTTGAGAAGATAGAAATAGTGTGTCTCTAAATTTTATTTAAAAAGGCCCTTGTCCCTCTTGCATTGGACTCTTTCAGATGGAAGGAATAAGGTATGCAAATAGGGGATGATTGGAATAAAGTTGAAACCTGTAGCTAGCAGAATGGAGCACATCAATTTGGGGCCCTGGTGGAAGAACCACAACTCTGGTAGCTGGCACAAGAATGTCTTAGATTCTGGGAGGTATGGGATAGGAAGGGACAATAATGACCTTTTACTTTTCAAAGACTCCCCTGGTGCATTTCCTTTAAAGGAAAATGCCCTTACCTAAACTTTGCAAGCATTTTAAATTTAACTGACGGCTGGGTCTCCCATCTCCTGCCCAGATAGCTTGACTACAACTTGATCTCCACCAGACTTGATCACAAGTCCATCAAAAACAGGAAGGGATAGTCAACTCCTGTACCTCAGATGCATTAAATCCGTCAAGATATTCAGATGTCTTCTCAATTCCCTCTCCTAGCCATTGCTCAGTTGTCTTGCGGGTCAGACAAACCCACCTGATTGGTCGGGTGGACAAACGGGATAGGATGGACCAACTACCTTGGCAGTTTTCCAAAAACAAGGACTAGACTAGATTGTTCAAAGTGAAGTGGGAATCATAAGGTCTACCATCTGGCTGTGAGTGCCCCAACAATAGTAGACAACACTTTATTTCTGGAGGCACAAGAGGTGCTCCCAACAGCTATACTTATATGAAAGCCAGGCATTAATTTTTCTCCCTTCCCAAAACACAATGGTTTACACTCTAGGAATGGTCATAAGGTGCCTTCAGATGTGGGGAAACACACTACTAGATCATGTATCCCTCATGTGATTGTGGAGATCTCCCTAATAAGGCTAGCCTTGGCTAATTGGGGAAGCCTCCTGAAGGCATATGTGAGTCAAATTTATGTGCACCCTTCTGGGCAATTATCCCGTGATGACAATCAAATATTTAAAATATGTGGGGTGAAATTTGTCTCTGACTTTATCTAAAATAATTAATGCTACTACGTCAGCCCTGGAACTTCAACTCTCTAGCGAGGGGCTTTCTGGATGATTGAATTGCCCTAGGCCTTCTCCTTGTAGGCCAAGGCAGAGTCTACGTAATAGCTAATGCATCCTGCTGTACATGGATTAATGCTTCCCATTAAGGGAAAGTTTAGTTCAGATATTTCAGGAGAAAGCCATCTGGATATCTAAGGTAGACTCTGATGGTTTATGAAATTTGTTCACCTGGCTGGGTCTGATAATCTGAGGAACACGACTGAGGTGAATATTTAAGGCTGGCCTCATTCTGTTTGAACTCCTGTTAGTAGTATCCTTATAATTAAATACTGAATTAGATAAATTGAGCAGATTTGGTCCAGCCTCCATCAGTCAGATTAATCAGATTAGTTAGATTAATCAGGGTGGTATACTCATGGAAAAATTCATCAAAAGCCAAGAAGATGTAGAAACCATGGCTGAATGGTGTTGGGAGATAATTCTCTATGGGTCTCCTATATTTCTTCACATCTCATGAATGGAGCACCGACTCACCAAAGCCTTTTTTTGTTTGACTGTATTATAGATTGGATTGTATCCTCCAAAATTCTGTGTTGAAACCCTAACTCCCAATATGACTGTATTTTGAGATGAGGCCTTTAAGGAGATAGTTAAGATTAAGTGAGGTCCGAAGAGTAGGACTCTAATCTGATATAACTGTTGTCCTTTCAAGAAGAGGAAGAGATGCTAGAGATTTCTCTCTTTTCCTGCACACACGTAGTAAAGGTCATGTGAAGACACAGCCATCTACAAGCCAACAAAAGGGGTCTCACCAGACATGAATCCTTCTGGCACCTTGCTCTTGGATTTCTAGCCTCCAGAATTAGGAGAAAATAAAGTTATCTTGTTTAAACCACTCAAACTGTGGTATTTTGTTATGGTAGCCCTAGAAGACTAATACAAACTGTCTTTTCCTGAAGACAGCAAATAGGCAATATAGTAAACAGCTTTTGAAGACAGAGATTGTGTCTCTTTTCAGAGCAAAGGGCAACCCACTTACTTCCCATTATAGAAGATATAGGTTCCCTAAAGTCAGAGTTCCTCTTTTGTCACGTAACCCACTACATGTGTCCGTTTTGTGTGTTATTTGACCTTCTTTGAATTGCCCTTTGGGAACTGGGGCTCAGGGCACGGACATGAATGATGATACTCTGACTATTGTTAATGCTATGAGTAAATAACTTCATTTTCTGTGACCCAGTCATCTCTTATCTTTTACTAGCACCCATGAAACAATGGCAGGCTCACATGTTAAGATTAGTAGGTTTAGTAAGGTAAATTTTCAGAGCTTTCAAAGTTCCTGGTAATTAGCAAGTTCAATCCACCAATATATTAAAGAGAGAATGCATTACAACCAAGTGTGCTATATTACAGGAATGTAAGGATAATTTACCATTTAATATTCAACTAATGTACTTCACCCCATTGAAGGAGAAAAGTAGAAAGAACCCATATGAACATTGTGCTAGATTATAAAAGCGTTTGAT
The DNA here is from genome assembly GCF_002007445.2 of Ailuropoda melanoleuca. Classification (NCBI taxonomy): domain Eukaryota; kingdom Metazoa; phylum Chordata; class Mammalia; order Carnivora; family Ursidae; genus Ailuropoda; species Ailuropoda melanoleuca. Next base: position 106,057,396 of record NC_048218.1, read on the forward strand.
GAAACTCAACATTGGTTCATGATTAAAATGCACACACACACACACACATCTCTTCATAAACTATAAATAGAAGAAAATCTCCTTAATTTGAGAATGAGTATCCGTGAAAACCTTAAAGGAAAATTTAAACTTACTGATGCAATATTGAAAAGTTTCTCTCTAAGATTGTAATGAGACAAGGTTCTGTCAGCCATCGTCAGTGGTGTAGCATTGTACTGAAGATACTGGCAGATGCAATCAAACAAAAAAAAAAAAAAGGAAGAAAGGAAGGAAGGAGACAAGGCACAAGGATTGGAAATGAATAAAGCTGTCATTATTTGCAGAAGACAAGATAATATTGACAGAAAACCTGACAGAAGTCAAACTAATAGAATTATTAGATGAATTTAGCAAAATTGCTGGGAACAAAGTCAATATACAAAAATATTGTATTTCTTATATATGAACAATAGACAAACAGGAAATAAAAAATTTTAAATGATGCCACTGGCAGTTGCATTAAAAAAAATTAAATATCTGACCGCCTCACTGAAGAAAACAAAAAATTTAATGTTACTAAAATCTCACCAGAATGCCTAAAATTAATAAGATACATTCCCAAGTGTTGGAAAAGGTATGGAAAAGCCAGAACTCCCAAATGTAGCCAGATGGAGTATAAATTTGTAGAATTCTTCTGGAATACCATTTGGCAGTGTCTCCCTAAAGCACAACAATTCCATCCCTAAGTACAATACATGCAATAGAAATGCATAGAAATATGTTCACAAAGGAAATGCATAAGCATGCTCATAGCAGCACTGTTTGCAGTATCTCCAAAGTGGAAATTACCCAGATGCTTCTCAGTAGTCAAATAAATAAACTGTGGTACATTCACATAGATCAGGACTTGGCAAACTTTCTCTCCAGGACCGGGGAGTAAATATTTCAGCTTTTGTAGGCAATACAGCCTCTGTCACAACACCGCAACTCTGCCATTGTAGCATGAAAATAGCTGTGGATATTCCAATAACGTGTGATTAATTAGTGCTGATATTTTCATTTCATAAAACTTCCACATATCTTGAAATAGTGTTCTTTTGATTTTTTCAATCATTAAAAAAATGTAAAAACGGGTGCCTGGGTGGTTCATCCGGTTAAGCATCTGCCTTCAGCTCAGGCCATTTTCCTCCTGGGATCTGGCCTCCCACGCCCAGCTCTCTGCTCAGCAGGGAGCCTGCTTCTTCCTTTCCCTCTGCCTACTGCTCCCCCTGCTTGTGCTGTCTCTCTGTCAAATAAATAAATAAATAAATAAATAAATAAATAAAATATTTTAAAATTTTAAAAATACTTTTATCTTGTAAGTCATACACACACAGGTGGTAAACCAGATTTGGCTTATGGGCTGTATTATGCAATCCCTCAATGCAGAAGAATACTACATAGAAATGAGAATGAAGAAAACTGCAACTACTTGCAACATTATGGAAGAATCGTGCAAACATAGCGTTCAGTGAATGAAGTTGGACACAGAGTAATGCGTACTGTATGACTTTGCTTACTTAAAGTTCAAAAATCAGTAAAACTAATTTACGATGTCAGAAGTTAGATTACTGGTTATATTTGGCAGGGGTGATTCAAAGGTAGCATGAGGGGGACTTTGAGGATGCTGATATTGGATCTTGGCACAGGCGCCAATTATAAGGGTGTAAAAACTTGTAAAAAATTTTGAGCTGTGCCTTATGATTTGGGTGATATTCTTTTTGTCGTACTTCAATAAAAGTTCAAAAATGCTTATAATTTTTAATTTCCCACTGTCACTTTAAATTTTTTACTCTAGGGAAATGTTTTCCCTTTTTAGTGGATAAAAACTCTGACAGCCCTGTGATTTTCTAGTCTCTCTTGAGTAATAGATGGTCCTGAGCAAATTATAGTTTTGACTTAGAAATTATGATATATTAATCACACATCTATCATTGTTCAAACGTACACTTCTCTCAGCTCTGCTCCCATCTGTAGTCTGTAGAGAATCACTACCTGGTTTCAGGCACTGGGATGTCTAGTTTCTTTCTTGTATTTACTCCCCCATTTGCCGTTAGTTCTTAAGGGACATTTGGGTTGGTGCACAGAGAGAATGGAAACAGAAAGTTCTGGTTTGACTGGTATTATTGGAATATATTTTTTGGCTTTGTGGATGTGTCAGAAAAACTGACCTTTCTATCATATGTGCCTTTCATGGAGTTTTGAAAACTTTCTTACTAAGATTCTCCAACTACAATTGATCTTGATATAATCTATTTCTTTGATAGACACTTCCCCTTCAGTCTTTGGTTCTTCCATTGTCTATTCCAGGTAGACCTTCTCAGCTGGAGCCCTACGGCTCATCTAGGTAGTCTTCTTGGGAAGAAGTCAAAATAGCTCCAGGCTGGCTCTCTCCCTAGGCTGGCCTACATATACAGTTCACAGTCAACACTGGTGCATACTTTTTTCAAATTCATCTTGGAAGCACGGGCAAACCTGAACCTCTGCACTCTGCTTAGCAGTCCATCTGCTCTCTGCTTGGCAGAACCTCTGCACTCTGCACTCTGCTTGGCAGTCCATCTGCTCATTCTCCTGCTTGACAAAAGTCAGATGCCAGTCCACTGCCCTTCCCAAATTCTAAAAGAATGGTCAAACTCATGTAGGGTCCTGTTACCATCCCAGTCTCCAGATTTGAAGAAAGGAGAGCTCTTCCCATCCCTAAGAAGAGTGTATGTGTCTGTGTGTGTGTTGGGGAGGGGGAGGTCAGTGAGGGACTCATACATGGTATTAGTTCTCTCTAAAAAGTCTCTTTACAAATCCTCACAACTAACCAATTATTGACCCTGTTTATATCTTCTTGATAGCTCAAAGAATTTTTAGAGTTGTGCAACAAGTTCCTAGGTATTTCCTTTGAAAAATCTACGTTTTGGGTTATCTCATAACTCATTGGGTACCACATTTGAAAGTAATAATTTAACTTGTAATTACATTAAACTTTATGTTATAAAAGTAAAGCAGAGCCCAGAGAAGGAAGTCTTTCTTATTTTTAGAAAGATTTTGAGATAATTCTGTTCTCAAGTTGATTTTCAGAAATATTATACCAAATTAAATTTCCAAGAATATTTGAAAATTCCTGACTCACTTCAAGAAAACTATTACTTTTATTCATAACCTGTGCATAAAAATTAGCATATTATTGGGGCGCCTGCGTGGCACAGCGGTTAAGCGTCTGCCTTCGGCTCAGGGCGTGATCCCGGCATTATGGGATCGAGCCCCACATCAGGCTCCTCCGCTATGAGCCTGCTTCTTCCTCTCCCACTCCCCCTGCTTGTGTTCCCTCTCTCACTGGCTGTCTCTATTAAAAAAAAATAGCATATTATTTTTTGCTAAAATTGCATTTATTTTTTGCTAGTGAGGGTGGACAGTTTTCATGTATCTAAGACCTCTTGGTTGAAAAACAAAGTAGCTGGACCCTTCTGGTTCTTATGATTCGGCTACCCAGATAGTCACAGGCCTTCACAGTGAAGTCAACTAAAAATACTGACTAAAAGATTTTTTTAAACCCACATTTTTAGATTAATTAGATTCTAAGAGCATAACTGAAATTCGCCTAGTAAGTCAGTCCATCCAAATGCACGGTGGGACTTTATTAACTATCTCAGGCTCCTAAAATTCTACTTAGAAAAGCAGACTTCAGATTTAGCATTCTGAGTTAATTTCTATCCACAGATCAATTCAGAAAGTAAATACATTACTGAAATGGAGTGTTTTAGCCTCTCATAAAAATATTTCCTTATCCCAGAGGCTAAGCCTCCCAGAGGCTAAGAAAGTAACCTGGGGCGCCTGGGTGGCTCAGTTGTTTAGTGTCTGCCTTCAGCTCAGGGCGTGATCCCGGCGTTCTGGGATCGAGCCCCACATCAGGCTCCTCTGCTGGGAGCCTGCTTCTTCCTCTCCCACTCCCCCTGCTCATCTCTCTCTCACTGGCTGTCTCTGTGTCAAATAAGTAAATAAAATATTTTTAAAAAAAGAAAAGAAAGAGAGAAAGTAACCTAAAGACTAAGGCCAGGTCATATGAGGCCAGGGGTACCAGATTCCCTAATGTGTCATATGTTTTCTTTTGTTTGTCATCTGTTTGCCATACTTGAGACCCCAGCAACATATTGGGTAACTTTTCCTTACCCTCAGAACTCTGTAGATATTATTCTACTGTCTTCTGGCTTGAGCGTTGCTGTGAATAAATCTTCTGCCAGATGGATTCCCTTTTGGACTGCCTCATCTCCAAAACCTTTGTTGATACTGTGATATTTCTGTCTATACATCTGAATAATTTTTTATCCTCGAAGTTCACTAGCTTCACCAAGATATGCTCCGGGGTTGATGATTTTACATCAGTATTTTCTAGAGATGCTCTTTTAAGCTCCAAATTAGCCCTTCTTTTATTTTTGGAAAATATATTCTATTATATCATTGTGTACATTTTCTATACTGCTATTATTTGATCTTCTCAACTTCATATTCATTAAATACTCTTAAGTTCTATTGTTTTCCATTACATCATGTTTGTCATCTTTCATAAATGGAACTGTGTTACTGTTATTTTCTTCTGCCGATGGTGACTATCTTGAACCTTCCATCCATCCTTCTAGTTAGGTTTTAGCCATTACTATTTCATTTCTTGCTTCTAGTTTATATATTAGCTTTATAGTAGAATAGTGTTTTGTCCTTATTTGACTGACTTAGCTCTGCATTATTCATCACATTCTGTTGGTGCAATGTCTCATTTTATTTCATTGATTTCATTTTCTTTTTTAAATTTTTTCTATATTAAAAAAAACAAATGTTGTGGAATATTTTCTTCTTTTCTCCATATTGGATTGTTTTCTGTCTTATGTAATTGAGTTTCTTTCCTCTATTTTCCTTCACTTGAATTTTTACACAGTTATCATGCTATTTCTCTTCATTTTATTATATTTCACAGGGTTGACTCTATCCAAACTTTCTTTTTGCCCAAGTATAGAATGGATAACGAGTTCTAGACTCCCTTTACCTCATCTAGGCTCTATTGGTATTCCTCTCAGAGCACCTGGTGTTGTGTGTTTTAGCTTGTCCGTTACATGAGAGTTGGGAGAGTAGGATTCAGTTAGGTATATGGGCAACTGTTGTTGGTAGACCATGCCTCTGATATTTTTGATAATTATGTTAAAAATCTTGTGTTGGCATTTATCCCATTGTTTAAGTGCCTCTCTATTTCTAAAGGAGCACTGTATCATTCAGGGCTCACCCAGAGAAACAAAATCATTAGGATATATATTTAGGATTTGGCCTTATGTCACTGGTTAAGCAGTATCTGAAAGGCTGTTTTCTTCACAGCTGGTGCTACAGTTTTATGTCTTCAGAGTAAACAGTTGAGAAGGGAATATAAACGTAAAGTGGGTGAGACAAACAGCAAATGAGAACTCAAAAACATGAGTTAAAACTCCTCAAGAAAGGACTGAAATCCATGTCAATTCCTATTGCCTCTAGTGTTGGTGGTGATGTGGGTATTTTGCAGAAGTCAGGGCATTCCTTACAGAACTAAACACACACATATGGCCCAGGAGTCAGAGAAACAGAAGGAGAATGGAGGGGCAAATAGAACAATGGTGGGCTCAGCTGTACTTGACACCAGTGAGACGAGTCAGCAAATCAGCAACATGTTTGAGCTACAAAAATGGCTGCTGCTTCTCTTCCTTCTCAGTCTCCCAAGAATCTATCTCATGGACTATCCTAACTGGAAACATAAGGAAGGGAGTTCTGGGAAGTGTAGCTCAACCTAGCCAAGTAGACAAAACCGCAAAGGTACCCTTGGATTTTTTATTGTTATCCTCAAATAAAGTCTTACCTTAAGGCCTTTGTTTTTGATTGACACAACCAGACCCAAGTTTTATTTCCTATTTCATTCACTTCTTCCCCAAAGTCAGTCAAGAATGTGACAAAATCTAAGCAATCGTGATGTAAATTAAAGTCAGATTTGCATTTTCATGAGAAAATAGAATAGTTCTTATGATTTATTATATTCTGTGTTTTAATTTGATGTTCAAATGCATACAAATTCACTCCAATGACAATTATTTTGTTCAGGGCTATTTATGAAGTTGGCATTAATATAACTGTCCTTTCCATGTGCAAAGAGAAACAAAAAAAGAGGGTTTTAGCCAAACTTACCTTCACTGGGCTTTTTTTTTTTTTCTCAAAAGCTTTGTATAATCCTAAACTGCAAAGTCCTCATCAGAGAGCTTTCCTGAAGTTACCTTAGCTACCAAAAGCATTTTTACTCAATGAAAGGCCTTGAAATGACTCAGCCCAGTTATTTCAAAAGCCACAATTAACATCCAACTGTGAAAAACACAATAGTGACTTAAAACAAAATTTAACTGGTGATGTAAAAACAAGAGCAAAACCTCATAATGGGGGGGAAAAAAAGAATTGCTGCCAAATGGCCAAACTATAAAGAAGTCCGTGCACCTAATTTAGCCTACGGTGGAAGAACATTGCTACTTCTGTCAAGAACCAAGAACATGCTTGATGGCAAATCTGTAAATTAAAAATCCAAACACATGAACTTAAGCATCTTGAATCACCCAATGTTTTCTCTGCTTGCCAGATTTGGCCATTATGAGTTGTTAGATGAATATGCATGGAAAATAAAACAATTTAAGAACCTAACTCTAGCTTCACTCTTGGTCCTTGATTATGATGCTTGTATGTATACTGTTTGCATACTTTTTAACTTTGTGCTGTAACACTATTTTCTATTAATTTGAAGTGGTCTCTGTTCTATTTTCTACATTTTGTGGAGAATGCCACAGCCAAGTCACTTCAGAATTGCCCAGTAGAGTATGTGAAGTTTCCCAAGAGAAGGCCTGGACTGTGTGTGTGTGTGTGTGTGTGTGTGTGTGTGTGTGTGTGAGATCTGTAAAATGAGAATAATAATGCCTATATCTGATTATCCCACACATTTTTTTTGTTGTTGTTCTTCAACGTGATATTTTTTAAACTGCTCTGTAAAAATGAAAAGTGAATCATCATGGCTAAGCTTGGACTGACAGTGTTTTTGAACCTTTGTAGAAAAGACCAACACAGCTCTTTAAAATTTAAGAGTTATCTCTTCTGAGAAGTGAAGATTTGAATATACATCTTCAGAGTCTCAATTGAACTAGTAAGTAGAATCCTCAGAAATATCTGGAACACACTGAAATCAGTAATTTCCTACCATTCAACCCATACATTAAAAGAAAGTGAGACTTACTTTGTAGTCAAATTGGTGAATTTAGGACATTCAAGTACTTGTCAAGTATGAGAATTGTATATTATTTTGCCTATTTTTCCTTTTGCTTGAGATGAATTGTTACAGTTGTTACCTTTTAGATTGTCATCCTAAAACAGGCCACATTGAGCTATCTCTGTGGATTTGTTCCAGTGATGCGAAAATCAATTTCTTCATGCACATAATGGAATGATAGCTAAATAATTCCTGAGAAAGGCAACTGACATCAAATCTTAAAACGTACTTTTCAAAAGGCTAGAAACCATGGTTGTTATAAAGGCATAAAATCAACATCTGTCAAAAATTTTATTTTAGTCGTTAATTTTATTTAACTCATCAAATAATGAAGAAACCAATAACACATTAAAACTGGTTCCACTGGTTTTCCAGGAAGCAAACAAACAAAAGCCCTGATTTGTAGTGTCTGCCAGTTTTTGTAGTATATGTACTCTCACCATGACTGATTTTAAACTACCAATGTGCAATCAAAATCAAGGTTTCAAAATTCCTGTAAATTTAACAATTGGTTCTCATTGGCCAGTCTGAACTGGCTCCAGCTTACCACTGTTGTAGATATATGTGTGATTTAATAAAGGAATGTTAAGGTATGTAGATTATGCAACTGGTTAATGTCTCAAGGAGAAATAAACTTTTAGAGTTATTTTCCACCAAAAATAAATTATTTGCATCTCTGCTGAACAAAATCTATAACTTAACCTCTGCCCTTATCGAGTCATAAAATAGCCCAGTCAGTGAAGTCAGCCCAATGCTTCATTGGAAGAACACCTAATAATTTCTTTTGTCTTTTCCAGGTTATGAATAATATTTTCTGATAGAACAGATTGTTAAATCTATAATGAATTAATGTACCTCTGACTCATTTTAGAAGTGTAAATTCCTTTGCTATGCTGTGAGGTACTTGGAAGGGAGGAAATCTTTTTTTAGTCCTTGTTTCTGTAACCCTCAGTAAGTATCTGGGGCCCTGGAAGTTCTCAATAAATGTTTGGTAAATTAATGGGTATAATTTCGTATGGGAAAAGTAGATGCTAATTTCTGAAAAAGGAACAATCTCTTCCTCATTCTTCTCCCTCCTTTTTCAATCCCTGCCAAGAAATAGGACTGAACCCAGTTATGGGAAATAAATGTTCTCTGGTGTCGAGGGAAACTTTAAAGGCAATGAAAGCAAAGATTTACACATAAAGCAAACATAAACACAATGAAAAACATGGGATAAATGGTGAAAATAGGGGGGTCATAAAATGTTATAACAATTTAAACTTATTATTGAAGCAGTTCTTTGAGTTTTGACTTTGATTTATCATGGGAGTATAATATATAGTGAGATTAAAATAGAAATTATACTTCTTAATGGGACAAGGCAGTTGAGGATTAAATTAACAAAAGAAGACCATTTCTTGGCCCAGAGTTGAAACGCAGTGGACACCAAGCTTATTATAACTAAAACTAAATAATAAAAACACAAAGCATGAGTGGGTTGTAACCTGTTACATTAAGTGATCACTGATAAATGTAATCTAAAGAAATGATGAGAGAGTGAAGACATTAGTACAGTAGTTGGTACTGTGGTCCACCCATTCATTTACCAAAAATGTATTTAATGTATACTGTATGCCTGGTATTATTTTAGTGTTAGAGATACAGTAGTGAATAATAAAAAAAAAAGATAAGGTTTCTGTTCTTGTAGAATTTACTTGCTAGTGTGAGCATATACAAAGTTTCAGAAGCTGAGGACAATCCAGAAGGCTCTGAGAAGGGTGTGAATGAGTCCTGTTATGTAGGAGAATCGAGAGGATGGTTTCTGAGAGGCCAAGTGAAGAAGTATTTCAAGGAAGAAGGTGTGGTCAACCAGCTACATCTAATGCAGTCACTAGGTTGAACAAGAAATGACTGAAAACTGAGAAATTTTATGTAACAATATGGAGGTCTTTGTTGAATTGACAAGAAGACTTTTGGTGGAGTAGTGATTAAAGCCTTACTGGAATGTTCAGAAGAGAACGAACGGGAGAAGTGGAGACAGTTAGTTTGGGCGACTCTTTTCAGAGTTTTGCTTTGAAGTGAAACAGAGAAAACAAAAGATCAGAGTGTGATGTCAGGACAAAGGACAAAGGAGTTTCTTTGTATTTATTTTTTAATTAAATAAAATGGGGATATTACATGTTTAGATTTTGAGGCGAATGGCCCTCTGGAGAAGGAAAGGTGATGATGCAGGAAAAAAAGACACGAAGCCTATGGAGAAAGGGGGGAGGGGATGGAATGTAGTACAACACTGGTGATGAATGCATTTGCTTGTCTACAGTCTTCAGGGATTAAAAAATATTATAGTTATTAGTATAAATAGTATAATACAATGCAATACATTTGTATTTTTGAAAACAGTAATCTAGGTATTATTGTGAACCCTAAAGTTTGCACTATTTTGATATTTTTATTGTCAAAGTAGAGAAAAGTACACAAGATAAAAATATAGAACCAAAAGATTTATTACCATTTAGGTCAAGAAATAGAATACTGACAGCAACTGGAAGTAACCACTGTGCCCTTTCCCAACCATATGCCCTCTTCTCTCCAAAAGTCACCACTGTCCTGACTTTAATGGTAGTCATTTCCTTGCATTTCTTTATAGTTTAATCACCCAGTATGAATCACCAAATACTATAATTTAGTTTTCATCTTCTTTAAAGATTTTAAATCAATGGAATCAACGTGTATGTACTCTTTTATATATGGTTTCTCTCACTTTATGTTTTTGGGATTCATCCATGCCGTTTCTGTAGATTGTTCATCACCATTGCTTTTCAGTACTCCATCGGATGTCATAAGTGTTATCTCCTTCCTGCTGCTGAAGGATATTTATTATTTTTTCTTGTTATGAATAGTACTTCTATGAACAGTCTTGCACTTGTGTCCCGAAATGTGTTTGCTTTTGAAACTGGGATGTATTTAGGTATAAAATTGCTGGGTTGTAGGGTTTATGTATCTTCAATTTTGGTAAAAGATGCCTGAGCCTTGTCTAAAATGGTTGTACCAAGTTACATGCTCATCAGCATCTGTGTGAAAGTTCCTATTGTGCCGTATTCTCTCAAACACTGTATTGCCAGTCCTTTTATGGAGTCCTTTGATTGGATGAGAACAAGTATCACACTGTGATTTTAAACTGCATTTTTCTGATGATTCATGAAGTTGCTCATCTTTTCATATGTTTATTTTCCACTTGATGAAAAGTATTTTCTCTTGATAGTGTTTAATATGAAAAGAACTTTGCAATTTTAATGTGGTCATATTTATCCATCTTTTTCTTTATAAGTAATTACTTTCATGTCCTAAAAAGTCTTTTCCAACCCAGATACCATCAAAGATATTCTTTTATGTTATCCTTTGAAGCTTTATTGTTTCATCTGTCACACTTCAATCAGTAATGCCTCTGGACTTATAAATAGTATCAATATAGTGTGTTTACAGTGTAAAGTACAAGTCAAATTTCTTTTTTTCTATGTGGATATTCAATAAACTAAGTATCACCTATTGGATACAATAGCTGTATCTTTTACTGCTACTCCGCAGTGACATCTTTGTCATACACCAAGTATTCATTACAGGTGTACGTGTATATCTGCATTTCATATTGGATTCTGATTACCTCTTTATCAATTCTTTTACAAAAACCATGATTTCAGGGCACCTGGGTGGCTCAGTTGGCTAAGGCTCCAACTGTTGATTTCAGCTCAGGTCATGATGTCAGAATTGTGAGATCGAGCCCTGAGTCGGGCTCTGCACTGAGCATGGAGCCTGCTCAAAATTTTCTCTCTCTCTCTGACCCTCCCCTGGCTTGTGTATGCATGCCCTCTCTCTAAGCACACACACACACACACACACACACACAAACACACAATGAGAAAACCCAAATCAAAAACAAAAAAACATGATTTTTTACTTACTAGCTTTATAACAAATCTTGACATTCAGTATAGGAATACTTTTCATGATATTTTCTATTTTAAGAATGCCTCAACTATTCTTTACTGCATATTTATGAATTTAAATATCTTCACTATTTTTTACTAGTAAAGAATGTCTTTAATTATTTGTTATCATACCTGCTCACTAACTCAAACATGCCAGTTTCTAGGTTATTGACAGAAGGATTGATCCTATTCCACCAATACAAAAAGTGCATATATATATATATATATTTGTGTATATATGTGGATTTTTATATATGTGTGTGTATTTATATGTATATACATGCATATATATGACAGATTTATATCATATACATATATATCATGTGTATGACATATTTTTTAATGCCCAGAATACTTCAGACACCATTAGTAAAAGCTATAGTTTTTTTAATATCAAATTATTGTTTTTGACTTAGAAACTTAAAGTCTCACATTTTCTTTTTTCTTGTGTCAGCTTCCTAATATTTCCCCACCCATAAAAAAGCTTTTCTTTTTTCTTTAAAGAGAAAAAACCAAGCCTGATTACTAGCTTATCTTAAGGAAGAGGACCTAATGTTGATAATAGTTGTGTAGAAATGAAAAAAGGGAAAGATAAGTACAACGTCTGCAATGCCCCTCTTTCAGTTTAAGGTCGGGGTGTTGGGTGCTTTCTGCCTTGACTTAGAAACTCATCATGAGGACATAAAAGGCTCTTTTGTGAACTTAGCTGTGAATTGTGGAACTCTAGTAGGTTTTGTCCTCGGTCACATAGACACAGGTACACGCATGCATCCTAAGGGGAAAAAATGTGAATTTGGTGGTTTGACTTCAGTATTTACTCTGTGCTATTTCAGCCCTCTCATGCCTACTTCCCTTCTTCATCCTAAAGCATCCTATAAGCCCCAGTGCCCATCTGAGTGCCCAGTCCATGTTATTTACCTCTCTCTCCTTCCCTGGCACCACACCAGTACCAAGGCATCCTGCCATGATAGCAACAGCTGGCAGTGCTTGCACTTTATAGCAGATAAAAGTCTCAGCCTTCAGCCTTTGACCCCGCCTCTGACTACAATTCCATGAGTAACAATAAAAGAGATAAAAAAGAAATAGCACCTCCCTCCCTCTATAAACTCTTCTTTCCTTTTTCTCTTTTTTAAGATTTTATTTAGTTATTTGACAGAGAGGGAGAGCACACAAGCAGGGGGAGCAGCAGGCAGAGGGAGAAGCAGGCTCCCTGCTGAGTAGGAAGCCAACGCAGAACTCAATCTCAGGACGCTGGGATCGTGACCTGAGCCTGAGCCGAAGGCAGATGCTTAAGAGACTGAGCCACCCAGGCACCCCCTCCTCTCTTTTTAAAATTCCTTGCCTCCATCTCATTGAGTTGGTAAATCAGTTATTGAGTACAGTAAAATTATATCTAAAATATGAACAAGGGGATTCTGAGTGTGTTCCAGATGAGATCCTCCTTAAGTAAATGAATATGTTTTGTCTTTTATAGTTTAGCTGGCCTGGGATCTTTCTGCTTTTCTGTGTTTTGGAAGTTTGAGGTTACCAGGTAGTTGGTATCTAGATCAGTTGGTCCTTAGATAATATTAACATGTTAGACTTTGAATATCTATTTCACAGGGCTTTGGAAACAATGTGATTTGTGAACCAAGCAAACAAAACAGGGATTAACTGACATTTCTAATCATGAGAAACTGACATTTCTAATCATGTTTCAAGGCGAAATAACTTAAACTCAAAATATATTTCTTTGTATCAGTGTTTTGAAGTGATTTGTCCTAATAAAGCCTGCACCTATCCTATAATCATTTTATTTTACTTTTTAAATTTTTTAAAAACAATTTTGTTGAATTTTTAGAGAGAGAATATGTGAGAATGAATGGAAGTGGGGAGGGGCAGAGAGAGAGAGGGAGAGGGAGAATCCCAAGCAGGTCCCACGCTTAGCTCAGAGCCCAATGTGGAGCCTGAACTCACAACCCTGAGACCATGACCTGAGCTGAAATCAAGAGTTGGATGCTTAGCCCCCTAACAATCATTTTAAAACACAATTTAGCCTTTAAGAAATTTCTGAAAGTAAATAGAATATAATAGTTTGGGGAATAAGCCTGTCAAAATTAAAATGATAAATATTTTCTTTTTTTAGAGCAAAAGCTCTGAGTTTATCTGCATTTAAAACATCTCAAACATGGCATGTGACTACATTTTCATTTCCCAAATGTTAGCTAGATTATCCTGTAGATTCCCAAGGATGAGTTTAAAGCAAAATACCATCTCCTCGGTATTTCTACATGAGGGACTTTGAAAATGATTAGACATCATCAAAGTTTTCAGATACAGGTTTTGGGAAAGTTAAGAATACTATACACCAAAAAAGCGCTGGCTTATATTAAAAGAAGTCTTCATAATTTCTAATAACCTAGTTTGATGTAAGGGCCATTTACTTTACCTCACCTTCTGGCTAAAACTCAGTTTCTTATATGTGATGTTATTTGTTTCTAGAATCATAATAGATGGGTATTCTCCTTTCAGAGTTTGAAAAGGAAGCAATTATTGTAATGTTATGGCTGAGATCCGGTAGATTTTTTAATTCGGGAAGGAACTGGTGCTCAGAAGGGAAAATATCGATGCTTTCTTCAAACCTGCATAGATCAAAGTATGTTGTGATATGAAGGAAGCCCATTTTAGTTGAAATAAAGTATCTCATATTCAGAAAGGCCCATTTAAAAAATCACGATTTCATCACTTACTAGCTTCGTTGTATTAGGAGTTTTGGTTGCTTTCTAAAAGTCTTGATTTTTCACGTTGTAATGTGAATTAATACAACCTGTGTCATAGAAAACCACACAGATTATGGCATTGTAGAGTGTCTTAAATAACATGGCATTCACAAGTGAATTTAGTAAACGTGTTTAAGAATGACCTGTGCTGCCAGCAGTGACTCTCAAGAGTAAATGTTTTATTAGGTTCTTAAAAGGTAACTAGTTACACACAATCGAGGCTTAAGTCATTCCTGTTTGTGGTAACAACAATAAACTTCACCAAGCATTCCACTTACTTCCATGTATTTCCTGGTGTCCTTGCAGTTAGGTAGAGCCCTGTGATTAGTTCTGGCCAAGGAAATGTTAGCTGGGTGACCTGTGTGACTGCCAGGGATGAAGCAGTGAAAAAACGGAAAGATTCAGGACTTTCCAGCTCCTCTTGGCCGTGCCATAGTAACTAAGATTACCGGGTTTTAGATGGTGAAGCTGTATGATGGGGGAGTCCCTGAGTCCCTGCCTGACAATGTGGAATTGAGTCCCACACCAAACTGCAATGAATATGTAGTGTGAGCAGGAAATCAGCCTTTGCTTTGTTAATCCATTAGGATTTAGGGCTTAAGTTATTACGATGGCATAAAATGGCCCATTGTGAGCAATACCCTGGTTTAGAGTGGCCACGTTTTCACATATATTTTCCCTTATGAGTTGTTAAATTTAATTAATGGATTTTTGTTAAGAATTAGATTATATGCACTGAGATTTCCAGATTAGCAAAAGTATAGAATAGTTATTAAGTATTATTCTGTAAGCTTTCATGTAACATTAACATGCTCAAAGGTCAGTGAAAATGAGGGTTAAGATCAGTAAAACCTATAAGCACATCCTTGAGCGCATTAATGACATCTGTGTCCACACTAACACTGACAAAATAGGTTGGTTGCTAAAATTTACGGTTATATTTTGAGTTTGCATAGCATTTTGTAAAGTACCCAGTTCAATACTTATATTCAGATAAAATTCTGGATCCAAGTGATGCTGAATTCTGTGGAGACACATCTAAGAATAGCATATTGAATTGTAAGTGGACTTGAACTTCAATTTTAAGTAGTTAAAATACTCTTCCTGGAAGCAAAAAGGACCCTCAAACTACCTATTGTATTTATAAAAAGATAAACTTTCCATTAATACTTAAAGAAGGCTTCAAAGCAACTCAGAAACATTAATTAACTGAAGCATCGGAGCATGCCTATGAAGTAGGAAGAAACTATTTGTACCCTTTTTAGGCCAAGAAAAGGCAGAGGGTTGTAACTAGTTCACCTGAAGATAATCAATTTAGTAGTAAGATGAATAGGCTTTTATTTCTAGAAATTAGAGCCCATGGGGTCTTCCAGCAGAAGATAGGAGTTCTGACTACACCAGAGAAACCTGATCTCTTGTCCCAACCCTGTTCCACTTATTTCCAATGTGATCTCGGACAAATTTACTTCCGTGTAAATAGAATAATTATATTTTAAAAGGTAACATAAGACTTAAATGGCAATGTAGACAAAGCATTTCACATTGTGACTGACCCATTGCAGGCATATTGTAAATGGAGTATCTCATCTTTTATTTATTTACCATTTATTCCATTAAGAGAGCGAATGAGTTCACTTTCGAGGGTACAAAGCAATCAAAACAGATGTCATCATTTTAGCCATCAGGTTGCTCAGTTGATGCTGTTCTGAATGTACATGTGAACTATTTATTTAACAAACTGCACTATCCTAGGGTCCACCAGGTTTTACAGTTCTTCTCATATCTGATCCAGAGTCTCTGAACCAAAAGGAATCACTTTCAATTTACTGAGGATTAAGACAGACTCCCAGTTTGAAAGCAACAGTGAATCTGTAAAGATGCTTTAGAATTGTTGCCACAAATTGTTTATTTTACAATTCTATCCTTGATTTAAAACTCACATTATGGACTCAGGATCCCCATATGTCTTCATCCTCAAAAGTCAAATTCCTTATTTGCTACATTGTTATTCTAGAGATACAAGCTAAATAACTCCCATTGATGAAGTTACATTTTCAGGACTGGTAAGTTTAAGCATAATGCTGGGATGTGGAAGGAAGAAACACTGTTTCTGTGACAGAAGTCGTCTACTTTAACAGTAGAGTAGGAAAAATAATTTGTGGCATTTTGTTTTAAGCTTTAGGAAATCTTTCAGGCTATACATACTGTAATTGTATTGTAATTTTTATTTNCGCTGGGATGTGGAAGGAAGAAACACTGTTTTTGTGACAGAAGTCGTCTACTTTAACAGTAGAGTAGGAAAAATAATTTAGTGGCATTTTGTTTTAAGCTTTAGGAAATCTTTCAGGCTATACATACTGTAATTGTATTGTAATTTTTATTTGAAGGGAAATTTAAAAAAATTTTAAACTTTCTAAATTAAAAAAAATTTTAGTTGAGTGGTACCTGGGTGGCTCAGTCGTTAAGCGTCTGTCTTCTGCTCAGGGCGTGATCCCAGGGTTCTGGGATCAAGCCCACATGGGGATCCCTGCTCTGCTGGGAGCCTGCTTCTCCCTCTTCCACTCCCCCTGCTTGTGTTTCCTCTCTCCCTGCCTCTCTCTCTGTCAAATAAATAAATAAAATCTTTTAAAAAATAGTTGAAGTTTACACATATATGTATATGTATACGTCATATATATATATGCATATATATACACACACACACATATTTTATATATATTTGAGACAGAACGAGAGAGAGAGAGATCACAAAGGGAGAGGGAGAAGCAGACTCCCTGCTGAGTGGGGAGCCCAACGTGGGACTCCATCCCAGGACCCTGGGATCATGACCTGAGCCTAAGGCAGATGCTTAACTGACTGAGCCATCCAGGCGCCCCTAGTTGAAGCATAGTTGACACAANACTGAGCCATCCAGGCGCCCCTAGTTGAAGCATAGTTGACACAAAATCTTACATTAATTTCAGGTGTACAACACAGTGATTTGACAAAAGAAATTTTTTATTTCTTTTTTGGGCTTTTCTTGCCTCTTTCTTTTGTCTATTGCCCCTATGCCTATTCCTACAAAAATTTATTTTAGTTTTGTTTCCTGTAGTCTCCATGACAGAAGTCAGATTTAAAAGCTCTTTAACACAAAATCCCACATTACAGAGAAAGATCACAAGGTTATGTTAATCTTTAAAGGAGAGTTGTAATTTATGTCTCCTATCTCCTATGTGGCCCCCTGTCTAAATCATACACTCTGTTTGGTTGACCTCAAATTCTTCCTTCCAATATACACTGTAATTCTCCAATATAGCTCTTTCCTTTCTCTATAAATAGAAAACAAAGCTCTTGCCAAATAATACAGACTATGCTGTGGTTGTGAGATCTGTGGAGATCAGAGGAACCCAAGGTCATCTATTCAGACGCCTATTTTGCACATAATAAAACTGAGACACAGACCATATTGGTATCCAAAGACCAGCAGCCAATGTGAGGAAAAGCTGAGATTTGAACTATTTTTACTTCCTGGGGAGAGAAACAAAAAAGCATCTACTCTACAGCTTTATTTTTATTAGTAGGATTGTATATTGTTGGAAAGATTTGGTTGGTTGGAGTGACCAGCAAAATGGTGGCATAGGAATTTCCACTCCTCATTCTCCCCCATCCTCCACCAGAAACATCAGTTTGAACAAGTATCCTTCACAAGAGCCAAGGATTCCAGCTGAAGGATTATAGCACCTGGGTGAAGCACAAAAATAGGAAAGGACATTTTAAGGAGGGTAGAAAAAATAGATTCACACTACCCCCATTACCCCAGCCTGGGCAGAGAGAGGCAGGGAGAGACACCTTTCCCATAGAGGACAGTAAAATGTGCCAGGTTTCATGATGGACTCCAAATTCAGCCAGCCCTAGCACCAGGCCAATTCCTACAGCCCTAGGTAACTCCCTGTGTGCTCTCATGAACCCAGGCTCCTGCTTATCATGGTGCTTGTTGACTCCAGGAACACCACCTGTGTCCACTAACTCTTTTGGCCTCAGGCAGCTCCATTGNCTGATCCAGAGTCTCTGAACCAAAAGGAATCACTTTCAATTTACTGAGGATTAAGACAGACTCCCAGTTTGAAAGCAACAGTGAATCTGTAAAGATGCTTTAGAATTGTTGCCACAAATTGTTTATTTTACAATTCTATCCTTGATTTAAAACTCACATTATGGACTCAGGATCCCCATATGTCTTCATCCTCAAAAGTCAAATTCCTTATTTGCTACATTGTTATTCTAGAGATACAAGCTAAATAACTCCCATTGATGAAGTTACATTTTCAGGACTGGTAAGTTTAAGCATAATGCTGGGATGTGGAAGGAAGAAACACTGTTTCTGTGACAGAAGTCGTCTACTTTAACAGTAGAGTAGGAAAAATAATTTGTGGCATTTTGTTTTAAGCTTTAGGAAATCTTTCAGGCTATACATACTGTAATTGTATTGTAATTTTTATTTGAAGGGAAATTTAAAAATTTTTAAACTTTCTAAATTAAAAAACATTTAAGTTGAGTGGTACCTGGGTGGCTCAGTCGTTAAGCATCTGTCTTCTGCTCAGGGCGTGATCCCAGGGTCCTGGGATCAAGCCCACATGGGGATCCCTGCTCTGCTGGGAGCCTGCTTCTCCCTCTTCCACTCCCCCTGCTTGTGTTTCCTCTCTCCCTGCCTCTCTCTCTGTCAAATAAATAAATAAAATCTTTTAAAAAATAGTTGAAGTTTACACATATATGTATATGTATACGTCATATATATATATGCATATATATACACACACACACATATTTTATATATATTTGAGACAGAACGAGAGAGAGAGAGATCACAAAGGGAGAGGGAGAAGCAGACTCCCTGCTTGGCAGGGAGCCCAACGTGGGACTCCATCCCAGGACCCTGGGATCATGACCTGAGCCTAAGGCAGATGCTTAACTGACTGAGCCATCCAGGCGCCCCTAGTTGAAGCATAGTTGACACAAAATCTTACATTAATTTCAGGTGTACAACACAGTGATTTGACAAAAGAAATTTTTTATTTCTTTTTTGGGCTTTTCTTGCCTCTTTCTTTTGTCTATTGCCCCTATGCCTATTCCTACAAAAACTTATTTTAGTTTTGTTTCCTGTAGTCTCCATGACAGAAGTCAGATTTAAAAGCTCTTTAACACAAAATCCCACATTACAGAGAAAGATCACAAGGTTATGTTAATCTTTAAAGGAGAGTTGTAATTTATGTCTCCTATCTCCTCTGTGGCCCCCTGTCTAAATCATACACTCTGTTTGGTTGACCTCAAATTCTTCCTTCCAATATACACTGTAATTCTCCAATATAGCTCTTTCCTTTCTCTATAAATAGAAAACAAAGCTCTTGCCAAATAATACAGACTATGCTGTGGTTGTGAGATCTGTGGAGATCAGAGGAACCCAAGGTCATCTATTCAGACGCCTATTTTGCACATAATAAAACTGAGACACAGACCATATTGGTATCCAAAGACCAGCAGCCAATGTGAGGAAAAGCTGAGATTTGAACTATTTTTACTCCTGGGGAGAGAAACAAAAAAGCATCTACTCTACAGCTTTATTTTTATTAGTAGGATTGTATATTGTTGGAAAGATTTGGTTGGTTGGAGTGACCAGCAAAATGGTGGCATAGGAATTTCCACCCCTCATTCTCCCCCATCCTCCACCAGAGGGAGGTATCCTTCACAAGAGCCAAGGATTCCAGCTGAAGGATTATAGCACCTGGGTGAAGCACAAAAATAGGAAAGGACATTTTAAGGAGGGTAGAAAAAATAGATTCACACTACCCCCATTACCCCAGCCTGGGCAGAGAGAGGCAGGGAGAGACACCTTTCCCATAGAGGACAGTAAAATGTGCCAGGTTTCATGATGGACTCCAAATTCAGCCAGCCCTAGCACCAGGCCAATTCCTACAGCCCTAGGTAACTCCCTGTGTGCTCTCATGAACCCAGGCTCCTGCTTATCATGGTGCTTGCTGACTCCAGGAACACCACCTGTGTCCACTAACTCTTTTGGCCCCAGGCAGCTCCATTGGCTCCAGATGGCATCCTTGGCACCAGTCTTTTGTTTCACCTGAACCTGTCAACTCCAGCAGCCCCAGGTAGTTCCTGAAGCCCTAGCAGCTCCCATGAGCCCAGGACCCTGGCTCATTCTGTGCTTGTCTGCTCCAGCAGTACCAGGGAGTGTTTGTGGCACTAGGTTTCTGGCAGGCCCCTATGAATCTGGGCCCTAGAGTCATCCTTTTGCCTCTGGCTCCTGTGGCAGCTCCTGTGGCAACAGGCTATCAGTAGGCTCCTGTGAACNCGCTGGGATGTGGAAGGAAGAAACACTGTTTTTGTGACAGAAGTCGTCTACTTTAACAGTAGAGTAGGAAAAATAATTTAGTGGCATTTTGTTTTAAGCTTTAGGAAATCTTTCAGGCTATACATACTGTAATTGTATTGTAATTTTTATTTNTGCTGGGATGTGGAAGGAAGAAACACTGTTTCTGTGACAGAAGTCGTCTACTTTAACAGTAGAGTAGGAAAAATAATTTGTGGCATTTTGTTTTAAGCTTTAGGAAATCTTTCAGGCTATACATACTGTAATTGTATTGTAATTTTTATTTGAAGGGAAATTTAAAAATTTTTAAACTTTCTANAATTTTAAACTTTCTAAATTAAAAAAAATTTTAGTTGAGTGGTACCTGGGTGGCTCAGTCGTTAAGCGTCTGTCTTCTGCTCAGGGCGTGATCCCAGGGTTCTGGGATCAAGCCCACATGGGGATCCCTGCTCTGCTGGGAGCCTGCTTCTCCCTCTTCCACTCCCCCTGCTTGTGTTTCCTCTCTCCCTGCCTCTCTCTCTGTCAAATAAATAAATAAAATCTTTTAAAAAATAGTTGAAGTTTACACATATATGTATATGTATACGTCATATATATATATGCATATATATACACACACACACATATTTTGTATATATTTGAGACAGAACGAGAGAGAGAGAGATCACAAAGGGAGAGGGAGAAGCAGACTCCCTGCTGAGTGGGGAGCCCAACGTGGGACTCCATCCCAGGACCCTGGGATCATGACCTGAGCCTAAGGCAGATGCTTAACTGACTGAGCCATCCAGGCGCCCCTAGTTGAAGCATAGTTGACACAAAATCTTACATTAATTTCAGGTGTACAACACAGTGATTTGACAAAAGAAATTTTTTATTTCTTTTTTGGGCTTTTCTTGCCTCTTTCTTTTGTCTATTGCCCCTATGCCTATTCCTACAAAAATTTATTTTAGTTTTGTTTCCTGTAGTCTCCATGACAGAAGTCAGATTTAAAAGCTCTTTAACACAAAATCCCACATTACAGAGAAAGATCACAAGGTTATGTTAATCTTTAAAGGAGAGTTGTAATTTATGTCTCCTATCTCCTATGTGGCCCCCTGTCTAAATCATACACTCTGTTTGGTTGACCTCAAATTCTTCCTTCCAATATACACTGTAATTCTCCAATATAGCTCTTTCCTTTCTCTATAAATAGAAAACAAAGCTCTTGCCAAATAATACAGACTATGCTGTGGTTGTGAGATCTGTGGAGATCAGAGGAACCCAAGGTCATCTATTCAGACGCCTATTTTGCACATAATAAAACTGAGACACAGACCATATTGGTATCCAAAGACCAGCAGCCAATGTGAGGAAAAGCTGAGATTTGAACTATTTTTACTCCTGGGGAGAGAAACAAAAAAGCATCTACTCTACAGCTTTATTTTTATTAGTAGGATTGTATATTGTTGGAAAGATTTGGTTNTATGGGGAAAGAAACAAAAAAGCATCTACTCTACAGCTTTATTTTTATTAGTAGGATTGTATATTGTTGGAAAGATTTGGTTGGTTGGAGTGACCAGCAAAATGGTGGCATAGGAATTTCCACCCCTCATTCTCCCCCATCCTCCACCAGAGGGAGGTATCCTTCACAAGAGCCAAGGATTCCAGCTGAAGGATTATAGCACCTGGGTGAAGCACAAAAATAGGAAAGGACATTTTAAGGAGGGTAGAAAAAATAGATTCACACTACCCCCATTACCCCAGCCTGGGCAGAGAGAGGCAGGGAGAGACACCTTTCCCATAGAGGACAGTAAAATGTGCCAGGTTTCATGATGGACTCCAAATTCAGCCAGCCCTAGCACCAGGCCAATTCCTACAGCCCTAGGTAACTCCCTGTGTGCTCTCATGAACCCAGGCTCCTGCTTATCATGGTGCTTGTTGACTCCAGGAACACCACCTGTGTCCACTAACTCTTTTGGCCTCAGGCAGCTCCATTGACTCCAGATTGCATCCCTGGCACCAGTCTTTTGTTTCACCTGAACCTGTCAACTCCGGCAGCCCCAGGTAGTTCCTGAAGCCCTAGCAGCTCCCATGACCCCAGGACCCTGGCTCATTCTGTGCTTGTCTGCTCCAGCAGTACCAGGGAGTGTTTGTAGCAGCAGGTTTCTGGCAGGCCCCTATGAATCTGGGCCCCAGAGTCATCCTTTTGCCTCTGGCTCCTGTGGCAGCTCCTGTGGCAACAGGCTATCAGTAGGCTCCTGTGAACTCAGACCCCCATCTCAGTCTGGCATCTGCCAGCTCCAGCAAACCCAGGTGTCTCCTGTGGCCCCAGGCCACATTGTTAGTACCAGGTTCCTGGAGAGGGAGGCCCTGTGAATCTAGGCCCTTGGCTCACCCCCCAGAACTTCTGGCTCTAGCAACCCCAGGCACCTGTTATGTCTTCCGTTGGCTTCTTTGGTTCTGGGCTCTCAGAGGTCCCCTGTATGCCCAGGTTTCTGGCCTCCACAGGCCCTGGCCAGTGCCAATAACCTGGACAGCTTATTATCCACAGGTGGCTTCTACAGCTCCAGGCAGCTTCCTTGGCTCCAGGCTCCTGGAGGGCTCCTTGAACACTGCCTCCAATCCACTCCAGTATCTTCCAGGTCCTACAGACCCAGGCAGATCCAGTGACTCCAGGTTCTCAGCCTACCTCACCACCAGCTGATTCCCATAGCACCAGGTACCTGCAAGACCCTGTGAGCCCAGGTTCCTAACTCAGCCCAGCACTCGGTCTCTCTTCTGATCCTGGATGGTTCCTATGGCCTCAAGATCCCAATCAGTGCCCATAAATGCAGGCTCCAGGGGGCACTTGTGTACCTCAGATTTGGTGGAGTCCCACACCAGGTTGACTACTGCCATCCCAGGCTTTTGATCCACCCCAATAGAAGGCTGCCTAAGAACTCTACCATAAGCATACCTTTGGACACCCTCAGACTGCCCTCCCAGAGTCTCTGGATAAGTGATTGGTGAAGAGCTTTGTTTGTGAAGGCAGTTCATAAAGACTGGGAGAGGAGCCTACATCCCCAAATGTGCAACCACAAATGTAAGGCCACAAAGATCTTGAATAATCCAGGAAATATGACGCCACAAAAGAAAACTAAGAAGATTCCAATGACTGACCCCACAGAAATGAAAGTCTCTAAACTGTGACAAAGAATTTAGAATAATTATCTCAAAGAAACTCCATGAACTACAAGAAAACACAGAACTAAATGAAATTAAGATAAGGATGCCTAAACAAAAGTTCAACAACAAAAAAGAAACCATTAAAAAAATCAAGCAGAGGGGCGCCTGGGTGGCAGAGCGGTTAAGCATCTGCCTTCAGCTCAGGGCGTGATCCCGGCGTTCTGGGATCGAGCCCCACGTCAGGCTCTTCCGCTATGAGCCTGCTTCTTCCTCTCCCACTCCCCCTGCTTGTGTTCCCTCTCTCGCTAGCTGTCTCTATCTCTGTCAAATAAATAAATAAAATCTTTAAAAAAAAAAAATCAAGCAGAAATCCTAGACTTGAAGTCTACAATGACTGAACTGAAGAATTTAGTAGAAATCTTAAACAATAGACTTGACCAAGCAGAAGAAAAAAAACGAGAACTGGAAGGCCATTTGAAATCATACAGCCAGAGAAGCAAAGAAAAAGAGAATGAAAAAGCCTATGTGAATTATGCAATACCACTAAAATTAAAATAATCTATATATTATTGAAGTCCCACAAGGAGAGAAGACAGAGAAAAGAGCAGAAATCTTATTTAAAGAAATAAGGGCTGAAAAGTTCCCAAATCTGGGGAGAGATTTTAGGTCCTTCTAGATAAGTTCAAGAAGCTAATATGTCATCCTCAGATTTTAAACCCCAAAGATCTTCTTCAAGATGCATTATAATAAAACTGTCTAAAATCAAAGACAAAAAGAAAATTTAAAAAGCAGCAAGTGAAATAAAATTTCTCATATGTAAGGGAAACCCTATAAAACTATTGGCAGACAGCTCAGCAGAAACTTACAGGCCAGGAGAGAATAAGATGATATAGTGAAAGTGCTGAAAGAAAAAAACTGCCAATCAAAAAACTTTACTCAGAAACGATGTCATTCAGGAGTGGAGAGATAAGGACTTTGACAAATAAATAAAAGCTGAGGGAGTTCATCATCACAAGACCTGCTTTATAAGAAATGCTGAAACTTCATCAAAGAGAAGATTAAAAATGCTAACTAGTGATAAGAAAACATGAAAATATAAAACATGCTGGTAAGACAAGTATGTCATTAGATTAAAAATATTCCAATACGGAGGGCAGTGCCCCTTCTTTCATTCCAGGCAGAGGAGAGTCCCCTTTAATCAAAAATGCAAGTAAGATCCAGGGCATGATAACAATAAGTAGGATAACCAAACAACCAAATATCCAGGATAAGATTTATTTTGTTTTATTTATTTATTTTTTATTTTTTTAAAGATTTTATTTATTTATTGGACAGAGAGAGACACAGCAAGAGAGGGAACACCAGCAGGGGGAGTGGGAGAGGGAGAAGCAGGTTTCCCACCGAGCAGGGGGCCCAATGTGGGGCTCGATCCCAGGACCCCAGGATCCTGATCTGAGCCAAAGGCAGACGCTTAACAACTGAGCCACCCAGGTGCCCCGCAGGATAAGATTTTTTTAAAATCACTTATACCAGTAACAAGGTAAATCTCTTTTTGAGTGAGAAAAGATAATCAACAAATGTTAAGACCAAAATGACACAGATGTTGGAATTATTCAACTAGGATTTGAAAGCAGTCATTATAAAAATACTTCAGTGAGAAATTATGGACACACTGAAACAAATGAAAGACTAGAAAATCTCAGCAAAGAAATAAAAGATGTAAAGAAGAACCAGATTCAAGTTTTAGAACTGAAAAATACAATTACTGAAATAAAAAGCTCAATGGATGGGCTCAAAAAAATTATAATACTGTAATCTTGTTGTGTGTTAATCACCAAACTGTAGTATAAAAGTTTAAAGGAGAAAAGTATTAAAAAATAAGTATAGCTACAGTAATTTGTTAATGGACACAAAATATAAAAAGAGGGAATTATGAGAAAAAAAACATAAGTTATGGGGGAAGGATAAAAGAGTAAGGTTTTTGTATGCAAAGATAAGTTGTTATCAGTGTAAAATAGACATATCGATAGAGTGTTTTAGGTAAGCCTCATGGTAACCACAAAGCAAAAACCTACAGTAGATATGTGAATGATAAAGAGGAAGGAATCTAAGTATAGAGATTCATCAAATCATAAAGGAAGAGAGCAAGAGGAACAAAGGAATTACAGCACAGCCAGAAAACAATAAACAAAATGGCAATAGTAAGTCCATAACTGTCAGTATTACTTCACATGTAAATGGATTAAATTCTCCAATCAAAAGGCATAGAGTCCTGAATGGATTAAAAACAGAACTCAACTATATGCTGCCTATAAAAGACTCGCTTTAGCTTTAAGGACACACATAGACTCAAAGTGAAAGGTTGGAAAAAGATTCTGTGCAAATGGAAAAGAAAAGAGAGCAGGGGTAGCTATATTTATGTCAGACAAAATAAACTTAAAGTTAAAATATTAACAAGTTGGGTGCCGGGGTGGCTCAGTTGGTTAAGCGTCAGCCTTCGGCTTAGGTCATGATCTCAGGTTCCTGGGGTCAAGCCCAACATCAGGCTCCCTGCTCAGCTAACAACCAGCTTCTTCCTCTCCCTCTGCCATTCCCCCTACTTATTCTCTCTCTCTCTCAAATAAATAAATAAAATCTTTAAAAATAAACAAAACAAAACAAGATATTAACAAGGGACAAAGGTCATTATATGCTGATAAAGAGATCAACTCATCAAAAGAATATATAACAATTATAAATATTTATAAATATAAATAAAGTCTTTAAAACAAAACAAAAAATATTAACAAGAGACAAAGAAGGTCATCATATAATGATAAAGATATCAACCCATCAAAAGAATATAAAACAATTATAAATATATATGCACCCAACATTGGAGTACTTAAATATATTAAGCAAGAACTAACATATTTGAAGGGAGATATAGACAACAATACAATTTTACTAGGGGACTTCAATGGATATTATATCCACACAGAAAATCAATAAGGAAACACTGAACTTGAACTATAGACAAAATGGACCTAACAGTCATATACATAATATTCCATCCAACAACTGCAGAATACACATTCTCAAGGGCACAAAGAACATTCTGCAGGATAGATCATATGCTAAGTCACAAAACAAACCTTAGCAAATGTAAGAAGATTGAAATCATACCAAGTATATTTTCTGAATACGATAGTATGATACTAGAAATCAGTAACAGGAGAAAAACTGTAAAATTCACAAATAAATGGAAATGAAACAGCACATTCCTAAACAACAATAGGTTGAAAAAAAATCAAAAGAGAAATGAAAAATTATCTTAAAACCAACAAAAATGGAAACACAATGTATCAAAACTAATGGGATGCAAGAAAAGCTGTTATAAGAGGAAGTTTATTTTTTCAAGATTTTATTTATTTCAGGGGCTCCTGGATGGCTCAGTCACTAAGCATCTGGCTTCAGCTCAGCGCGTGATCCCAGAGTCCTGGGATCGAGCCCCACATCGGGCTCCTCCACTGAGAGCCTGCTTCTTCCTCTCCCACTCCCCCTACTTGTGTTCCTTCTCTCGCTGACTGCCTCTCTCTCTGTCAAATGAATAAATAAAACCTAAAAAAAAAAAGATTTTGTTTATTTCAGGCAGAGAGAGAAGAGGAAGTTTATAGTGATAAATGCCTACATTAAGAAAGATCACAAATAAACAATCAAACTTTACACCTCAAGGGGTTAGAAAAGAAGAACAAACTAAGCCCAGAGTTAATAGAAGGAAAGAAATAAGAGAGATCAGAGCAGAAGTAATTTAAATAGAGATCAGAAGAACAACAGAAAAGATCAATAAAGATAAGAGCTGGTTTCTAGAAAAGATAAAACTGATAAATTCTTAGACTAACAAAAAAAAGATGTAAAAAAAATAAAATGAGAAATGAAGAGGAAACATGACAACTGAGAGCATAGAAATACAAAGGATCATAAGAAACCACTATGGACAATTATACACAAATTCGATAACCCAGAAGAAATGGATAATTCCTAGAAACATGCAAATTACCAAGACTGAATCATAAAGAAATAGAAAATTTGAACAGACTAATAACAAGTGAAGAGATTGACTCAGTAATCAAAAACCTTCCAACTAAGAAAAGCCCAGAACCAAAGGGTTTCATGGTGAATTCTATTAAATATATAAAGAACAATTAATGCCAATTCTTCTGAATTCTTCAGAAAAAACAGAAAGGAAGGAACACTCCCAAACTCATTTTTTGAGGCCAACATTACCTTGACAGATAAGATAAGACAGATAAGAACACTATAAGAAAAGAAAATTACAGGCCAGTATCCGTGGTCAATGTAAATGCAAAAGTTCTCCACACAACACTAGTAAGTAAAATTCAGCAGTACATTAGAAGGATCACACTCCATGATCAAGGAGGATTTATCCCTGAGATGCAAGAATGATTCAACTTGTGGAAATTAATAAATGTTATATACCACACTAGCAGAATGAAAAATAAAAATCCTATGATCACCTCAATAGATGCAGTAAATGCAGTTGACAAAATTCAACATCCATTCAAGATAAAAACTCCTACTATATTGAGTATAAAAGAAACGCACATCAACATAATAATGGCCATATATAAGAAACCCATAACAAACATCATACTCGAGAGTCAAAGTTTGAAAGCTTTTTCACTAAGATCAGAAACAAGACAAGGGTGCCTACTCTCAGCACTCCTATTGAATACTACTGGAAGTCCTAGCCAGAGCAGTCAGGGAAGAAAAAGAAAAAAAGCATCCAAATCGGAAAGGAAGAAGTAAAACTGTATTTGCAAATGATATAATCTTATATAGAAAGAACCTAAATATTGCATGAAAAAACTATTGGAACTAATCAACAAATACAGTAAAGTTGTAGGGTACAAAATTAACATCCCCAAATCATTGCATTTCTGTACACTAACAAGGAACTATCTGAAAAAAGAAACAAAGAAAACATTCTCATGTATAATAGCATTTAAAAAGTAACACACTTAGGCATAAATTTAACCCAGGAGGTAAAAGATCTGTACCCTAAAAGTCACAGACATGGAGGAAAGAAATTGATGAAGACAAAAATAATATTTGCAAACCATCTATCTGATAAGAAGTTAATATCCAAAATACATAAGGAATTCATAGAACTCAATAGCAAAAAAACAAACCAAAAAACCAAAAGCAAAAACAAAAACCCAAATAACTCAATCTGATTAAAAAATGGGCAAAGGACCAGAATAGACATTTTTCCAAAGAAGACATAATATATGGCCAACTAACACATGAAAAGATCCTCAACATCACTAATCATCAGAGAAATGCAAATTGAAATCACAATGACCTATCATCTCACAACTGTTAGAATATTATCAAATTATCAAAAAGATAAGCAACAAGTCTTGACAAGGCTGTGGAGAAAAGAGAACTCTTCGCACTGTTGGTGGAAATGTAAATTTGTACAGCCACTATGGAAAACAGTATGGAGTTTCCTCAAAAAATTAAAATTAGAAAA
Source organism: Ailuropoda melanoleuca (assembly GCF_002007445.2). Lineage (NCBI taxonomy): Eukaryota > Metazoa > Chordata > Mammalia > Carnivora > Ursidae > Ailuropoda > Ailuropoda melanoleuca. The sequence continues at coordinate 106,086,479 of NC_048218.1, forward strand.
ACCACATGATCTGGCAATTTCAGTTCTTGGTATATGTTTGAAGGAAATCAGAACACTATCTTGAAGAGATAACGGCACCCCCCGTGTTCATTGCAGGACTATTCACAATAGCCGAGACATGGAAACAGCCTAAGTGTCCATCAACAGATGAATAGATAAAGAAAATGTGGTACCTATAGGTGATGGAATATTATTCAGCCATAAAAAAGGAGATCCTGTCTTTTGAGACAACATGGGTGGAACTTGAGGGCATAATGCTAAGTGAAATAAGTCAGAGAAAGACAAATACTTCTGTTTTCATTTATATGTGGAATCTGAAAAAGCTGAACTGCTGGAAATAGAGAGTAGAATGGTGGTTGCCAGGGACTGGGGGTGAGGGAAACAGAGAAATGTTGGTCAAAGGGTACAAACTCCCAGATATAAGATGAGTAAGTTTTGGTAATCTAATATACAAGGTGGGGAGTATAATAAACTGTATTGTATTATATACTTGTATTATATATGTGTGTATATTATATATTTGTATATATAATACTTCAAATGTTATATACTTGAAACTTGTTGGGAGAGTAGATTTTAAAAGTTGGCACCACACAAAAAAAATGGTAATCTTGTGATGGGATGGAGGTATTAAATAACCTTATTGTGGTACTTACTTTGTAATATAGATATGTATCAAATTATCATATTATATACCTAAATTTACATATGTTACATGTCAATAATAATATTTCAATAAAGCTGGGGTGAAAGGAGAAAGATTTAGTTGGTTGGGACTGATCACATGACTGATCGTCACTCAAATGCGCTGAATAGGCAATAAATTTAATACCATGGGTCTCCTTCACATTTAGTGCACTCTGCCTTATATGCAGATCTTGATTAGAAATACAGAAGAATCTAGATAGTAAATACTGCATGCTCTTACATAATTTCATTAACAGTCAGGAAGATCCTTGATCTTATATATTTTCATTGGAACTTGGCAAGAAATTTAGCATTGGGCAAACCCAACAGTGGTTCATACAATGTAGTATGGGTCAAACTGATAACAGAAGATTCCAAATTTGCTTCATGTAAAATTTTGTGTGCAATTAGCTGAATAGAGAAAAACTGTCTTCTTCAACCAACTAATCCCGTATCTTTCTTATCTCCCAAGAAAAACTGCTTGAATATTCAGAAGTTTCTCAAGACTGAATGCATCTTGCAGAGAGTTTGTGTCTAACATTTGGCAAATTTTACGAGACACTAATTTGGAGAAAAGTCCCTAATTTTAGTCCTCAGATCTCAAAGCTGCTTGCAGTTCTATTCTTCTGATATGCAAAGCCAAACTGTCAAAGCAGATTCTGAACATTTGGGAAGTGTTCCTGATAGGAGACAATCTTTTCATTTGAAAGTGGAACTGAATCTATATTTATAACATGAGATGTGTTATTTTTATAATAGGTTGTAAAAAATAAATAACCTTTCTGTGGTATTTAAAAATATTTAAGAAGCCCCCTTCTCTCAAATAAAATATTTCTCAATATTAAAGAAAAATCAGATATTCATTAGTGATAAATCAAGCTACACAAATGATTTCAATGTTGGCAGTGGATGCCTTTCTTTAAATCTGATAATGTACTGTGACCATCAAACAGAAATAGTACCTACAGCAAAAAAAAAAATATATATATATATATATATTATTTTTCCTGTCCTAAGAATCCTTTTGTAATAAAATATTTTACTTCTTCGCTGTATTTTCACTTCCATTTACCACTCTACCTAACAGAATCTGGAAAAAAGAAATTACATAACTTAAAATGTCAGGCAAAGATGTCAAGTCAGTTATGTCTATTAGATTATCCACGTTGTTTCATCAGTTGCAAATCACGTTTTTGAGTTCTGGTAGTCATTATCATTTTCTGCCTTGTTTGCTCAGGTTCTATCATGCAGCTAGGAATCTGATATATTTATTGTAGTTAAGCCCTTACTTTAGACTCAGCTCCAGGAAATTTGACTTTTGTTATTTTCTCTGTGCTCCAAGATCCTTATTTTGGTTGCTTAGGGAGTAAAGTCTTAACTATTTCCAGTAGTAACATGTTTTTGCTTTGAGCCTCAGTTCCAAAAACTGGGTCCCCTACTTGCTTTCAACACTCCCAGAGGCTGTCAAGCTGCCTCCCTGCATTTAAATACTCTTAACACCTAATTCCAGCTTCTCCTCACGGGAAGGGTCTGCGCATGCGTGATTTTGCCGGCACCGCTCCTGGTGTTTCCCCACAGTTCAACCCATCCGTGTCACGCTCTGGTGAACTGCGCGAGGATTTTGGCAGGGACGGATTTCAGATGTGCGAACTGCTGATTTTCGACAATGAAATCAGTCGTGGGAAGAGGCTGATATATTACTCTCTTTTTACTATTTCCAAGGTAGGACTTTAAGGCTTCTTTGAAACTGCACTTCCTCCCCTTTTAGGTACCTGGATGTAGGGAGGAGGTTTGCCAGGAGAAAGAGGTGCCCTTGCCTTCTTAGAAGTGTGCTTTTGTTGCTAGTCCATCGGGACATTTTGTTCCTAGTCTCACATGTGTATCTTGGGCTCCCTCACGTAACCCTCTCCGCCTCCCCGCAACCCTCTCCGCCTCCCCGCAGTTTGCTGACTGTACCCCAGTGTCAAGCACATACCTACTTATTACACTGCTCCCCCACTGTTTGAAGATGAGGGTTATTTTCTCATTATGAAATATTTCATGGAGATATGATGACATATATGAGAGCTATAATAAATCATAATGAAATGGCCACCTGTCTACCCACTACACAGGTTTTAATAATAAATATTTCATTATCTGGCAATACAATTCATCAGAAAGTCGCACATTTTTTTAAAATCAACGTAATGAAGTACTTAATACAAAAGAGAAAGAGAAAGCAAAATAAAATGTGCTTCAATGTAAATGTTTGAGCACATGTATGAAGCAGTTACATTCTTGCATGCTTAATATAAATTTGTTTTGATATAGGATACATGAGATCAAAAGTCATTTCATATAGGAACAGAGTTAAGGATGGACATGCTAAATAAATATTTTAAATAAATAAACAAACAAACAAATAAATAAATAAAGTTCTGTAAGTAATTACAGACCGAGGGAAAGAAGAGGTGGAAAAACAGCTCGAGAAAACTGGCCAAAGCAAAAACAGACTGCCAAAGTGGAGAAAATAAGAACCATAGTCTCTCAAGTGATATTCTGAGCTGAATTTGAAACTGTAGTGTGAAAATTACTCCATTTGTTACAGTCGAGGATACTGCCATAAGCATACTATATGCTAAATCCCTTTTCAATTACATATGTAGCTGGAAATGCTAGAATATATTGAGTGGGTGGAATGTGCAAGTAAAACAGTTTTTAAAATGTCTTTGTTCCATTTAGACTTCCCTCTCTGTAAGATCTGTTACATTACTGAACTTCTAGAGTAATTTCTTATAAAAATGTTTTAGGATTATTACATATTAAAATACCACCACTTTATGTTTGTAACGATTTAGTTCAGCAAGATAGTTGGAAGTCCAGTAAGGTCAATAGTGCATACCTAATCATGAATTTCTGAAATGCCCCAGAAGAGGGTGTTACTACCCATGTTAAGAACTCTGAAGTCCCCAGTGTTTCTTTTGCCATCACAGACCCCTGCATTCTTGCCAAATGCTACCCTGGACTTTGTGTTTGTAATTCTCTTGGTTTTCATGTAGTTTTAATATGCATGCATGGATTTGTAAAAATATAACTAGTTTTGGATATTTATGAAATTCACATATATGTAATATCATACTATATTTTATTTTCTGGCATCTTGGTTTATGTCATACATGTTTGTGTTTATGGGAATCATCCATGTTGATGCTTGTAGGTCTAGTTAATTCATTTTGAGTGACAGTGTTCTATGGAATGAATATAACATATATATCCTCCTATCTGTGGGTGTTTGGGATGTTTCCAGGGTTTCTATTTTTATGTTATAAAAGTATCCTTATTAACATTCTTTTGCATGTCTTCTTATACCCATAGATGAAAGCTTCCCTGGGGTGTATATTTAGGAATAAAATGCGTAGGTTATGGAGTAGGCTTATATCTAACTTTAGTAGCTAATGCCAAGTGTCTTTTTTTTTCAAAGTGATTGTACTTATTTACAGTCTTAACAATGTTTATGTATGTTCCTATTGGTATACATCTTAACCAACACTTGGTATTGTAAGACTTTCCAAATTATTTTTTTATTGAAGAATAATTCACATATGTTTTGATTAGTTTCAGATGTGCAACATAGTGATTCAATGTTTATATACATGACAAAATGATCACCACGACAGGTCTGGGTACCATCTATAAGACTTGTATTTTTGATAATATATGATATGATATGAAATGGTATTTTGTAATTTCGATATTCATTCCCTCAAGTACTAATGGTATTGTCTTTTAAAATGACAAGAGCTATTTGAGTTTTGTACTTTTGTGAAATTCCTGTTTGTATCTTTTGCTCATTTTTCTATTGGGTTTTTACTGCTTTTCAATTCCTTGTGTGTTCTGGATATGCATCCTTTGTTGTCTATGTGGGTTGCATATATCTTCTCCCAGTTTTGGCTTGTCTTTTCATTTACATTATGATGTCTTTTAATGGACAAAATTCCAATTTTATTTAGTAAAATTGATCAAACTTTTTTAAAAAAGTGATTTCAGTGTTGGTGTTTTGTTTAAGCAACCACACCCTCCTGCAAGGTTATAAATTTTTTCTCCAATTTTTATTAAAGTTTAAAAACATTGTCTTTCCTGTTTAAACCATAAATCCATCAAGAATGGATTTTTGTACAAAGTATGAAGTAATCAATTGTCCCCTCACCATTCACTGAGTACCATTCTTTCCCCTCTGATATGCCATTCAGCACTGTCATATTAGGATATTACACAGAAATTTATATGTGTTTCTGCTTTCTATTTAACTGCATTCGTCTGTTTAGGTCCGTAACAATGACACACATTTTGAATACTAGAAAATTTTAATATGTCTTGATATTTTCTAACCCCCTCAAATATTCCACTTGAGGAGTATCTTAGTGAATTTTGGACCTTGACTCTTCTGAATGCATTTTATAATCCATTAATCAAGTGTAATCTCAATATGTTTTTATTTATAGAAGTCCTATTTGGCCCTTTTCCAGATCTGTCCCATCGTATTTGATGGTCTCTTGTTCCTAATTCATGCTTAGAATTATTTCTCTTATCTCTTTAAATATTTTAAACTTATTTTTTTGGTTGATTCCAATATCTGACTTCTCTGTAGATTTGATTCTTTGTTTCTACAGACTCACGTTCATTTTCTCCTTACCGTAGTTTGCATAGATCTAAGATGGGCCACAGCCTCATCCCAGGACAAAGTTGGGGAAACAAGATATTGCACTGATTCTTTGCAACTTCTCAGCTACTAGGTTAGGATTTCTTGATGTGTTTTCTAGGTTTTATTTTGTATATTTGGTCATCTTTTGTTCTAATTTCTATGTGCCAATATAATTTCAAAATTACACACCATTAGGTATTTCTTTTTCTTTCTCTTCTTTACTATGAGATAATACAAAGTAATGGTTAAGACTATAGACTCTATGATCGTACTGTCTGAATCTAAATCAAGACTTTAGCAATTACTAGCTCTGCCAAGTAAAATTTACCTAGATGAACCTCAGTTTCTCACATCATGTTAGCATAAATTTGATTGGTATATTGGGCTGCTGGTAGTATTGAATAAATGAATGCATGTGAAGAATGCATACAGCCTGGTACACAGTAACAACTCAGGAAGTATACATTATCATTAGGTTTTTTCCTTCCTCTAAGCCCCAAGTACTGAATCTTTCACACACTTGATATCAAATAAGGGTGTGGATTGATTGACAGCTGTTGTATGTCTGGTCCCTCTAACCCACTCCAGAAAGTGAAGATGAAGTACTGGAGAGAAAAAGGTTCGGTATACATTGTACAAAGAAGGGCCACCTGTAGGCTCAGATATATCTTAAGTGTGACGGCTCCTCAGGGCAGTCTGCCCATGTAATGATGCTCTTCTGCATTCCCAGGAGGTCTGAGGTATCGGGGCAGTGGGGACTGCAGCAGGGAGAAAGGGAAACATTAGGTTCTCTAGGAAGTACATAGATTGTTGTGGTAATTTCTACTGTGTTTTACCCTTAAATTCAGCCTCGAAAGAACAGATGAATCATCTTAACCATCTTTTCCTCCCTTTATTTCCAAAGAGATAAAATTACGAATTTAGGTTACTCTTAGTTTATTTTTGTTTAGAGTATTGAGAGAGAGAATGTGTATGATTTAAATGTGATGAGAAACGCCTGTTATTTTTTTTTCCTTAGCTGAAATTTAAACATTTTAGATGAAGTTCAACTTGAAAATGTAATTAAAAAAAAATTTTTTTTTTTTAAGATGTTTCTCCTGATATCCCCTTTCTTTTGGTTCTCCGGGAGCTACTTGCCTTGTGTTACTCATCTCTTTTGGTGTTTTGAAACTATGGGTCCTCACTAAAGCAAAAAGGATTTTGCAGCTCCCACTTTCTTTCAGCACTAGCTCAACTGGTAATTTTCTTGGGAATTATCATATAGTACTACTGTTAAAATATTCATTACACATTGAATCAGACCTCTCGGTATAGAATTATTCTGAATCTACTAATTAGTCAAGGTGAGACATTTAGCACATTACTTTTACTCAGTTTTATTACTATTATGACTAAGCTTATTATACCTGAGCAATTTTTAGATCCTTTAAAACAAAAATCTTGGCTTTTTGTTCCTTAAGAATCTACTTACATCCTAACTTTGGGCTTCATTTGTTCTTCTTTCTGTATTTTCTTGGAGTGTAAAGTTAGGTTGCTTATTTGAGATTTTGTTTCTTGAGGTTCAAATTTATAATGCTTAAGCTTACTGCTGTGGTTTATGCTTCACTCATGCATGTTGCACACATTTCAAAAGGAGTCGCAAAATAAGAATTTTCTAAAGATGTTTTGCGTGTGAAAACAGCATTGGAGAAGACTAATTTTGTAGTAAAAAATTGCCCAAATACATGTATGCCAGAGTCAATGCCTCACTTTCTCCCCCATTAATTTGCTGATTTATTTTTATCCCCCCTCATTATATGGAAAGATCTTTCTAGCTCTTCTCTTAGGACAAAGACTTTGAGATTTGTGCCTGAATCTGGGCTTATATTTGAAGGGGTCTGGAACTTAACAATGAAGAGATGACATTTTGGAACTCACTTCTCTTACAAACTATTCTTAGATTAAGGGGTGCCTGGGTGGCTCAGTCAGTTAAGTGGCTGCTTTCAGCTCAGGTCATGATCCCAGGGTCCTGGGATCAAGCCCCACATCGGGCTCTCTGCTCTTCAGGGAGCCTGCTTCTCCCTTTCCATCTGCCCCCTGCTCTGCTTACTTGTGCCCTCTCTCTCTCTGTGAAATGAATAAACAAATAAAATCTTAAAAAAAAAACTTTCTTAGATTTGAAGAAAGACAGAAACTGCTTTTAAATGAATAAATACCTTTTAACTGAATTCTTGAAATTACATTTACTAGCAATCACAGGAAAACTTACCATTTATTGAAATATATCACTTTTGTTAAATGATGACCAAATGCAGTGTTCTTTAATAAGGTAAATGATTGCATTATGGGTTAATCTTGAGATCGAGAAAACACTGGCAAGAGGAAATAGGAATTTGTTAGGGTGCTTCCATGTTTTTCGATTACAGTATCTTCCAATGCCCTCTCTGACGTGTTGCCTACAGTGTTCCTTCCACTAGTTCGGTAGGAATTTTGCCAAGATTGATCCTGTTTATCCAGTGTCAGTCAGTTCAGGAGCCTCACTCACCTCCCCACCATCTACCTCAGGGCTTCTGTGTACGAAGATGCCTTTGTCATTATCATCCCCGTGCACCCCAGTGTGGTGAAGGTGCGTATTTAAACACTGACTGCAATCTGCCGTAAGAAATATATTTAATTTATGTGTGTAATAGTGTACACATATATGTGTACTCACTGCAACTAAAACAAAATGTCCAGAAACAAGCATAATTTTACTATTCAATGTTTTCTAGATATTTCTATTTTATTTCATTAAAAATACTAGTTGGGACACACAAGATGAATTTAATGATCCATAGTTCAAAAGATGCTATTCTAAAAAATGTGTACATAAGAAAAATAGACATTTATGTGCTAATATGTTTCCCCTTTCTTTACTAATTAAAATTTATATTGCTGCCAGTCAGAACATAAGATAACCAGTTTGTCTACAATCAGGCGATAAAACTCATTCCAAAACAAAGCTCTCATTTTCATTTCTGTTGTTCTCTGTGCAATAATAAAATCTCCTATTGACCTGATACTTTCTCCCTAGGCCCCAGGTTTGAACTATCATCCCACAGGTTTATGCGAAGTATCTCATGGATCTTCGTATAGTTGGAAAAAATATACTTATCTAACATTTATAGTTTACTTATTGCTTTGTAAGCTTTGTGTGGAAAGTTTCTGACATTGAGGTATAAGACACACAAGGAGAAAAAGAAGTCTGCAGAGGAAAAGTCATAAGGAAAAAGATAAAATCCTTACATTTATATTGTGTGTATTAGTTTTCTTGGTTGTAATGAGAAAGAAAATACAAATCTATCTCCTCTGTGTTTTTGAGGGAGAAATTGCTGATGATTTGGCAGTGCTACAGCTGCTATTACCAGCCAGTCAGACTCAGTTATTGGCTGCTTCATTCACGTTTTGCTATTAGATGAGTTGAAATTGACCCTGGGGATGGAAAGTGCTTCTCACAGTTAGGTCATAGGGTTGTAGAAAAGAGCAAGAAGCTATCCTATAAACTCCCCATCACATGGTTCATCCAAGTACTCTTAGAATTTAAGGCAGGGGGTTCTCTTTCATTTTTCTCCTTTTTTGCTTGAACTTTTTCAGCAGTAAAGAAAAAGTAGATTTAAATGCCTAAGAGATGAAAAGCTTAAAACCAAGGTTATATTAAGAAGGTTCACATAACATCATGGCCCCATACTATTTTAGATGAAAATCAAAGAAATAATTGAAAAACTTACCCTTGACAAAAAATGATGTCACATGGAGTCTTTATTCAAGTCCCCAGTCATAACCAATATCAGCCCTTCAGTAGTCATATCTAGAATCAATTTGTCTGAAGAAATTCTATTTTGAGAATGTGGAAATAAAAATAATAAGATTTTAACACTTTATTCAAATAGCTTGCAAATTATGGATGGTATTTGGTTCAGCACCAGAATACCAAGGATTTTTCTAGGATATTTATACCAAGGGGTTTTCTTTTTTTAGAATTTTTTGCAAATGTACAATTTAAGGTTGACATAATTGGTATTGACTTTCTCATTCTATTCAGCTTGGGCCTTGGAATAACTATATCACGCAATCTATAAGATACAGACACCTTTTCTTCCACTATAGTGGAAGTTTTCAGAGTTCCAGAATTGACTCTAAAGTTATACATTTTCAAAAAACAGGAGCTTCCAATGTTTCAATTTTCTAGAGCTTCATAAAATGGAATGTCCTTGCTTATAAATGAGAAAGAAATGCAAACATGAAAGAAAAAGCACAGTAATCCCTTCCAAAGCATTGCAGATTATTTTGCTGATGTAAATAAATAGTATAAAGTCCAGTCACTTTACCTGGGAGCTTCCCCCACAGACTCTGCATGCTGCATCTCCTGGCACTCTATGTACTGTGTTGGGGCTTAACTTTGACACCAGAGGTCTGTTTCAGCTGTAAGCCTAGATGATTCCACATTACTGCCACTCATAATCACCATTTAATTAGTACTCTTCTATCTTTTGTTCTCCCTCATATTTGCAACCCCATCATACTCTTGCTTAATCCACCTTCTCACCACTCTTTCCTTTCAGTTTTAGCTTCTAGACCCTCTGTTCCACACTAAGCAAAGTGATCTAATTACTAAATCTTTTTCACTCAATACAAGTTTTATTTTTGTTTCGCTGACTAAACCCTGTCCCTCCTTGTGAATACAAATGGCTCTGGAGGACTCTAGGTAGAAGTATTCATTCTCTCAACACACCCTTTGTGGGAGGTTGAATGATGCCCCCCTCCATGCTATGCTTCTAGCCTTGAAGATGGAGGAAGGGGAACATGAGGCAAGAAATGCAAGTGACCTCTATGAACTAAAAATGCAAGGGAACAGATTCTCCCCTAGGTTTTGGACAGGATTACCGGCCTGCCAACATCTTGATTTTAACCCAGTGAAACTGATTCCAAACTTCTGACTTCAACAACTATAAGATGATAAGTTGCTGTTGGGTTAAATCACTTAATTTCTATGGTTTTTATTATAGCATTAATAGGAAACTGAGGCATCATATTCATCAACTTTTGTGGCAAAACAGCTCCCCCTCCCCGTTGAGGTTTATGACATCTGTTTATAAATCCTTAAACTCCCAATTTCTTGTCTCAGTCTTAGATGTTGACACCTGGCTCTTACCCATATTTTGCTCTCCCATCATCCTGGATAGATGGGAGTCTACCAGTTTTGTTCTACTCTGGATCCTTGTCTCCAAGAGCTACTATTTCACTTCTGTCTTACTTTACTTCATAATTTATCCTGGAACCCATGAACCTTTCTTAATTCCCTTGAATCCTCATCTTTCTGCTACTCTGTAAGTCCTCAGCCTAGAATTAATTTCACTGTCTGCCTCTTATATCGGAACTTTTGAGATTTTCTAGAATAAAATTCTTCAAATACATAGATTACTTAATACATATTCATGGTCTCCATAGTTATCCAAGTCTCTAAAACTGGTCATGGCTCATTTTACGTGGCCCCAAACAGCTCTGTCTTTCATTACCTGTAAGAATTGTGCTAAATTTTCACAAGTCTTCTCAAACCTCTACAAAAATGTTACCCTGTGGCAGATAACCTTAACATATCTTATGGATAAAATTAAGGTGAACAAATGTGAATTATTTTCTCTCAGGGATGCCTGAGTATGTAAGGCCCAGGGAAAGTCAGTTTTTGCAGGGTCTGTATTAGTAGAAACAATTTCATTTTTTAAAAAGGTATGTTAAAAAAATTAATGGAGTCATGTGAGATTTGGTGATTATTGATGAAGATTTAGAATAGTGGTTAGAGGGGAGGCGTCTGTGTATTTGCTTACTGTCCAGTCAGTGCATGAGAAGATTCTTCATAGTATCTGGTACCATCTCTTCCTGTTCAGGTCCAGGAAGTACGGCTTCATGTTCTTTATCATCAAATGAGCCATTTCTGATTAATTTCACGTCTCCCATCCTTAGTAAAAGGTAGCAGTCCTGTTATTACTCACAAAATTATATTAAAACAATAGCTATCTCATTGACTCCTCAGTTCCCAGATATCATTTATTTAATTCTGGTTACTAATAACTCATGATGCTAAATCATCCATAGTGTCACCCATGAATACTAGCTTCCCCATGACTCTCTTCAAGGTTGTTACTATGCTTTGTTGATGATGACTGCAAATCCAAATCTTACTGTAGTTTTCTGATTACATTAAGTTTACTATTCAGAATCTTATAAATATTGAATAAGACATATTCCAAGTATGTCTTTTTTTGAATTTCTCAGGTTATATTTATGGCATTCCAAATATGTGATTAATTTCAATTTTGATACACTTGAGTCTTCCACATATCATCATAGGGAAGAAGGATAAGAAATGACCCTTGGATAAAGCAAGTAGAGAAGTCCATTTCACACGGGGACACTCTATCCCTCTTCTAGTACAAGTCCAGTCACCATGTCAATGAGAAACATTGATTAGCTGTACCCTTTGGTATTATGAGCCGTGGTCATGAAAACCTTTAGAGGAGATAGGTGCGGCATCTCCCAAGGGCTGCTGGAAGCATGGCACAGATCCTATGGAGAGGGTAAGACGACTGCTTCTGAGCGCGGTTAGCGGAAGGCACATAAGATAAAGGATCACTAATGTCAATGCCACAGCCTTTGGTTACATTTGCAACCAAAGCAGAATATGATTGGGTCTGTGGTTCGAGCTCAAGTGTGGATGGGCGACCATCCTCATCAGTAGCCCAGAGTCCTGAACTTGTCCTGTGTCTGTTGTATCACTAAGAATCACCATGTCAGTGTCATTCTGGCAGCCCATTTTCACTCAGTCCCATGAAAACCAAAACAAAACAGATTATACCAGCCAACAAATGCAGTCTGCTTTCCTTGCTACCCTGCTGGAACTGGGACTAATGACAGAGCCCAGGGCAATCCCAGAGGCTTGGGTTCCAAAGCTCTTCAGGGCATTTGGTGGATCTCATGCAAGGAGCAGAGAGTCAGAGAGTGTATTTCTCTCTGTAAGGGGAGAAATAGGGCTCAGGATCCACATCTTCTCAGATGGTACTGCCATCCCCAGGCATCCCAGGGGACTTAGACAATTATGAGGAAAGTACTTCTGTTGACTAGGAATAGTATGGAACTTGGTCCAGACCTGCCTGCTGATGGCATTGCTGTCCTTGGCCAATTCCAAGTATTAGAGGGGGATTTGGAACATTTGTGGAAGTTATGCCAAAGCTTGGGATCTGCAGAGATCCAGAGTGGTACTTCCACTTGGCCAGGCCCAAGCATGGTATTTCCTCCAGTGCCCATTTCTTCCTTTCAAAATTAGTTATATCTATTTTCATCCTCACCACTGCTCTGTAAATTTCAGGGTTAGGTATCCTGCTTGCGGGTCAATTGCTCCATCTGTATTCTATTATTTTCTCTCATTGCCTTGGAAACCTCACTTCATCAGTTTTTCTCCTCTCTGCTATATCTTCAACTTTCCCCTTTCTTGCCTTTCCCTCATAGCCAGAAGTCTTTTGTTGATTATTTTCTTTCCAATTTTTTTTTCTCTCTCTCTCTCTTCAAATAGTCTTCATGAAAGAAAGGTTTATACTCATTTTTCCCCCTATGCTTTCTGTTTTTCTCTCAAGTTGCTGTTGTTTGGGTTTCTTCTACCCTAAGTGCCCTGACAAGTTATTAGTGACCAATGCATTATTGAACCCAATTATTTTAGATACGGTACTTCTCTGTTGCAATTTAAACTGTTGGGAGCACTTTCCTTGAGACTCACTTATTCTCTAATCTTTATCATACTGCTCTGACTATTCTTTTTCGGTTTCTTCATGGAATTCTTTTCTATTAATCCTTTGAGACTCTGTATTTGCTACTTGTATTAGTTTTCTACTCTTTCCTGATAAATGACCACAGACTTAGTTTATAACAACTCCCATTTATCATCTCACCATTTTGTAGGTTAGGAGTCCAGCCATGGGTTAGCTAGCTAGGTCCTCTCTTAGGTTCTCACAAGCTGAAATGAAGGCGTTGGTAGAACCATGCTCTTTTTTGGAGGCTCTGGGGAGGAATCTGCACCCAAGCTCATTCAGTTTGTGGTAGAGGTCCCCCATTTCCTTGCTGGCTTTCAGCTTGGGTCACTTCCAGATCCCAGGGGCTGTCCACATTCCTTGTCCTGTGGTCCCTTCTATTGCAAGCCAGCAACAAAGAACTTCCTTTCTATTGAATCCTTCTCAAACTTTATAAATTTCTTTCACCAAGAAGAGGCCACATGATTTTAAGGTTATGTTCTGCTAGGATAAATTTTCTTATTTTAAAATCAACTGACTTGGAACCTTAATTACATCTGTAAAATACCTTGCCACATAACAATCACTAGAGTGGTATCTCATCATATGCATAGGCCTGGATGCACTCAACATGAGAGGATTATACGAGGGAGTGAATCATTAGAGATCTTAGAATTTCTGCCTACCTCACTGCTCTTTCACATCTATCTGTTTTCTTGAGATGGTTTCAATTACCACCTATAAGCTGATGAATCTCAAATTTGTATCTTCAGCCCCAATCTCCCATGATTTTAGGCTTTGACATACCAGCAGACCTTCAGATGCCAACTGTTTGTATTTGCAAATCTCATAACTATTTTACATTTAACATGTTTTAGAGTGAATGCATTCTTTTATGTTTCTCCTTTATCATCCACACCTCCTTCTGTATTCCTTGTCTCATTTAAGTTATCAAATCGCTGACACCAGAAATCTTATGCTTATTCTTTGCTTCCATTTCCTGCATATTAATACATACACATAATGTGTACATTAAGGTATATATGACCAATTTCACTTTCACAGCATCTCTTCAATATCTATAAGCCTCTCTTTTCCATATTTACCACCATTTCTCTAGTTCAGATTCTCACTTATCTTGAATATTATACATTTTCATTGAAGTCTAACATATGTACAGAAAAGTACACATATCATAAGTATTCGGCACAATTAATTTTACAAAGTCAGTGCACTCATGTAACTGGCTCTTGTGGATATGCAGCTATGCAATGGATACAGGAGAGACTGGATCTCAAAGGATTCTCTGCGATGCCTCCTAGTATTTCCATCTCCAGCATAAAATTTAAAGGACAATTACAACGACCAAAGAAATGCAAGATCATGGAGGATTTAGATACTTTAGATCCTTCAGGAATAAAGATTTAGGTCAACCTACAAAGGTGTAAACATTCACCACTTAAACATTGGTTCTTAAACATATTTTCTGTTTTTTTCTTCTTGTCTCTCTTACCTCTTGCTATTTTATATAAAATTGTTATTGGTGGTTAGCTTTAAAATTTAGTTATTTGGTAACAGGACATTCAGAGAGAACACTGACTAAATTTGAGGAGCAATTAATGCTCAGATATAGATACTGTGACTATCTCAGGGCAGTGGATACAATGACTATTGGGACATGATGTGTTTTCACTTTTGGAAAAGGGTAGGAGGTCTTCGTATGTGGCATAGGTGTATCTTGTTAGGTGAAATGAAGTTGTTCTGTTAGTGAATAGATGTTTAAATAAATGTAAAAAAGGTGTGTAAAAGGGATACTGAGTAGTCAAAGGGCCAGAACATGCTGGTTATTATGCTGGTGTGTCTCACTGACTCATCTTTCTATACTTAGTCTTTTGATGCTGGATCCTCCTGCAAACCACATGTCCTTTGTTCAGTGACTCCTCACTAGAGAGAGGGACATTGAAAGGTTGGATGAGGGAGAAGGGGACCTCCTTCCTCTGTTTGCTTCTTGTTCCTGTCAGTACCAGTTCAACAGTGGCCCTTTAGGCTGGCTGTAATAGTTCCATTTTGTAGTTTTGCCCATACTTTCTAAAAACAGACTCGTATTCTCCTCTCACGCATCATGTGCATATTCCCTTAGCCAACTGGCACTCTTTCCTCTGTGTGAGTTCTGCAAGTTCTCTTATCTCAAACCTGTAAGCTTTAAGTTGTAAGAATTTTAACCTCTTTTCTTTCCTCTGTCAGTGTTTTGGGTGAAAACTTTCAGAAGTTACTGCATCCGTAATGTCTCCTTCCTGTTTTCTTGTTTCCTTCCTTCCTTCCTTCCTTCCTTCCTTCCTTCCTTCCTTCCTTCCCCTTTTACTATTTTTCAAATTCTATGTTTTTAATTTTCAAATCAATTTTATGTAGGTATAATTTGCATGCAATAAAATTCATGCATTTTTACTGTGCAGGTGAGTTATAGTTCACTAGTTAATTGGTGCACTAGTGCAATCAAGATATAAAATACTTCTAACACCCCAAAAAGTTCTCTTTTGCCCTGGCAGTGAATTGCCACCTACTCCAAGCCCTAGGCAACCTTTCATTTTTTTCACCACTGTATATTCATTTTGTCTGTTCTAGAACTTCATTTAAGTAGAATCATATAGTGCACACTTTTTGTGTCTGTATTCTTTTACTCATAGTGATGTTTTGGGAATTTATCCATGTTTTGCACTGATTAATAATTGATTCCTTTTTATGGTTGAGTAGCATTCTATTGAATGAATATGCCAAAATGTGTTGTTTATTCATTCACCTGTTGATAGACATTTGGATTATTTCCAGTTTGGTGCTATTATGAATAAAATTGCTATAAGCATTCATATTCATATTTTTTGTATGTTATGTATTTTCATTTCTCTTGGGTAATACCGAGGACTGGGATTGCTGTATCATATGGTAAATATATGTTTAATTTTATAAGAAACTGCTAAACTATTTTCACAGGTGTAAAACAAAATGGTTTTACACTCTCATCAGCAATGTATGAGAATTCTGGTTGTTACACATCTTCATCAACACTTGATATTGTCAATGAAAAAAATTTTAGTTATTGTAGTTAGCATTTAGTGGTTTATCATTGTGGTTTTACTTTTTTCATTCTTCTAATGACCAGTGATGCTTAATATGTTTTTGGTCATTATTAGCTATTTATGCATTTTATTTTGTGAAGCCTTTCTTAAAATCATTTGTCCTTTTAAAAATCTAGTTGCTTATCTTCTTATTACTGAGCTGTAAAAATTCCTCTGGATATCAGCCCTTCATCAAACATATTTTCTTCCAGTCTGTGGCTTGCCTTTTAATATTTGAAATGGTATCTTTCCAGGAGCAGATGTTTTTAATTTGGATGAAATCCAGTTTATCAGATTTTCTTTTTTTTTTCCTTTTATGGTCATTGTTTTCTATATTCTAAGAAATCTTTACCTAATTAAAGTAGTGAAGACCTTTTCCTGTTTTCTTCAGAAGCTTTTAGCTTTAGATATACAATCCACTTTGAGATTTTTTTTTTCCCCTTTGTGGTACAAGTGAAGGGTTGAGTTTATTTTCCTAATGAATATCTAGTTGTCCCTGTACCATTTGTTAAGGAAGCTGTCCTTTCCCATTAATTTACCTACCATGGTGTCTTTTTTAAAAATTAATTGGTTATATATGTGTGAGCCTATTTCTGGACTGTGTATTACTTTTCATTGATCTGTATGTCTATTTTAACACCAACACCACATTGTCTTGGTTACTATAGCTTTATAGCAAACCTTTAAATCACATAGTATCACTCCTTCAAAAAATTTTTTTCAAAATTGTTTTGACTATTCTAGATTCTTTGCACTACCACGTAAATTTCAGATATAGTATATAAACTTTTACAGGAGAAAACCTGCAGGGGTTTTGTTTGAGGTACATCAAATCTATAAACTAACTTGGGGGAAAATTGACATCTTAACAATAGTGAGTCTTCCAATTCATGGAGGTGATATATAATTTATTTAGGTCTGCTTGAATTTTTCTTAGCCTTGTTTAGTAGCTTACAAAGTATACAGATTTTGCACATATTTTGTTAAATATTCCTAACTTTTTTTTGATATTTTTGATCCTATATCATGCAAATTATCAAGCCTACTTATTAATTCTAGTAGCTCTTCGTCCCCCAGATTCCTTGGGATTTTCTACATACAAGATCAAGTTGGTGCAGTTACAAATTGTTTTACTTTATGTGTTCCAGTGTTCCAATCTGTATGTCTTCATTGCTTTTTCTTGCCTTATTACACTGGATAGGACCTCAAGTGCAGTGTTAAATAGAATTGATTATAGCAGACATCCTTGCCTATTTCCCAATATTAGAGGAAAGGTTTTCATATTTTCGTCTTCAAACATGATGTTAGCCATAGTTGTTTTTTTTTTTTTAAATAGGTGCTGTATTATTCCCCCCACCCCACCAATACCACAAATTAGGTGCTTAAAACAACAGAAATTTATTCTCTTAAAATCTGGAGGCTAAAATTCTGAAATCTAGATGTCAACAGGGTCACACTCTTCCTAAAAGCTCTAGAAGAAGAGTCTTCCTTGCCTCTTTATGGCTTTTAGAGGAGAAAATAGTCATATGAAGGCAGAGGGAAAACTTTGAGTGATGCAGCTATAAACCAAGATATTCCAAGGACTGGCCATTTTCTCTTTGTGTGTGTTTTCACATTGACTTCTCCATGTCTTGACATGGTTGTCTTACAGGGACATCAGTCATTAGATTTAGGGTCCACCCTAATCTAATATGACCTTATTTTAACTTAATTACAGTTGCAAGTACCGTATTTCCAAATAAGCTCGCATTCACAGGTAGCAGGGATAAGGACTTCAGCATATCCTTTTGGAGTCGTAATCCAACCCACAACAAGTGTCTTTTATTGGGTTGAAAAGTTCTCTTGTATTCCTAGTTTGCTGAGTGTTTGTATTATAAATGGGTATTGAGTTTTGCAAATGCTTTATCTGAATTTATTAAGATGAGCGTATCAGTTTTCTCTTTTAAAACAGTAAAATGCACTGATTAATATTTTACAATATATTATGGAAATTTTTAAACAATCAGCAAAGTTGAAATAATTTTACAGTAAATATTGGTATACACATGATTTGTATTCTACCATTGGTATTTTACTAAATGTGTTTTATTACACCATATATTTCATTGCCTATACTTCTGCCTTTCATTAATCCATCTTTTGTTGATGCATTTCAAAATAAATTACAGATACCAGTACACTTTTTACTAAATACTCCATCATGCATACAATTACTAAAGTTCAGTCTTTGTGTAATCTTTTTACTCTTGAGAGAGTATACATATAGCAAAATCAGTTTCAAGCAGATTGTGGATGCATAGGTGAAAGCTTAATACAATGTTTCTGTAAGTAACATAAGATAATATTTTCATGATATTGCAGTAAAGAATTGTTTCCTTAACAGGATATAAAATGTCTTAATTATAATTGAAAAACATTGTAGTTAATTAGTAAAGATTCTTTCTATTCGTGAAAAGATGCTATTCAAGGAATAAAGATGTAAACAACAGAGTGGAAGGAGGTATTTGCAATGTACTTCATAAAGAATATGTTTTATGATAATATAAGAATTCTTGACAGACAATCCAGTGTAAAACAACAACAACAACAACAGAAGTATGAAATAGGCCCTCCACAAAATGGCATACCCAATGACAAATGAAAATATTAAATCATGTCCAATGTCGTTAATAATTAAAGTATAAAGAGAAACACCTAAAAGCCACCATAATAATGAAATAAAAAACAATGACTACATTCAGTGTTGGTAAGGATGGAGAACAATGAGAATTCTAATATACTGCTAATCAGAGTATAAATTTTTACAACCACTTTGAAAAACTGTCATTATCCAGTAACATTGAACATATACATACCTTATGACAAGTAAGTTTTACTAGTAGGTACATATCCAATAGAAATATGTGCAAATATTCACCAAAAGTTATATTTAAAGAAGTTCACATCAGCATTATTTGTAATAGCCCCATATTTGAAAAACCCAAGTGTTCATCAATAATGGATTTAAAAAATTACATATTTTCATACAACAGGATACTAAACATCAATGAAAGTGGAGTAATAATAGCTACAGGAAACAACACAGATGAGTATCACAAGCACAATTCTTAGTGAAAGGAGACTTACACAAAAGAATACATCCTATGTGCTTTCATAGAAAGTTCAAAAACAGGCAGAGGTAATCAATGGCGTTTGAGATATAGGAGAGAGAGGAATTGGGAGGGGATGCAAGAGAGGCTTCTGGGGCAGGGTAGCTGTTAATGTTATATTCTTTAATCTGGTGGTGGTTACATTATTCACACTGCAATAATCCATCCAATTTATACAGTCTTCTGGAACCATTTCATCCTTCAAAAGAGAATTAAAAAATAAATAACTGTTTATATCATGCTTGCCCTTATTCCTCCTCTTTACTTGCATTGGTCACCAAGACGTCTCACAATGTGGCACCTATTTTTCAACACTTTTCTCTTTGTCTTTTATGCTCTAGCCACACTGGGCATCCTGTCATCCTTGAACCCACACAGAATATTTCCACTTCTCTGCTTTGGCTCATCTGGCCCCACTCCTTCAGCCTCCAAACTGCCTCTGGTCATTTTTAGAGTCCCGTGCCAAATGCTACTTCTCATTCAAAATTTTCCTGATCCTTCCGTTTCACATTCATCTTTTTTTTCCCTGATATCCCGTGCTATTTTCTACTTCTCTTTTGATCGTCCTATTCCAGTTTTCATGATAGTAATTTCAGCATTTGCCCTATCCTATCTCCCATCCAAATCCCAGTTAAGGGAGAAAGTATGAAAAACTAAAGTATGAAATAAAAAATAAGTGTATGGACCTGGGATTTAGACTAATTTTTAATGGACATTTATTATGGAAAGCTTCAATATGTAATAAAATAAAAAGAATAATATAGTAAATTCCCATGTACCCATCACCTAGTCTCAGCAATAATCATAATTCTGGCTCAATTCAGTTTTGAATCCCTTATTAACTGACTCACCATGGGCAATTGAGATGGAAATGAAAGTATTGCCTGTAGGGTGGATATAAAATTCATAGAAACAAGGGTAAATTTGGACTTGGGCATAGTTATATGTTTAATAACTTTTTTTTTATTTGCATACATGAATTTGCATTTGACTTCTTTTAACTTTAATATTATTGTTCTAACAGCTTGGTTTTAAAGTTTTCTATCCTTCCTTATAGATGAGAGCCCAAATGGTTTAACTCATTTTCATAATTGGATGAACAAATGACATTATTTTCTACTTTAGAATAGTGTGATTTTCAGGGCGCCTGGGTGGCCCAGCCAGTTAAGTGTCTGCCTGCGGCTCAGGTCGTGATCTCAGGGTCCTGGGATCGAGTCCCACATCGAGCAGGGAGCCTGCTTCTCCCTCTCCCTCTGCTCCTCACCCCACTTATTCTCTCTCTCTCTCTCTCTGTCTCTCAAAAAAATAAATAAAATCTGAAAAATGAAAAGAAGAATGTGATTTTCATCTTCCCTTTCCTTACCTCTTCCTCTCTTTGCACCTTCACTTCTTCCTTTCTTCTGACATGTTCTCTGGGGCTACATTTTCAGGGCATTCAACTCTGAAAAACAGAATACCCAGGGGATTTCTGGAATGTTAAAGATAATGGGACTTCAAAAAAATAAAGTGAATTTCCCACTCCCATCCCTTTGAATTGTGTGTGTTTATATAGTGAATCACAAGTGCAAAATGTATTATAAAATTGGAAGAGAGTCCTGGGTTACTATGTGCTAAGAAACTAACGTTTAAATACTTATAAAAAAGTGATTTTTCTTCATTGTCATATTGAAGATTACTTTCAGTGAAAGAGATAAATTAAAATTCATGTTATTTTAGAACTGGGGGTTTTGGAACCTAATAGAATGGACAGAGAATACTGTCTTTGTGAGATCTTTTAAGCAAGTTTTTCACACATTTTTAAGCATATATATTTAGGAAGTAACAATGTACTATGGGAAGAATAAATAAGACTTTTGATAATTTAACATTGTAGGGTCTTAGTTTTTCTATCTAGGAAATAAAAGGAATATTTTTCTTCTATAAATTAATAAAATGAAAAATAAATACAAATCTAGTAGGCACCAGTCATCCTTTATTACATCTATTACTGAATAAGTATGCAAAGAAACATCGTTCTCACTTTTCTTACACTAAGCTTATTTATTAAATAATTGCAACCACACTCCCAACAAACTGTATGAGCAATATATGTCAGCAGCCAGGTATACAGTAAACTCTGTGTGATAATAAATAGGTTTAATTTTAAGTGATTAATTAGTTCCTTTTAGAATGCTTAAATATTAGAGTGACACTCTCGGCGTTTTGTGAGTGGAGGGTGAGGGAAAAGAGTGGTGAATAAGTAGTTAATAATGTATTTTCCATGGATCTGTACAAACCCCCCCAAGTAATGGTGGTCATGAAAAGTATTAAACTGCAGTCCATGGAAGTTGGTTTGGGTGATGTGTGAACACAGTATACATGGGTAACCGTGTTTCTTTTTAGCATTCCTGAGATGTTTCATTTGTTAATATTCACTTCCCATAGAGAAGCCTGTCTTTTCAAAGGCTTTTCAGCACAACATACATTTTTCCCCTTCAAATTATTTTCATTTTCCGCTGAACCTTGCTGAGCAAGTTGACATTTTGTGCTTCCCAGCCTGTGTGACTCACTCGCACATTTTGTTTTGTCCACACTGGTGCAGTGACTCTTGCCATCCCCACTAACACAGTCATTATTCTGGCTTGCGCTTAAATTGAACGGTTGATTAATGCCTGCTCCCTCTCATCTGCAGCGAAGCAAAAGCATTTGTACAATCATTTTAACAACCACATTACAGATCAGAAAGATAGACTACAAATATTAAGGCAATATTTGTTCCAGAGCAGCAAAGGATTTTAATGCTACAGTGTTGCTAGGCAAAGGAAAGACAGGGAGATAACCGGAGGTGAAAACCAGATGATTTAGTAAAGCCTTTTTAAAGAGCATATCTGAAAACATTTGATAAAATCATTTTGCATTTAGCTCATTTTAGTTTCAGCATATAGTTTTTAATGTCTTTTTCCAATGTCTATTTACTGAACTAAGGTTAATGAAATGAAAATGTAGCTCTTTGTAGTCTTTAGTAAGAAACAAAGCAGTTGTTTTAAATGACTTGAAAACAAGAAAACCCTATATGGTTGATCCTTAAACAATATGGGGTAAACTTCATGGGTCCACTTACATGCGGATTTTTTTCAATAAATACCACACAGTACTGTAAATGTATTTTCTCTTCCTTACGATTTTCTTAATAACTTTTTTCTCTAGCATATTTTATTGTAAGGATACAATATATAATACATATACAAAATATGTGTCAGTCGACTTCGTTTATCATTAAGGCTTCTGGTCAACAGTAGGCTATTAGTAATTAAATTTGGGGGCAGTAGAGAGTTATAAGTGGGGTTCAAGATGGTGACATAGGAGACTCTAAATTCACCTTCTTCAAAGAACACACCAGTTGCACTTAGTAATAGAACAGTTCCTCCTGGAGAAGAACTGAGGGCTGACTGGACAGATACCCTGAAAAGCAAAGACAGAGAGAATGGCAAGAGAACAGCAAGAAAGACAAAGATATGGTAATAAAGGGAACACCCATTCCTGATGCTGTGAATGGCAGTGGGAAAGGCTAATACTGAGGGACTGGGAAGAGATCCCTCTGTTCTTAGGCACAGAAAAAAACCCACAGTTTAAAAGAGCAGCTAGTGTATAACAGAGACAACACTAGAACTCTGCCAAGTGGTAGAGGACCTGCAGGAAAGCTCCCCAGATCAGACGGACTGGAGAACAGCACAGTTTACATTCCCACCCCACCTTAAAAGCCTAGACCTGAGCATGGTTGGGACACCATAACAGGCAGGTCTGGTCATCTCAGTGAGCTTGAGACTTCAGTAAGCCCAGGGTACACAAGCCCACACCAGCGTTAGCCACGCTGGGTCACAGGAGAAAAGCTATAGTTTAAAAGCACCAAGGAACTGCAGAAATGCTTTCTTCCCCCCTCCACCTTAAAAACCCAGACCAGAACAGGGGCCACCATAAGAGGCAGGTTCCAAGGCCCTAACACGCATGTCCAGATGCCGTAACTGGTAGGTCAATGGTGAAAAACTGAGATTTCCCTCTAGGGTCAGGGATAAGAAAAGGATATCCACTCTAGTCACCTTATTCAACATAGCACTGGAAATTCTAGCTGCAGCAATCAGACAAGAAAAAGGAGTAAGAGGAATCCATAATGGTAAAGAAGCTTAACTGTCACTGTTTGCAGACAACATGATACTATACATAGAAAATCCTAAAGATTCCATCAAAAAATTACTAGAAGTAATATACAGATTCAGTAAAGTGATAGGATACAAAATTTATACCCAGAATTCAGTAACATATCGATACATTAACAATGTAGTCACAGAAAGAGATTTTTTTTTTAAAGTACCATGTATAATTGCACCAAAAGGAATGAAATACCTAGGAATAAACTTAACCAAAGAGGTGAAGGACTTGTATTCTGAAAACTATAAAACACTCATGAAAGAAACTGAAGATGACACAAACAAATTGAAAGATAGCCCATGATCATGAATTGGGAAAACAAATATTGTCAAAATGTCCATATAACCCAAAGCAATCTACAGATTTAATACAATCCCTCTCAAAATACCAACAGTATCTTTTGCAAAACTAGAACAAATAATCCTAAAGTTTGTATGGAATCACAGAAGACACTGAACAGCCAAAACAATCCTGATAAAGAAGAACAAAGCTGGAGGTATTACAATTCCAGATTTCACGATGTACTACAAAGTTGTAATAAAAGAAAAAGATGGTACTGGCACAAAAATAGACACAAAAATCAATGGAATACAATAAAGAGCCAAGAAATAAACCTGTATTTATATGGTCAACTAACCTATGATAAAGGAAGCAAGAATATACAATGGGGAAAAGATAGTTTCTTCAATAAATGGTGCTGAGAAAAATGGACAACAGCATCAAAAGAATGTAACTGGACTACTTTCTAACACCATACACAAAAATAAATGCAAAATAGATTAAAGACCTAACTGTGAGACCTGAAACTGTAAAAATCCTATTAGAGGACATAGGCAGTGATTTCTTTGACATCAGCCCTAGCAATATTTTTCTAGATATGTCTCCTAAGACAAGGGCAATAAAATAAATAACTGTTGGGACTTCATCAAAATAAAAAGCACAGCAAAGGAAACCATCAAGGAAACAAAAAAGACAACTCACTGGATGGGAGAAGATATTTGCAAATGATATATCTGATAAGGGGTTAATATCCAAAATATATCAAGTACTTATACAACTTAACATCAAAAAAACCCAAAAACCCAAAAACAACCCCCCCAAGAATACAATTAAAAACGGGTAGAGGATATAAACAGACATTTTCCAAAGAAGACATAAGAGATGGCCAACAGATGTATGAAAAGATGCTCAGCATCACTAATCATCAAGGAAATGCAAATCAAAACCATAATAAGATATCACCTCACATCTGTCAGTGACTAAAAGCAAGAAGACAAGAAACAACAGTGTTGGTAAGGGTTGGAGGAAAAGGAACCCATGTGCACAGTTGGTGAGAATGGAAATTGATACAGTCACTATGGAAAACAGTATGGGGGGTTCCTCAAAAAATTAAAAATGGAAATACCATATGATCCAATAATTCTGCTATTGGGTATTTACTCAGGGAAAACCGAAACACTAACTCAAAAAGATATATGCACCCCCGTGTTTATTGCAGCATTATTTATAATAGTCAAGACATGGAATCAACCTAAGTGTCCATCAACAGACAAATGGACAAGAAAAATGTGAGATATATGTATATATAATACACATATGCACACACATGTACACACTGGACTGTTACACAGCCATAAAAAGGGTGAGCTCATGCCATTTGAGACAACGTGGATGAACCTAGAGGGTATTAGGTTAAGTGAAATAAGTCAGACTGAAAAAGACAAATACTCTATGACTGCACGCATAAATGGAATCTAAAAAATGAATAAACAAACAAACAGAAAGCAGAATCAGATCTATAAATACAGAGACCAAACGGGTGGTTGCCAGAGGGGAGGCAGGGAGATTAGGCAAAATGGGTGAAGGGCATCAAATGGTGCAAACTTCCAGTTATAAAATAAATAAGTCTTGGGGATGTCATTTATAGCATGGTGACTATAATTAATAATCCTGTGCTCCATGTTTGAAAGTTCCTAAGAAGGTAAATTTTAAAAGCTCTCATCATAAGAAAAAAAACTGGTGACTCTGTGTGGTGAAGGATATTAACTAGACTTATTGTGTTGATCATTTTGCAATATATACAAATATGGAATCATTAAGTTGTGCACCTGAAATAATGTATGTCAGTTATACCTCAATAAAAAAATGATCAGGTTTCTGTACAAGTAGCTTTTAAACTTAAAAGGAAGTTACAGGTAGATTTTTAGTAGTTTAGAGGGTCAGCCCCGCTAACCCTCATGTTTGCAAGGGCCAACTCTATTTTAATATCACATTAAGAGGCATACCTGTGCTTTATCTATAGGTTTATATTCAGTGTATAGTTTCTCCTCACTCTTTTTTTACAAAGATAGGTTCAGTCCACTGTTTTCCCCAGATTCTTTAGCAGTATAGTTGTTATTTAACTCTGAACTTTTTGAATCAAGAAGCTATGATTTCTTTTCATTGCTAGCCTCCCTTGCCAATAAAGCAAGGATGCCGTCTGCCTTTATTCTTAATCTTACCTTTATTCTACTTCTTCTCTTTCTCATCATTAGCAAGCTCTTACAACACATCATGTTAGTAGCAGCTTATTATATAAACTATCTATTATAACCACTTTACTTCATGTCTGCTTTATTTAATGGATTTATGGAATGCAGCCAGTACAGTCAATCTATAGCATGTTTCACTTTTTTATAATAATTATTTGGAATGTATGTGCTACATGTTCTCTCAGGTATTCATAGCACTTTAACCAGCCACTGCCTTTAAAAGCAGTTTCTTAAGTAATGATGGCAATAATTTGTATAAGATTATAGAAGACATTTCCCCCCCAGGGCTTTATTTATTTCCAAAAAAGAGCAAGATGCTGACACTTCCAAAATGAGAAAATTTAACCACCCTTCACGTTTCCTGAAATATTTGATATTTTTAGCAACTTAATTTCTCCCCAAGTAAGCTAACATAATATTATACGTAACTAGCATTGTTATTCATCAGAGCAGTTAAGTAAGATGGTATTTGATAACTCTATAGTTGAGAAGACTGATTCACTTAACATTTTCATCACTACCTTGCCTTTTCTAAACAGAAGGAACGCAAACTGACAGCTGAAAGAAGTTCCAATAGTCTCTCAAGTGAATGTAAAAGAGATTCACCTTTCACTCAAATTAAGCATGAAGGACCTGTGGTGCAAAGGTGAGATGAGAAGGCTCAACAGCATATGAAACAGCTGCAGATTGTCCATAATGGAGTGATAGAAGGATAAAAATGAAGCCATTCAAAATGTACTAGAATTAACCTGGAAGTATTCCAGCCTGTCTGTAGAAAGCAAATGATGATAAGAGAGAGGGAAAAAAATGGATGGAAAAGTGCCCCCATGAAAAAAGAATATGCAGTTGGGACTCAAATTGTGTTTTCCAACAGATTACTGTTAACCTAGGTCGGCATTCTCCAGTTAGCCTTTATCACGTTACCATTTCTTTATTCTGCATAATCAGTTTATATCGTTTTCAATATATTGGTTTATGCTCTAATCCAAATAAAAGTGCTGTTCATTATTGCAACGAGCCTGAGTTTATTATCCGATTAACTAGCTATCCACGTATTTCAGATATGCTTGGAGAGTTCTGCTTCTTGCTTCCCAAGAATTTTCTATTGTAGTGAAAAGCGAAACACGTTCGGCCCCAGATAGGAATCTGTTCTAAATGTTTTATACCATATTCTTCCAGTTGTATTTCATAATTTCCTGTGCAAGAACTATTATTAATGGAATTAATGGGATATTTTTGCTAGTGGATCTGCTTTGCAGAACCAGCAAGTGAGGAGAAGGGCCAGTGAGTAGAAACTACCACTTTCAGAAAAGAGCAAATATAATGTGGGTGAGCAAGGGGCATTCCATATTTCTAAAATTCCATTTGCAAATGTTGCATATTACATTTCTGTCTTGAAGATGCCTAATATGTATTGCAGTATTAAAGGCTCTGGTATTAAACTTTGTGTAGCCTAGAACTTCCCAAATTTATTTGGGTACATAATGCTTTCTTTTTACCATGCGCTTATTAAGGTATCCAGGACCTTTTGTTCGTTCCACACACAGTTTCAGAAAGAGTATATATTATCACTTCTAAGGAACAACCACAGAGAGAAAGATGGCCAGAATGGAAGGAGAGGAAAGTAGCTGGCTGGCTGATAGACTGCACCCACAGGAGCGTGTGAATAAGAGCGTTGGAACAGAGCTCTCATCTAGGCAGACTAAGAAATAGCTAGCTGTTCAAGCTCTATTATTTGACTTTTGCTTATGCCCTGGGTGGAAAAATGCATTCCCTGTAGAGGAGAGGTGTGGGAGCAAAGAAACGAGAGCCTGCTGCAGAAATCTGTCTCTAATCAGAGTTTGAGGGGTAGTCTATTGCTTATATAACTGTCCCAACTTTGGCCTTTTATAAAACAAAACTTCACACTAGGGCATCTGTCATCCAGGTCAACTCCCGGATGAGTAAGCATCTTAAAGAATCCGTTAGCGTTATTATGGCCTCTCCCTTCGGGAGAAAGAACTTGTATGGGGAAAATAGTTGCTTCAGGATCAGGCTGACTCTGGTTCATATTCTGTATCACAACTTACTAAATGCACGATCTTGGGCAAGATATTTCATTTCTCAAACACATTTTTTCAAGTGTGGCTGGTACTGTCTACCTCACTACGCTGTCTTTTGCCCATATTTTCTTGATGCCCAGCCAAAGCAATAGAATGTTTCATGGAGGCATTATGCCGAATGTTGTGCATGTATTATTTCATTTAATTCTTGTAATGGCCCTATGATAAGTAGGTACTATTGTTATCTGCATTTTGAATAGGCGATAGCCGATGATCAGAGAAATGTCACCAGGTTACCTAGATATTAAGTGGTGAAGTTGGGGATTTAGTCGGATTCTGAGTTTACTCTTAAGACTATGCTACTCTGTCTGTCTAGATATGCAGTTGCAGGAGGGAGATGGTGAAATGTAAAGTGCCTGTGTGTTCCCCGGTGTATAATGTTAGTATATGAACAGTTAAACTAGAATCCTGGTAGCTCTAAATCTCCAACTACTTGGAGAACTCCAGTCTACCAGAGACTTCACTAAGTAAACTTAGCCTATCTCAGGTGATCAATCTGGTAATCTGCTCTTTTCAGAGTGCCTCTCTTAAAAGCAGGGAGAATGGATTCTCCCCTGAATTACATAATTAGTGGAGCCTGTGGCATATCTGATCCTGAGTTTAGTGATGCAAACCATTTAGCTTACTGATATTCTCCTTTTCCCTGTCACAAAGTAGCTAGGTCTAAAGAACTTTATACCTCTGTTGTCATTCTGAGCTTGGCTAACAATTACCAACTCCTCTCTGACTCTGAGGATTTGTTGCCGAATCTAGCTCATAGAAATCTTTCTTTTTGGTGGTTTGTCTAAATGTCACTAAAGTCTTGTTTCTTTTAACCTTTTTACTCTGAATTCCACAAATACATCTATATATTTCTGACCCCAGTTGTGGATAAAACGTAGTTTAAGAATGTCCCCATCTCAGGGTACTTCCTCAAGTCCCCTGTAAACCATAATTTTCAGTGATACCTGTAGGGAGGTATGCCAAGTAATAGGTCAGATGTAACTAAATCTCAGTTCTTACCAACACCGGCCTGTGATACACAAACATGTTAATTTCACTGTGGAGTTCTGGAACTGGCTGGTGCTGGCTCAGAAGATTGTTAAATTTTCTAAAACTTTGCAGACCACTTGGAAGGCCATGGTAGGAGTATATAGGACATGGAAATCAGTCAGTGTACCACTATTTCTTCCATCCTCCCCCATCCCACTCCCAGAGAGCTACTTGTTAAACTTTTCCTAGGGCACCAGTCCTTCTCCATCTTCTTTTGTGGAGTGCTAGGGGAAGTTTGGGGTAGGCTTTTTAGTAAAGAGGAGGGTTGAAAGCGGGATAAACAGAGTCACCCATTTGTAAATCCAGCTGAGGAGTTTCTGAGGAGCTGAGATTCCCTTCTAGCAAATGTGGCCTGTCTTTTGATGCTGGTTGTTACAGGATAAGAATTTAGGTGTTTTCTGATTCAATTTAATAGGGCAGTTGGCAAAAAAGTGAAATTAAGGATATTATGTTATTTTTGTTGCCAAGGTTTCAGTGAGATCAACTCTAAAAGCTTGTTTCTTAAGTAAAAATTAGCACATGATAGAGAAATGAGAACCCATTTTACTGTAGCTTGAATCAGTTTTAGGTTTAGAGCAATGGTTTTCAACCCCGTGTGCACAGTAGAAGCACCTGGGTGCTTCTCCAGCATTCCACGGCTCGGGCCCTTCCCCAGGTCGCCTAACTCAAATTCTGGATGTGGCTCACTGGCTATGTTGTCTTTCAACGTTTTCAGGTGATTCCAGTGTATACCAAGGATTGAAAGCAGCGTGCAGAGCTCTGGACTCTTCTCTCCCGACATACTTAAGTATGTATTTAAGGCAGGATGCCAGCTGTTTTTTCTGAGGTGTCAGAGCTTCCTCAGAGACTAGAGGTGAACGCAAAACTGTAAGTGGTTTTGGATTTAATTTTTGGTGTTCTTGCATGTTTTTAATAATGTAATGTATATTGCCAGCACACCTCAAAGTTGTAATAATGTAAAATTTGTGTAAAAATAGTGGGGAACGAGTAGAAACTTTGGAAAATCAATGGTGAACCAAATTTACTTTTCTTGCTGAGTATTGAAATAAATCCCAAGTGAGGACGGGGCAGAATTTCTTTGAAAGATGTTCTGGGTATTTCTCCCTACCTCTATGATACTCTTTCACTTAGATTGTTGTGTAGAGACTAACGTAGTTCTATTCAGATTTACATCTTCCTTGTTGCAAGATCTTTATTTGTAAATTTTCTTCTGTAGTTGTGCTGCAAAGACCTACAGCCCTTATCTAGAAGCGTGTTAGGATGTGGGGGAGAATCCCTCTTGTGGCCCTGTGTAGTAGAAAAAAAATGGTTTTCCCCCCTCAAATATATTTTAACTTAATAAAACAAAAATTAAGCTTTAAAGTAAGTGTGAGAAAATCCAAAGTAGTTCCAACTTTGTTCCAAAATATACTGACTACCTTTTAAAAACAAATCTAAAACTCTTACAGGTGTTTTTGGCGCCTCTACCTTTTTCACAGGCTGCCCTGCTGGGCTGAGTAACCCAGCACTAGATTCAAAATGATTTCTCTGTTTTTGCTGACTTCTTTCCCAGAGATTTATTAACCATGAATTTCCAATTCTTGGTATGACACAGTGACTGAGATTGCAGTGTGAAGATGATAAATTATCACATAAAAAATGATAGATTTTGAAGGGAAAAGCATGAAAAGTCAGAATAATATTAGAAATCTGGTCCCGATGACAAATGCTGAAATAAGAGGCAGGCTTGCCAGTTAATCATAGTTGTGTGAAAAGCCATGAAAGGTTGAAAGTCTTTTCTTTCTAAAATGCATTCTGCTTCTTTAAAAACCCTAAAACAACTACATGAATTTAACTTACATAAAAATCTTAACTCACATTTCAAGAGTAGATTGGACTTTTATTTGATAGGCTTTCTCTAGAACTGACTTTTATTTTCGTTTTATCCCTGTGTGTGAGAGAATAGCACTTAGTTGGCAAAACAACGAAAACCTCACTATAATACTTAATCATAAAAGCAAATATATTTTAGTGCAATTATCATGTTAATTTCCTATTAAAGGCGTTAAAGTCAATTTAGCTTTTTAGTTTCTAACATTAAGTGGATTTCTATGAAGAAATTGGAAAGTCACATTGAAATTCAGTTATACCGAAAATGAGTATCAGGAGAGAGATTTCCAGAGAAAAGGTCCTAAGAGTATTTCTGTGTCTTATAGAACATGGGTTTTTAAACTTCTTCGTGAAGGAGATGAAAAATCTAAGGGGTGTGTGTTAAACTATATGGCTGATAGCTTTAATATGCAGATTTCTTTTGGTCTCTGTTTTTAAGTTCCTCTTGAGTAATTATGACTTCATATAGTTATTTAGTGAAGCTAACAATCGCGTAACCGTCAGGTGTCTAAGGATTCATGCTGAAAGGACGAATATCACATAGTCTGATTAATACATGTTAGAAACTTACGGTTCTGTAGCTTACAAAAAAAGAGCATGGAAACACATTTGAATGTTTGAACTGTCTAAGAATGTGTCCTGGAAATGTGTTTTAGTTAAAATGTAACCCCGACATAAAGGATGAACAAATCGTACATCTATATAGCTTGATAATTTATGAAGTGGACGCACCTGCGCAACCACCATCCGGAAGATGTGGACCACCACAAGTACCCCGAAGTATCACTGAAGGTATAGTTGTTCTGACTTCGGTCACCAGAGATCTGATTTCTGTGTAGGGCCTTCTTGAAAATGAAATCATGCTGAATGTCATTGTGTTTACTTTTGCTCAACATTTTATCTGTGAGATGGAACCGTGGTTTTCCATACCACATAGTATTTATTCCATTGGAAGAGTATACCACAAACTTACGTATCCCATCTACTGATAGACATTTGGGTAGTTTCCAGTTTGTGGATACGATGCTAATTTTGCTATGAATATTCTTGTATGTGTCGTTAGATGCACATGTGTACTCACTTCTATTGCGTATGTGCCCAGAACTGGAATTCTGAGCCATATGATAGGTATGTTTTCAGGTTTTTTAGGTACTAACAAACACTTTCCAGAAGGGTTGTACTAATTTACACTCACACCAACAGTGTGTTTGTATTTCAGTAATGAAGTCAGGAGAAAATTTGCATATGGACAACCAGTCAACCCTATGTTTTACCAAAGTAAATATGATATAGTGGAGATCTGTGTTGGGACTGGAAATGTGGATTTGGGACCTGGATGCTTTTAGGGATGGCAACTAGGAAAGACAACCTGAGAACTTTAGGAAGTGCCTAAATGTAGGGAAAATAGAAAAGGGCCATGAAAGAAATATCAGAGATTTCAAGCAAAGAAACGTCAGTGTTAGACTGGGGCATACGTTATGCAGGTGAATGAAGGAGCTTGCTTTATTATGGTATACAGCAAAGTGTTTGAGGTGAAGGAATCTGGTAAGTTGCTTTTGAATTTGGAAATCTGGGTTGGCATTAAGGAAAACTTTGGAAAAAAATGAAAGGGGATAGATGTGTACTTGCAGTGGAATAAAGAGAGGAGGAGGAAAGGAATTGGTGACTGTAGATAACTTTTCCAAACTGTCAGTGCTAGAAAGATTGAGAGTATAAAGGGATGGGGAGAAGGCACTGGATAATGTAAAATGATGAAATGGAAGGTGCGTTAAGGAGAGTTCTGGGACACTGGCTTGAAAAGTTACAAGTTTGTTTTGGAGAGACTTGCTTGGCTGATCAGTGTGTTTATTTCTTTTCCTTTGAGCTAGAGGGATCTTGATGGGGTTGGATAAAAGAAAAAATAATACCTCTTTGGAAGAGTTTAGTGTCCTGGTTGTGTGTGTGTGTGTGTGTGTGTGTGTGTGTGTGTTTTCTGTTGGAGTACTTGGAAATATTTTGGTGGGGAGGGGACTAACATTTGTAATTCAACAAAAATGTGGATTGGTTAGTGAGGAGGCAAAGTAAGTGATTCAGATGGTCCCACGTCCTTCTTTTTTCAGAAGCCTCATTTTCTAGTATTTTCCACATTTTATTATTTTAAGACACAGTTTCTTAGCAGTAGCAGTGTTGACATTTTGGACCAGAGAATTCACTGTCAAGGGGCTGTCCTGTGTACCACGGTGTCTTTGGCAGCATCCCTGGCCTCTGCAGTAGCCCTCCTCTCCCCTGTCAGGACAACCAAAAGTCTCTCCACACTGTCAAATGTCCCCTGGAGCAAAATTGTTCCCCTCCCCACTCAGAACCACTGGCATGAATCCTGTTGACCAGTGAGATGATTAGACATTCTCGAAGTAAGTGTTAGGAAGAATAACTAATCAGCCTCAGACAGTTGATAATCCTTAATGCGCGGTACCAGAGGAAGTATTTGAAATGAAGAGCTGAATGTTTTGCCCATTAAACCGAATTTATTGGTTACTACAGTAGAGCGGTAGTTGTTAGTCTCTGAGCAAAGCAAAGAGATGAACTTACATAGGGTTTGTGAAACCATGGAGTTTCAGAATTGGCAGATTTTGAAAGCAGAAGATATTTAAGGGTAAGTCGCCCCCAGCAGGGAGTGTTGATTGACTTTTTTCAGAGGTGTTCTTGCTGAAGTGCATCACACTGATAGATTGGGTCTGGTTTATAACTGGTTCTGGTGGTTACTTATTGCTATCAATAATGAGTCATTTCCAAGTAGGGAAGGAATTTATTTTAAGCAGTAAGTTGTCCTAGAGTTTATGAAGAGACTTCAGAGTATGAAACAAATATTTCATTTTGCAGTCTCCAGGCCTTGGAAGACCATATTTAGGCAGCCTGATTAAATAGTGCCTCCCAAAATTGTGTGTGTGTGTGTGTGTGTATGTGTGTGTGTGTAATTTTAAATGAATGTAGCAGTTTTATATTAGTGGCATTACTAAATTATATCAGGTTACCCAATATATAAAAATACTATAGAATTACTATTCATAAAATAAACATCTGATCACTTTAAAGATTTGTGTGCAAAACCCATTTTTAACCCTAACTCATGTCAGGGTTATATGTGGCAAGGCATTTGAATTAAACAGTTTTTTTCCGCTCTTCTTTTTGATGTTGACTTTTTTATCTTATGACCTTTCTAGTGTATTAAAATAATCAAATGGAAAGAATGTTTCCTGTTTCTCACTCCTTGACTTTGTTGGGCAATATCACATTTTAACTATAAGGAATTTTAGGGAGAGGGCTGCTAGTGATACAGAGGGCAGTGGTCTGTTAAACTCTTGAGTATTAGGCCAATTAGATGTAATTCTTAACAGAATTTTTCTCCAGCAAAAATGATCAGGGTTTTTTGTTTGTGGGGGTTTTTTTGTTTTGTTTTTTTTGGGTTTTTTTTTGTTTGTTTGTTTGTTTCCTTTTCCCTTAGACTTGCATTTCTCAAAATGTGATCTTTGGACCAGCAGTGTTAGCACCTAGTTAGAAATGCAAGTTCTTGGTCTGCCCACTCCACACCCCCCTTCCCCAAATGAGTCCCATAGTTCACATTCCGATTCTGATGCATGCTGAGGTTTGAGGACTACCGCCTAAAAGTGTGGAGAAGCCAATGACATCTGTTCCTTCTTTCACCTCTTCATTTCTGACTTGCTCATTAATTATTCAAACACTGTAAAATAAAATGAAAATACTTAGAAAGCACTTCTCTCCTTCCTGTAAACTTATCCTGTCTGTGCTGTGATACGTTGCCACACACACATCATTTTTAATTATAAGAAGTTTGATTTACTTGGCTAATGAATTACTCCTTTGTTTGTGGTTTCCAATGTGGCAGCAGCCAGCTTTTGCTAGCAGTTATGCTGGTGGACTGTTGCTAGGAGCAAAATAAGACCTGTTTCTTTGCTATTGTTACCTTCCTCTGCTTGCTGCTATAAACGTGAGACCTAGTCTGCATTAGAGTTACAGAGAAACAGAACCAATGGGATATATAAGAGGAGATCTTTATGGAATTGGCTCACACAGTGAAGAAGGCCAAGAAGTCCCACGATCTGCTCTCTACAGGCTGGATAACGAGGAAAGCTGTGGTGTGATTCAGTCTAACTCCAAATGTCTGAGGAGAGAGAGGCTGATGGTGTAACTCCTGGTTGAGTCTTAACCTCCTGAGAATACCAGCAACTCCAGTGGCTGGCGGAAGAAGAATATGAATGGGTCTGCTCAAGCAGAGCATTTGTCCTTCCTCAGCTTTGTTTGTTCTATTCGGGCCCTGAACGGATGGAGTGATGCCCACTGTCATTGGTGAAGGTGGCTGTTTTTATTCAGTGTACTGACTCAACTACTAATCTCTTCCCAAGACACATTCACAGATCCACTCAGATACGCTTACCAGTTATTTGGGCATTCCTTAGCGCAGTCAAGTTAACAAATAAAATCAACCATCACACAGTCCGACCCAAGTTTTGGATAATATTACTCCTTTGGTTTCATTTCCCATCCTTCCCTAGCCTCGCTCATCTGGTCTCACCTGTTTGGAGGAGCTTTGGGGGTGGTGAAGGTTAACATTATTTTAAACAATGTCCTACTTCTTTCCAACTGCATGTCTTTATTCCTGTCCTCCTATATTTATTTATAGTCCTTCAATTCTCTCGCCTACCACTCATCTAATTTCTCCCCATTTTTGGTGGGAGCTCAGCATACAGGTTCCCATTTCAATGAGGAAACCAAGTTTAACAGGTGTTAGTACTAAGCCTAAGTATTGGCCCACTGAGAAAGGGAAAGTGGTTAGCAACCCAGTGGACATCAAGGACTAGTGCTCCTCCGGCAGATACAAGTTCTAAAAGCAGCAAATCTCATGTGGCTCCTGCTGACTGTTGAGGCCTAGGCATGGTTAGGATGGTACTGGGACCAGCAGAGACCAAGCCTGTAGGTTGAAGACAGCCATGAGTCCAGCTGATTGACTGGAAAGGCCTGCAAGGATCAGTTCCAGTCCCAAATCCTCCAAAACCCGTTCCTTAGTCACTCTCACTTTCATTGTTTTTGACCAAAGCCTATTATAACTCACAGTTTAGGACTTAGTATCCTGTTCTGTTTTCTTAGACTGTCATTGTATTAACTCAAGCTGCTACAACAAAATGCTACAGACTTGATAATTTATTTCTTGCTGTCCTGGAACCTGAGAAGTCCAAGCTCAAAATACTGTGTGATTTGATCCTCAGTAAGGTCTAGCTTGTGGTTGGCTGCCTTCTGTGTCCTCCTATGGCAGTGAATGAGAGAGGGGAAAAAGCAAGCAAGCTCTCTGGTGTCCCTTCTGTTAAGGGCACTAATCCCATCATGAGGGCCCCACCTTCATGAACTCCTCTAAACCTAATTCCCTCCCAAAGGTGTCCTCTTCAAAGACTATCATGTTGGCGACTGGGGCTTCAATATATGCATTTGGGGGGGATGTAATTCACTCAATAGCAGACATTTTAAAGACTGTAGTATCCCCACTGAACACTATGCAATAGTAAGCATAGAGTAGGCAGTTAAATTTTGCTGGTTAATTGATTTCTACATCCTATGTCTGTTAGGCATTTATTAAAGATTTTTAAAGTATACCTTTCTATAAGTTTGGACACACTGCCTCTGAAGTTTCTGTTGTATCAAGCATTTACTTGTCATTAATTTCTGGTGTTCAGGTTAGCCTTGGGAGGGGGGAAAAGGCTAGAAACAGTAGCATCACCGAAAGTGGCCTTATTCAAAAGGTCAGAGACGTAGAATAGTTACCTTTAAGATTTCCTTACAAATCTGAAATTAAAAGCAGCTTGAGGGTTGCTGATTGATTTTTTTTTTTAATCTAAAAGAATTCCTCCTTCTGTGCCTCATTCACTCAGAATTTAGCCCTCCTCCTGGTAAAGCATTCAACAACTAAACTAAAGAAAAGCACTGAGCAAACACTGTGCCAGATTCATCCTGCTGCCTGGGTAACTAGTGGGGGAATACCTCTTTCAGAAAACCCCGTTAAAATATCCACTGGTTTAGGAGACAGGTATGTAGGGACATACCTGTCCATATTTTTGGACATCATAGACCAAAATATACCATAAGGAAAGAAAAAAAACCACAAAGCTCTGTAAAGAAACCTTTCTCTATATTCAAAAGAACATAAACTTATCTTTCTACCTGCTTCTGTGTTTTGGGAGAAAAAGAAGAACTTTCTGGTTTTATACTGTGCATGCTTAGTTCCTCATGTCATAGGTCTCTGCTTTCCCTTTAAATGTTAACTATGGATTCTTTTTTTTTTTTTTAAGATTTTATTCATTTATTCGACAGAGATAGAGACAGCCAGTGAGAAAGGGAACACAAGCAGGGGGAGTGGGAGAGGAAGAAGCAGGCTCATAGCGGAGGAGCCTGATGTGGGGCTCGATCCCACAACACTGGGTTCACGCCCTGAGCCGAAGGCAGATGCTTAACCGCTGTGCCACCCAGGCGCCCCTGAACTATGGATTCTTGAACAAAAATCATAAAAATTCCATCAGATTAATACACAATTTCAGATTTTTTCCCAAGGGCCTTTGCCTAACTTATTTTTATCAGCACAAAAACCTCCTGAGAATATGGTGAGCTCTGTTTCTTCACTGAGCTACCCCAGCCGAGAGTCTGGCAGCATTTCCACTATCTACCACCCACAGAGCTAGATTTTTTTTTTTTTTTTAAAGTTGTTTTCCTCAATGTAATGAGACCAGTGATTTCTAACCATAGTCACATCCAAGTTTCTTCTGGAATTGTCAGCTATGTATCTAAACGTTCTGTTCCTGATGTTTCTTTAAAAAATATTTTGAAATGTAGATTTATTGAAGAGTTGTGAAGGAAAGAGCTTTTTCAATATATGCTTCACTCTGCTTTTTGTAATGTTAACCATGGCACATCTATTAAAGCTAAGACATTAACCCTGGTACAGGACTATTAACTAAGCCTCATGTTTTGTTTGGCTTTCCCAATTTTTTCCACTGATGTCTTTTTGTCTGTTCCGGGATCAAATCTGGGATGCTATCTTGCATTTAATCATCCCATCTCTTTAGTCTCCTTCAATCTATAACAACTTCATCTGTCTTTGATCTTGACACTTGGTGTTTTTATTTTTTATTTAAATTCAATTAGCCAACATATAGTACGTCATTAGTTTTGATATAATGTTCAATGATTGATTAGTTGCATTTAACACACAGTGCTCATCACATCACATGACACTGTTTTTAAAGCTCTTCTCAAATGTACCTTTTTATACATGCAAGGTATTTTATAACCATAGACTAGAATACCTTATTACATATATTTAAAAATAATTTCTATGTATTTTTTGGTATTCAAAAGAACCTTGAAAGGTAGGAGCAAAATATTTGAATGAAAAAATGAATGACTAAGGAAGACTTCATCTGTTGTATAAATGCCTTTTTATCCAATCTAATGAACATATCTCAAACATAATTAAACTTTCTGAATTATCTCCTTAATGTGGGAACTTCTCTTGTGATAATTATGTTGAATGTTCCATGATTGTATAAATTCCAGATTCTCTAGCATGGCCTGTGAGGTCGTTCATGACCTGGCTCCCATTGGTCCCTCAAGAAGCACCTTTAGTCTTCCTGTCCAGTCTTCTGTTGTAGGCATCCTCTGAAACAGCTCCAAATAATCCCCATTACTTTTTTATATACGTCCCTGTGTAATCCCTTCTTGAGTATAGGCTAAGTTTATCAAATAGTTTCTAAGAAATAGAATATGATAGAAAATAATGGTTGTAAAGACTGTTGTAAAGAAGACTGTGGTTTCTGTCTTGGGAGCATTCTCTCATTCAAGAGAAGCCAGTCACCGTTTGTGAGCACCCCTAATGATAGGCCTGTTTGAGGAGGAGTTGATATCTCTGGCCAGTTGCTACTGAGGAGCTGAGCCATGCTAATAACCATACGAGTAGGGCTAGAAAGATCCTTCTCCAGCAAAGTCTGGAGGTGACTGCAGCACTGGCCCATTGTTTGATCGAGGATTTGTAAGAGACCCTGAGCTTAATGACCCCAGTTGAGCCATCTCTGAATTCCTAACTCACAGGAATGGTGAGTTAATAAATTATTATTTAAGCCACTTAATTTTGGGGTAATTTTTACTGTTTAACATGTTCTATCCAATTGGAGTACCTGGAACATCCCATATTAGCCATATTTTTCTCATACCCTGGTACCTAGATGTTTAGTCAGTTATTTGGGGATTTAATCAATATTAACTAGGTTCCTATTGAATACCAGCCAGACTGATGCTAGTGCCCAAGTCAAAGACCCCAAAACACCGCTTAAGGAATCCACAATTAAGGGACAAAATGTTGGCTACTAGTAATGTGGTAAGTGCTGTAGTCGAGGGAATGAATTTCTGTGAATTTAGAAGAGTAGTTCTATTCAATTTAAGAAGCAAAGGAGTACCAAAACATTTTTGAACTAGATTTTGAAGGTTAGTGGGTTTCATCCCTTAGGAAATGTGGCAGAGGGAAGAATGAAGAGAGCGTAGGTGTACATATTGTTTTGGGGGATGGCAAAGATGACCATGTACTGGAGATGGAAGTATGTAGGATGAGCCCGACCTTGAGAGAAGACTGTTTCTCATTCTCTTCCCTGCCTGTTGTGATACTCTTTTCCTTCCCTTGAGACCAGTTCAAATTTCATCATTTTCTTGAAACCATCTCTGACTAGGTAATGGATGAATTACTGAACTCTACATCTGAAACTAATGATGTACTATGTTGGTTAATTGAATTTAAATTTAAAAAACACTTTAAGAACACAGAAGTTAAATGCCATCTTCAATTAATCAATAAGTATTTATCTAACTTTTATGTGCTCAGCAATGTTCTGGATACACATAAAGAAAAGCTACTGTTTACTATTCCCAAGAGTTTGCTAGGAGAGCACTTTAAGAACACTATGATAGAACAGTAATTGAATGGGCAAAAACCTCTCTTGCTGGCTGTCTCTCTCTGTCAAATAAATAAATAAAATCTTAAAAAAAAAAAAAGAACTTACTAATTAGTGAGGACTCAAGATGTTCAAAAACCTGGGTGGCACAGTCGGTCAAGTGTCTGACTCTTGGTTTCAGCTCAGGTTGTGATCTCAGTGTCCTGAGATTGGCTGCTGCTCAGCATGGAGTCTGCTTGAGATTGCCCCTCCCTCTCCCTCCTCCCACTTATGCATGCTCTCTCGCGCATGCACTCTCTCTCTCTCAAATCTTAAAATGTTTAAAAGCTTAAGACCCAACATAATAGCAAACAGAAAGGTATAATTACCAAATCCTTGAGTATGTAGCATAAGAGTTTGCAAACTCAAATGCTTATAAGGTCCAGGAAGTTCATCTAAATGAGTGCAGAGGACAAGGTGTAATACAGAGGGGTGGGGGCATGACGATGTGGAGAGCACTGGATCCACCAAAGAGAGCAGCCTCTATCAGCCCCAATTTCCATACTCTCAAATACTCTGATTATTCAAGGGAAGCCAGAAAATTGGATTTGTAGTAAAACAGGATTAATGAAATGTTAGCTTATTACTATTGCAATACCACACATAGACCACACAAAACACTTCTGTGACTGCATTAAACCTGTAGGCATTGCTTTGCGGTCTCTGGAAGAGGATGGAGTCCTATCCCTCCAGAGATATGGAACATCTACTGTTACTTAGAAGAGGCTGGCACTTGGTTAGGTAACGGGATAAGGACTAGCCAATATGGGAATAAAATCCCATCTGCTGTAGGTTCAGAGAGTGTTGTAGAGTTCTCCTGTGAAGTAGGCCTGCTCACCCTAGGCGAAGACAGCCCCTCTCATAAAAAGATTTTGGCAGAGGCCACTCCTCCGTCAATGTGAAACTGAGGCAATGGTTGGTGATGAGGGCGAGGAGCCTGGATTGACTATAAGGACATGAGTTAAGCCTTTTGATAATAGGCTAAAAAATGTGGCTGCTACAGCTTTATTTTGTGGCAGCTCATCTCAAAGTGGAAGAAATGCTCATGACTTAATAGTCACTGTAGGTGAGAAAGACAACTTACAAACCTTCCAAGCTTCCAACGATTTAGATATGAAATGTGAAGTTGAGTTTAGGGTTTCAATTCTAGTTTAATTTTATGGATATAACCATATTTATGTGGTTACTATATAATTTGTAGTATAGAGAATTTTCTACATGCATTATCTCAATTCTTTAAAATCCCTAAAGCGGGGTTTTTTGTTTTTTTTTTGAAATAGGTATTACTCCATATTCAGTACTTCTGAATAGTAGGGCTTTGACATTGACAGCTGAAGTAACTTGCTGAAGGTCACACAGCTAAGTAAGTAGTAGTGTCAGGTCCTGGAGCCCGACTGGTCTGATTTTAAAGTGTGAGCTCTACTAGGTAAACTTTATTGATTTGACTGTAACAGGTTTCTAATGTTCCCTCAGTGAGTTGTGAAAACCAAATGTGATGATACTATGTGACATGTTTTTTTGTAAACTGTGAGACAGTGCTGGTTTAATTGGCATTTACCCAGCACCTAGTAGGTTCCATGGAAGTTGCTAGGTGATCTTACTTTTGATGGCTATATTTTTCTATATATTTTTCTTAATTATTCCTCCTATGAAATCCTACCTGTTAATTTGTTCCCACTGCCTCCATTTAAAAGGGAAGACCTCTTGACCTATCCCTTTTGTTCTAGTACAGTTTACATTTTTATGTGCCCACTTTAAACTAATTATATGGTTTCCCTCTGGGACCAGCTAGAGATGAAGATGAAAAGATACCCAGCTCACCTGAGGCTCCTGTTCACTGAAGGATGATATTACCCCTGTGCCATGAGCTCAATGCTGGAGAACTTTCATTCTAAACAGTGAACACTTTTTTCCTTTTAAAATAGAAAATCATGGCTCACTGCTGAGCGTCTATCCAGAGACACTTAGTTAGTGAAAACCACAGGAAGAACTATTGCAGAATGTGGAAACTTTGTCCTAACACAATTTCGTCTGAAATTTTATATTCTTTGACTCTCTAGGGGAGAGAAAGAAAGGAAATAGAAACAAATGAGAGAATAGGAATGGATATGAGGAGGAACCCAGCC
This sequence comes from Ailuropoda melanoleuca, assembly GCF_002007445.2. Classification (NCBI taxonomy): domain Eukaryota; kingdom Metazoa; phylum Chordata; class Mammalia; order Carnivora; family Ursidae; genus Ailuropoda; species Ailuropoda melanoleuca. The sequence continues at coordinate 106,128,773 of NC_048218.1, forward strand.
AAGCAGTAGGTTGCCACACAGAAACACACAAAGGTTTCTAGAAGTCAAACAAAAGCCTCTCATAGGACCAGGAATCAGAGGAGCTGGACCTGAAGACAAGTACCACACATCATTTAAAAAAAAAAAAAATCAATGTGGCGGGGGGGAGTAGGACAGCTGTTCTTTTCCTTTCCTAAATGGCTTGATAACTACATTGGTCTGGCAAAGAAATTTGCTTCTTAGTATTGGTCACTAGAGTGATAGCAGGTCACCAGAAAAATGGCCCTCTTCCCTTCATCTTCTTTTTTCCTATTTTGAGGAAGGAAAATAGATATTTGGGAAAGGGCAGGGGGTAGCAGGGAACAGCTATAACAGCAAAGAGGTATTTATTTTGAGCCTGATTTTATGCTAGACTATTAAGTAGCCTAGAAATTAGAAGATTTATACCTGACTGATGAAAATAGTTCAGTACATCAGACCCAGGAATCATTGGTCCATAGGTACACCTCATAATTAATAAAAATCACTCAGCAAAATTTTAAGTTAAATGTGGTGGGTATTTCTCTATTGCTATATCTTTAAGATGGGGGTGTCTTGAATGTGAAATACATAGAAGTCCAATATGCTACCCTTCTCTTCAGAGCTTATCTATACATAAGGCACAGCGCTGGTGCTGTAACTCAGATCATGTCCATTCTTTAGTCTTTCAGAGTCTTCCCACTGAACTTGGAATTAAATCCAAACTCCTGGGCTGAGGCCCACGGCCCTGTGTGATCTGGCCTTGACATCTCTCCAACTTGATCTGTATGGCCCTCCCTCCTACTTGCTGCTTTCCAGCTGTCTTGGCTGCCTTCAACTGTCACAAACGCTCCAAGCCCTTTGCCATTTGAGGTTCTTTCCACTGGTTTGTTCTCCCTGGAATATCGGCACATGTGGATATGTATGTGGGGGGTGGGGTGGGCAGAGAGGGGTGCAGATGGCTCCCTTATATCCTTGAAATCTCAGGTTTATATCCTATTTTCTGAAAGACCTTCCTTGATTCTCCTTCTTAAAATAGCCTTCACACCCACCCTTCAGACCTTGCCTTCCATTGATTCTACAACAACCTCCTTTTACTGCCTCATAGAACTTGTCAGTCTGTTCTTTGTTTTGCTTCCTTAGCTATATTATAGACTTCATGAGGGCAGGGACCCCATCATTCTTAATTTCTATTCTATCAAATCCTCAAACGATGCCTGGTACACTAGACATATACTAATTTGCTAAATGAATGAATGTGGGGAATGGAGCCCCATATTATGTCAAACATTGTGCTAAGTATTATTACCTGTGTTTATTTAAAGATTTTATTTATTCTGGAGAGAAAGAGAAAGCGCATGAGCAGGGGAGGAGGGGAGGAGAAAAAGGGCGGGGGAGGGGGTGGAAAGCAACTTTGTGCTCAGCGGAGCTCTACACGGGGCTCGATTCCCATGACCTGAGATCGTGACCTGAGTCGAAACCAAGAGTCTGATGCTTAACCGACTGAGCCACCCAGGCACCCCCTTTTCTTTTTTTACCTTAAAATTTTTTTTAACCTATGTTTATGTAATTATTGTGAGATAAGAATTTTTCCATCTCACTAATGGAAGACTTAAGCAACACAACACCTTAAAGAAGGCCTGATCATGGCAGAGCGAGCCCATTATATAATGGATCCATATTTTGTGTTCTTCCACTACGACATATTGAAATCTCATATAGTAGGCTGAAATTAAGTAGTTGGATTTAGCCCCATTCTTCATGCCTCCAGTGAGTTGTACATGTGTTTGTGGATATGAATATATCTTCATAAAATAAACATCTTTAGGAGCACAGACAGTCTCTAGTCTCTATATGAATGAAAAATGCCCATCATATCCACATTTGTAATCCTATAGTTATAGTTCCTTACATTAATATAATGGTCCCTGAGTTTTCAGGCATGGCAGCTCCTTACATTGCTTTTGTGTCTCCAGTCGGCAAGCAAGGCAGGTGTTGTCCTTATCTTCCTGCCACAAATGCTGCTGCTCAGATTATGATATTAGGCGGCTTGTCTAAGGACACCCAGCTGGCAGGTGGTAGAGAGTCCTCTTGGCCTCCATATTCTGTCCCCAGAGCACAATTCTGTTGTCCAGGAGTTCTGAAATACCTTTCTTGGTTCTCCTTCTCTTCCTTCCCACCGTAGCCATCTTTTTCTTCTCTTTGAGCATTTCCTGAAAGTCAGCATTGTGACCTACTGAGAGTTTAAACGGAGGTGATTAACAAAGGGGTTCTTGTTTGGGAAAACAGATGAGCAAATGGATTTATCTGCCTGCTTTCTATCTCTCTCCAGTGCCCTCCACCCCTACCCCCCCCATGGGGATATTGTCTCCATGGTGCCCTTACTTCAGACTATTCTATAATAATTGTGACTGTGAAGAAGTACTTTTTGATCATTTGACCAGATAAGCTAATGAAGCGCATCTCCATTGGTCTTTCAAGTAATGCCTTCCTCTGTATTCCCACTAGCCCTAATTTCAGTCACCATAGTCTTTTCTGTTATTCTTCTGACCTGTCTCCTTCAGCTTAGCCATTGTCCGTTCTATACTGAAAATAGAGCTTCCATTCTAGAGCACAGATCTGATTATAGTGAGTTTACTTGTGACCGCCCATATGAGTATATCCTAAGTCCACACACTTCAACGTCAGCTAAAGCCCTTGACTTGAGTTCCTTGTGGTCCCAGCCTCCCCTCCTGCTATGTATTATGCTCTCATCTTAGAAGACTTCTGGCTGTTTTCTGTGCATGTCATGCAGTCCCCTACCCTTGTGCCTTTTTGTGTCATTCCTGCCTCCAGAAATGCTTACTTTCTACTTCTCAAAGTTCAGCTCAAAAATAACTTGGTTTCCTGAATGCTCCTTTATTATTCCTCTTTCCAAAGAAATTTTTCCAGCCTTGCTCCCATAGTAGTTTGCTTAGATCTCTATTAGGGCTACAGTTATGATACTGTCTATTTTTAATATTGTGGCATGGTCTGTCAACAGAATAGAAAGTTTAATGATGATAAGTAGTTCTCACTGTATTCCATTCACTGTCTTTGCTTCACAGATGTGATTTTGTGGGAGAGCAGGGACACTACTTTCTTCCCCTTTGTGGCATTGGAACCTAGTATAGCACCTAGCACGGAGTAGTATGTTATCAGTGTTGGGCTGCAGGCATTCTGCTAACATGTGACATGTGCTCTTTCTCAGTTCTCAGAGGTGGCTGTGATGCTGCCATTTTGCAGATAAGAAATCTGGCGTTATAAGGAATATTGTCACAGGGGTAGCATTTGAATGGATGTATATGCCTGACTCCTAAACTGTATCTTCCATTAAAGGAGATTTCCTTATATAAACTGATCAAATATGAAATATCCTCTCCCCTTTAATATGTAGAAAATACTCCCACCTTGTCCTATGAAAGCTGTTAAAGGTGGGTAAGAATTAATTTAGTATTTAGTGACTGAGCACCAAAGCTAGGAAAAGGAGATTGGAGGAAAAGAGTTTTTTGGGGTTATGGAATTAGGTGACAGATTTCATGGGACAAATCAGCAGAATTCCATGTAAGGGAAGTAAGTAGAGTCCATGATTTACTGGGATTGCTTTCTGTCACCCAAGTGAAAACTTACCCCAAGTGAGACCTGCTGGTTGGCAATGAAAAAGTCACAGTTGATAAAGATGTAAAATTCTTTAAAAAATGCTCTAATATGTAACCCGTCAGAATCCTAATCTTGTTAGCAAGACTGGCAGAGAAGGCTGACTTGCCAGGTCTGACTTATTATCTCTGGTTTTCGTTCTTTATTCTCTGCAACCTGCAAACCATGCAACATTTGGCAAATTCAACAGACAAGTTGCATAATTACAGCATTTTCCACTGAACATCTGCAGCACTCTTATTTGGCGATAGGAAGTGCCCCAAAAATCTGGTGGGGCCTTGGATGAGAGGTCATAAAACCCCCTAATAAATTCTCTTACACAGTGACATTGTTAGAGGTTATTGCAATACTTCCAGGTTGGTTTAGAGATTTTCAGAAATTTCAATATTTTAAAAGGAACAATACATTTCCTTTTTGCAAGAAGGACATTTCTGACCAAGGAAGCTGCAGTGACACACTTTTCCGGAGGTGAGAGAATAGTGGGTACACACACATGTTCACCAGTAATTTTAGAAAAATGAGTGAGATGTTGGGGCAAATGCTGTGTTCTCTACTTGAGAATGGTCCTAAAGGGAACGGAAAGGACTGTGTCTTTAAGGGAAGCAAATTAGTTGCAGGCAGCTTCAGACAAGTTGAAGAAACATCTGGAGAGGCTGATAATAGATTGACTTCCTGAAATGTGGGTTTGACTATGATGACTTCAGACAGGAAGCTTAAGTTTCTTATCGTAACATTGGAAAAAGATCTAAACTTACAAACTGCTTAACTGCATACAGAATTGTAATTCTCTAAAACAGTGCCTTATAAAGTTATGGATGTTTAAAATTATTTCAGTAACCTCTAACAGCTATCAAACATTTGCATATCCTCTCCTTCATGGGGAATGTATAAAGAAAAATATATGTACTTGTGTGTTTTAAGTTCTAATATTACGATCTCTTCAAATTACTATACCTTGGAGGCAGTTTTACTAGAAATGGCAATTCATTCCTCCAGACCTGAATTTTGATATGGAAAGTTTTGACTATGATAAAGTTGAAAGCACTACCAAGGCGAAATCAAGAACTAGGAAAGAAATGAACCATGTTCTCCCATGGCTATTGGCCTTTCTAGGGCCTTCACGTAGGGCTACAAGGAAAATCCTGAGAGTTAACAGATGTATGTGCAATATTTTTTTAGACCGTACACATGACAGTACTACACATGCATATAAATTATTCAGGGCATTCTCTCAGGAGATAAGGAAAATCCGTTAGCACCATATTCCACCATATTCTTTCTTGTTTCCCTGTTGCCAATAAATTGCAGGGTTGTATTATTGTAAATGACACCTTACACAGTTAGAAGGAAATGTCTTCCTTCTTTATTTCAAGGGATATATTTGTAAGTGTCTAAACGTGAATATTCTTTGGGCTTCATGCGGGCCATCTCTATACATGAAAGTTAAGCTGCTTTACAATTTCATGTTGAAGGAGTAAGAGTTACCTGTTATCTTCTCATGTTGCAAAGAGACCATAAGTTGCATATAATTAGGGAAAGAAAAAAACCCCACCATTCTTTCACAGCAGTTGAATAATGAGGAAGGAAGCTTTTCCATGAATGCAGAGAGTGCAGTGTCTTTTTAAATATGGCTGTAAATACATGCCTTTGAATCTCATACAAAGTTTACACACTGATTTCTTGCCAGCTACATTTTTTTACATAAAAAATTAAACCTGCAGTTGTTAATTGCATGCAGGTGTTCTTCTTCACTTGTTAGACCCCTATTGTCTCATCTGTACTGTGTCCGCCCAGCAAGCTTGCCAATCTCGCCTGACAGCCTCTACGTCCCCTTGTGTCTTTGCTCACATGGCTTCCTCTCCCTGCCACATGCTTTCTCATTCTTCTCAAAGTCTTCGTCTTCCTAGAATTAACCAGCTCAAATGCAGTCTCCTGCTTAAAGACATATTTATCACCACTGGAATAGTTTTTTGTTCCTTCAGTTGAGCTCTATTAAGTACACTTAATTCAGAAAATAATTAAGAGATTGTCCTTTCCAGGGCATTGTCCAATGTCCTGCGTGTGGTTGGGGGAAGTAAGAAAACACCTATTCTCCAAAATTAGAGGAAGTAAGGAGACAATACAGTGCAGAGTCCTATTCACGGTTTCTACTTAATTGAAACTGAAGGATTTGAAGTTGCAGACAAATACATATGTGCCTGGATGCACATAAAAGAGTGGATTTTAAATAGGAATTTTATGGCATTCTATAGGAGATTTCATGGCACTCATGCTTTTGCCCAATAGGGGACTTACTTATCTGTTTAGATATCAATATATTTACGACATGTCCATTATTACTATAAAATACACGTGTTCACTATAAAATGATTTAAATAATGCAAAAACTTATAATGTAAAAAGTGAAGGTTACTTTATTCCCATTCTTTTTTTTTTTTTAAAGATTTTATTTATTTGACAGAGATAGAGACAGCCAGCGAGAGAGGGAACACAAGCAGGGGGAGTGGGAGAGGAAGAAGCAGGCTCATAGCAGAGGAGCCTGACGTGGGGCTCGATCCCATAACGCCGGGATCACGCCCTGAGCCGAAGGCAGATGCTTAACCGCTGTGCCACCCAGACGCCCCACTTTATTCCCATTCTTATTCTTTACACCCTGCTGCCACCTGAATCTCAGTCTTAATGCTGGACTTACCACATTTGATACACTATCCACCTTTTGAGTCCCTTTTCCCATAACTCCAGAGATGGAGTCAAAGAGGTGGGCTTGGTTTCCCTCTGAATCTTCAGGTGCACAAACACACCACGTGCACCCTCCTTCCCCTTCAGAGGGTGCAGAAGGTGGCAGAACCCAGCAGAGGGGGCTTGTGTCGGTGTTCAGGATCTCCCCAAAGGCAAACCTCACTCTACAGGGTGCACAGTACCCTAAAACCATAATGCGTCTGCAACCCCGTGGTTACAGGTTGTAGTTTCAAGGACATTTGGGCACCGGTAGACTAAATGGAGGACTTTGCAACTACTGAAAACAATATTCCTGTGATAAACTTGTTCTTAAGTCGAAACAAGTGATCTTCACACAAAGCTTAGGAAACTGCCTATATCTGGAATACATACATAAATTACAGGTACACATTAGATGCCCAGCTTCATTTCACAAAACCTTTCGTAGTTGAATGCAAGTGAACATGGAGTTTTGTTTTTTTTTTTTTTTTTAATAACCCAAACAGTATTTGTAGAGTAAGTTCTTAAAACTGACTGGTTTTAGAAGGAAGTGAAGGAAAGAGCTTTGCAGTCCAAAAACCAAATAGCTGGGCTAGTAAAATAATATTGCCTAGGCATCTAACCTCATGCCTCAGTTTCTCCATTTACTAAATGGAAATGATAGCAGTACTTACCTCATAGGGTTGTCAAATGATTAAAGAAGGTCATGTGCATGAGCCAGTTAAGAGTGCCGGGCAAATACTAAATATGTTAATACTGATCATTGTTAGCACTGATTGATAATCCCCAAATCCTTATAAATATACTCTATAGGAAACTACTTTAGACACCAGAAAACACTCTCAGGCTACCCCAGAAGTGCAGTAGCAGCTATGTCTGAATAGTTAAGCAAACCTTAAGTTCTGTTGTTGTTGTTGTTGTTGTTGTTAAGATTTTTATTTATTTAGAGCACAAGAGCAAGAACAGGAGGAGGAGCAGAGGGAGGGGGACAGGCGGAGTGCACATGGAGCATGAAGCCCAATGCGGGGCTCAACCTTGGGACCCTGAGATCATTACCTGAGCTGAAACCAAGTCAGATGGTTGACTGACTGAGCCATCCAGGCGCCCCAGACCTTTTTTTAAGGGAAGAAAGAAAACTGCCAAGAGTCTGCCATTCTTGACTGCTACTGAGTATGGGGTTTCTTTTTGAGGGTGGGAAAAAATATTCAAAAGCTAGATTGTAGGGATGTTTCATACTGGTAATATACTAAAAGCATTGAAATGACACTTTAAGTGGGTGAGTTAATATGGCATATGAACTATATCACAAACTCAAGTCTGACCCTTAAATTCCAATGTCTTGAAAGAATTTTTTCTGTTCGAAAAGGCAAATCAGGATGACCCTGCCAGAGGCTTCTCAAAGAAAATTTTCATTACATGTGAAATCATACATGCAAACTATAAGGTTTAGGCATAAGATCTGGGTACCAGTTTTCTGAATCAATTAAACAGTTTATATCTGAATAACTTTATTAGACTTTCAGATTTCACTAAGAACTTCTCACCTTTGTATTTCTGGTGCTAACAGTGTTAGGTTTTTTACCCAAGCACCGAGGTACATAGAAGCTCTTTTCAGTCACATCACTCCTATTGTGAAGGAATAAAACAGTAAAATTGGATTCTGATCAATATGACCTTCTTTACCAAGAAATTTTGCTATGTGTTTTTAAAATAGGGAATTTGTGCTACATCTTGTAACAACTCACCAAGAGTGTCTCCTCAACATAGTCATGGAGCTGAAACAATGGAGAGGAGATGCTTTCAGATCTATTGTTACCCTCTGTCTGAAGACCCAGTCCCTCCATAGTGGCTGCGGTGGAAGTCCAACTTTATTATCTACAGATTTAGCTGGTAACTTTTGGGGTTGAATCAGCCCAACTGAAAAGCGTGGGATGTATGACCTTCTTTCTCACTCGCTTGTCAGCAACTATGATCTCCATGAAGGCTGTATCTACCCTGTAAGGAGAGATGTGGGTTCTGTTTTCCACTTCGTGAGCCTGATCACCGAAAATGCCACTCATGGTCTTCTGGTGATAAAACCTATGGAAAAGCCTACTACAAACTATTTGACTATTTCCTGTTTTTAATCTTACATTTTTAGTGATTCTTCAGTTTCTAAGTATTATAGAAACACATCATTTCCTGTTAAAAAAAAAAAACGTTTGGATAGTAAAGTCAAGGACAATAGGCCTAACAAAATAGTAAGAGTCCAGTAGTGGCCCATTAAAATCAGTAAACAATTTCAGGATATCTCAAATTATATAGATAGCTAGAAACAGATTCAGTCTATGGCTATAAATGAAAGTAACTGGATATATAAGTAACACTAGCCACCCTTTCTAAATCAACATAATTGTCTGATTTCCTCATGCCCCCCCCCCCACAACACACACAACATGCCCCCAAATGAATTGAAACAAACAGTTTTGGGTTTGAAGTTTACCAACTTTTTTGCTCGGATCCTACTCTTGATTTCTCATCCATAAAAGACGGGAGGCCAGTGCCAGCTGTAAGGGTGTCTTTCTAGGAATAGAAAATGACCATGCTCACCTGGGGATTTGGGGTTGCTCATTTGGTTATTCATGCCCTTCCTTCAGCTGTGGCTGCTGGGAGTATGACTTCTGTTACTATATCCAAACAGGGCTACTTAGGACTGTACTACAGCCACTTGGTGGAGGAAAAAAGAAATATGGCTTTCCAGGTTCATTCACTGAAAATAATTTTTATTCTATTTTTTAATCAATTCTTAGTTCACATTATTATGGCTTTATAAATATTATTCACAGCTGACCCATGTGTCTGTGATTGCCAGGGTAATTCTTTTCTTTTGTGTCTAGAATCCCCCCGCCAGTTAATAATTACTGCTGATTTTGTTGTTTAGCTTTCTACTTACCTGACACTCAAATCTTAATTTTCTGTTAGTACTGAAAATCTGATTCTAGAAGATTCAGACCCAAAATAATCTCTTGTGTCTTCTCTTATCCTAAAGCTGTCTGTTTCTCTCTTCCAGTGTAGATTGATTGATCCGTAGACCTGCCATCACTAGAAACCTCTCTATACCATCCTGGAAAATTTCCTCATCTGTTAGATCCCTGGTTTCCTGAATCTCATGTCTTTTAATTTGCTCTTTCATTTTGATATGCTCTATCCTTTAGATGCTTCCTAAAAAGGAAGATACATTTTGAGATATTATGTCTGGAGTGTCTTAATTCCACTCTTAATTGGTCTTTTGCCTAGATCTAGAATTCTATATTAGAAATGTTTTCTTCAGAGTTTTGAAAGCATTGCTCCATTTTCTTCTGACTTCCATATTTGTTAAGAAATCGGATAGTCTTAAGCTTACTATATTGCAAGTGACCTTTTTTTTTAAACCCTACTAAAGGAGATACTAAGATCTTTCCATTATCCCTAAAACTTAAAGAAATTTTAAAAGTCACTTTACTAAAATTTTTGTCCTTTTTTAAACTGGAAATTCACGTCCTCCAGGTAGGGGGATGAAGGTTGTGTGATATGAACTAATCACGAACTGATTTCATTTTCTGTCACATCTTCACATAGTTGCTGCTCCCGCTCCCAAAACTTTGTTCCTGTTTCTCACGTGTTGTGATATTGTCTCCTATTCTGTTTGATTTTATATTCTTAAAATTCCTTAACTGGTTTTATAGTGGAGTTTTGGAAGAATGTGGAAATAAATGCATGGGTTCAACCTACCATGTTTAGCTGGAAGCTCAGAATTTATATTTAGTTCTATTGAGTGTAATCTTGATGGTTCTAACCTTAGTCTAGCTTGTCAAGATCTTCCAGATACTGTCGTTTATCACCCTGTCTGTATCACCAAGCTTTGTGATATCTGCAAATACATCCTCTTGGGGAGTCCAGTATGACTATATCTATTTCGTGAGTTTTCTGAGGCTTTTAGCACAACAGGTAGTCAATTCTGCATCCCTGATAAAATTTGGCTGCCCTTTGTGAAAACGCTACCTGGTCAGTTATATACCCCTTTTTTTTTTTTTTTTGAGAAGTTTATCAGGATACTTAAAGCAGATGTGCCCCCCCCAATGTGCTTGTGTGTGTGTGTGTGTGTGTGTGTGTGTGTGTGTGTGTGTTTATAACAGTACTTAATCATCTATCTATAACCAAAAGCATGTATAACTTCTGAACTTTGAATAGCAGTTTTGAGGGTAAGACCTTAACTGGTGTAGCTAATCACAGGGCAGGTAGCTGATAACTTTTAATAGTATATCATTGCCTCGCACTTCTTAGAACCTTCTATTATGCCTGCTGATAGCATCTACTTACTAGGAACTGGAAGTGACCCATAAGGTGCACACAGGGTTCTGTAACCTTATGTTTTACCGGGAAGGAGGCTTAAATCAATTGGATGGAAAAGGTCAATATCTTAGAAAGAATGAAGGCTTCCTCAAAAATCCAAGAAAGGCCAAATTGGAGCAGAATACTGCTTGAATGTGATCATATTCCATTTCAAATATTGACAATATCTAAAATTCAAGAGCTGTAACTGCTCTAAAATTCTGTTTACAACGTTCAAGATCAAATATTTGAGTTTATTAAACTAGATTCTTTACCACAATTTGTGACTTATCCCAACTCTTGCCTATTATTAGGTTGATATTTATAAGTTCTTTTTTTAAAAATTTTATTTATTTATTTGAGAGAGAGAGAGAAAGACATAGATAACAACAGAGAGCACGGGTACGGAGGAGAGGGAGAAGCAAAGAGCCCGATGCAGGGCTCAATCCCAGGACCCTGAGATCAGGACCTGAGCCAAAGGCAGATGCTTAACTGACTCCTTTTTTTTTTTTTTTAAATTCCTCATTGGATATACCATTTCTCTTTCTACCCTTTTAGGTGAAACTAATTGTTCACAGGAAGGCACAACACCTCAAAATGGAATATCCTAAATGGTCATGCTTCTTGTCTTTCACTTTCAAGTTACAAAGGCATATGCCCAAATTATATACTAAAAAGACTTAACCACTATTTTTTTTGAATCATCTATCCTAGTAGTGGTGGGGGACCTTGAACCCCCATCCAAGCTAGTTTTATTTTTAAAGAGCCATTTTGCATTTTTGCCTACATTTAAGAATTGATGTTTTTAAAAATCATAAATAGGTTGATCTGGATAAAATAAATGTTGGAAAAATATTCAGAAAGATGGGCAATAGTCTTGCAGTAGTAATACTGGTGTTTGGAGGCTAAATGAAATGTTTTACATCAACTCAAGCCCTAAATAGCAGTGAATTCAATGACAATACATAGTGCTTCTTTAGATTTCTTTAGTTCTGATAAATCTTTCCTAAAATAGTATCCCAAGAGATAGGCATGTCCATCAGCCAACTGCTGTGCTATCAGTCCCCAGGACAGCAACTTGCCCTGCTGATAATTAGTAGTTTCTCTGAGCAGTCACTCTGCCTTGTAACGTTAGCTCATTATTTCTCTTGAGATAAAACAGAGGACTGGACCCTCAGAAGCAGATGTTGGTGTGTCTGAAGTCCAGTGCAGGGAAAATAAGAGACTCATCACTGTCCTTGATGATGCACTAAAGATCACGATATGGCCATCACTGCTTTAATTGTAAGGGTTTTCCCCATTTCTTAATGGTAGTCATTTCTGAAAGAAAAGAATAAATACTGTACTTTTATCTAACCTCATGAGAAGCATTAAGTACTTGGGCACGTGGCAGCATTATTAAAACAAAATGGTTCTAATTGTATAGCAACCTGTAATTACATGTTACACTTAGGCCAGGGCAGTTCCGGTGTGATTCATTATTTCACTAACGCTGCTGCTTTTCTTTTTTTTCTTTTCCTTTTCCTTTTTTTTTTTTTTTTATATTGGCTTGGGAGATGTGGGGGAATGCCAGCCAATTTTTCTTTGAAACAATTTAAATACACAAAAGACTGTTACAGCAAAAGCTTAAAGTTAGTTCTATTAATACTAGATTAGGCTAATCTGAGCAGAAGTATTTGTGCAGCATATATAATTATCATTACTGGCACTATAATAATAGCAGACATTCCCATTAGTAATCAAAATGTGATAAATACATACTTAATGTTGAAAGATAATGTAAATATAGATGTATTAAATGATTCATCCCTCCAAAATTGTGTGCTATAATAACTGGGTTATGTTGGAAGGGCACAAATATTACATTTCCAGAAATAGCCCCCAAAGTTGGCTTTATACTTTTAAATGCCCAGTGGCAGGGAATATAAGGGTTTGGTTGATAAGGGTTTGAGATATAATTCTGTCTTGGAGAATGAGAGGGGGGTGGAAGGGGATCAAGATTGTTGCCAGAGGGAGAAAACACAAACTGTTTTCAATGACATAAAACTGAAGTGGGCATCTGACAGAGATTAGCTTTGGAAAGCAATGTGATGGATGGAGAGCCCTATGGATACTAAAAACTGCTGAATTCCTACCTCTTCTCCTTTGGGTTCAAGGCACTCAATAGTACATTTGGGTCACATCTGCATTGACTATGGGAAATCTTATTGTGGTGTTATCAGACTGCTGTTGTTGAAATTTCCTATACAAAAATTTGCCTGCAGGAACTGAGAAACTTATGCAGAAACTTCAATGGCAGTTCATAGAGGTGGAAAACCATTTTGAAACATTCTTATGTTTTTCCTCTTATGTCCTTTAATTCTTGCCTGTGTTCCAGATAAAGGAACATTTCTATTTGATGAAACTCTAATTTGGGTAATTTTTAGAAGAACCCATAGTCCTTGTATAGTAAAACTTCTTCCTTCTTTAAGTTTCCCAAGCAGATATGAAAACTGAACTATGAAAGTGTATAAAGACAGGCACAATTAGCTTAACTTTTTTTAGCATCTGCTATAAAATTACCACCCAAGTCACTGAATTATATATTTATTTTGGGATACCTGATCATTTGAATAGCTGTATTTAATCAGAAAATTACGAGCTCTGGTGTTGGGGCATAAGGTGAAAGGTAAAAAGTGATTCCCATAAAATACAGCATGTGGGGTGTGGGCTTGTGTCTCAGGTAAGAAAGATTCCTCCCTATAAATAATGGTGCTTGAGAAGCTGGGTTATATGAAGGGAGGACATAGGCCAAGGTGCAGTCAGCTTGGGTAGGCCAAAACCAAAGAGGTCAGTCACCGTTATGTGGCCATGTGATAGGGATTTGGGTTGAATCTTCAGGGTGCTGCCTCCCTTCTTAGTAGGTGTTTCCAGCTGGCTCCCAAAGCACTTGCCTCTATTCAGTCACTGATGCTTTTTCTGTATAGTTAAAAACTTCAATAAAAGAATGATCATCAAAGCATTTACAATTTAGATCTTCATATCGTTGGTTACCAAATTCTTGTCAAGCTATAATAGAAAAATCTCCAAAGAAACAGGAACATCGGTGAATATCTTATCAAAAGTCAACTAACATTTGCTTATATGATTCTTGCTTTGTGAAATCTACTTATTGAGCTATTTATACTAGGAAAGAACTGGAAAAGGGGAAGAAGGCAGGGAAATATGAAAGCAGAGTAGAATTGAAAAGATGGGATATGAAATGTTTAAAACCTTAATTTAACAAAAGGTCAGCTTTCCTTTCTTATGGGAAATCCCACATGGGCCTTTCCACTTCTTAGTTCCAGAGCCCCCTTCTCTGACCAGAGCTGCTTTTCTTGTGCCTTCCTTTGTCACCAAAAACACTCCATATTTTGAGCCCTTCAAACCTGGGGGACACCAGTGTATTTTCTCTATCTGAATCAGGCGTGACTTTAGATGTTTCCTTCCAGGGTCATTAGTGTTCTAGATTCTACTTGCAGCTTCGGTGTTTTGGGTTTCTGAGGACACAGCATGGCCTGACATACATTTTGCTTGTCACTTCAGATTGCAACAGCCTTTAATTGGCTTCCCGTCCTTATCTGTTCGCAGGTTGGTCTATGAAAACCCATAATCTGAAATCCCTATGCTCCCACCAACCCAGAAATAGTAGTTTCGACTTTTTTCTTTTATAGTCCTAACAGACTTTCGAGAAGAAAATGTGGTACTAATAAAAATCTGTAAGATACATATAACCTCTGCTTTCCTGGGATATATGTTGCTCTATGACTAAGTCTTTCTCCTGCTACTTTTTTCAAGTTTTTCATTTATACTAACCAGGTTTATAGACTTCCATGTGATTTCACCAAGAGGGCAAGACAATTTTCTTTTTTGTTTTGCTGGTAACAAGTTTCTTAGAGGCAGCGCCCTGTCCTCTTCCTCTTTGTCATCTTTGGGCCCTAACATGGAGCCTCATATCCAATAGGTTCTTTACTCGTGCTCTTGAAATTGAAGTGTGAATGCATTTAAGTAAACTTCATATATAAACAGTGTAGATGATTTCCTATTTGTACCCTTTAAAGCAGTTTCGTACCAATTTCTGCACTGTCTTGGGGCAGGATTAGTCTCTCCATTTTTTTAATTGTCTCATTGCAATATTAATGAATTTGCTAGTATTTGACTTGAATTATGGTCACTATTCAAATACCCCATGTCTCCACTACAAAGTAGTTTTTTTTCACTTCTCCAATGTGAAGAAACATCACCTAGAGTCTAGTTGGCCTACTTCTTAGGAAGTCTCACTCTTAGGCTAGTTAGTCCAGATATTTTGCATTGGTTTTGCTTCAGAGGAAACACAATTTGTGTAAGACTTGAGGTAATTTAATAATAAACTATAGGAACAGATGGTACTTGACCAGTCATTTACACTAGTGAACACTTCAATGGAACTTGGAGATTGCGGATAAGCTTCCCTGAATGTAAAACCAATGAGGTATACTTTATATTATCACCTTACATGCTTCAATTAGTATTGCCCAGTTCAAATTTATCAAGCAACATTGACAGCAAGGATAGTCAAGTGGTAAAATAAGTATTGCCCTCAGTTGTTTCCTTCTGCCTCTCAACACCATTAGAACTGTTTGTGTTGAGATATCTGAGAGCAGACAAGGAAGGCCTTTGTAGTTAGATCTAGATTTGCAACTCAACCCCATAACTTTCTACTCATGGGGACTTGAAAGTTTGATTCACTTCTCTCAGACAATTCTCTGTAAAACAGAGAAAAAACATAAATCTGCAGGGCCATGAATAAATAAAACTTGAAGTTTCTAGCATAGGGACTGACAAGGTAAGCTCATTGAAAATAGATTCCCCCCTCTCAATTATATGTGGTATTGATCTTAATATTTACAGTTGAAAACTAATGCGTGAAAAGGGGAGAAAATGTAACATAACTTCTAATGATTAGTATTTTGATCAGCTCAAAAAGACAAGCATATGGAGTAATTGGTCTTCTAGAAGTATAAAGTAAAATGAAAATGGAGTTTTTTCATGGAAGATGATAGACCAATGGCGAAAAGTCTTTGGGAATCAGAAGGCCTATTCTCTAGTTCTACTTCTGCCCCAACAATGTATCAAACATGAAATCTTTCCTTCAACTCATCCTAGCTCTTCCTGTGAGGCATTCTCAAAGTCATCTGTATTAGACACTATCAGATTTCTTTCCTCTTCCTCCCTGCATCTGTGTCATTGATTTTTGCTGCGGCTTGCTTCATAATGGCTTTGTCATCTACTTCTTTTTATTCCCACTGCTAGACCCTAGCCTGACCTTTATCTTTGCAAACAATTGTGGTAGTAGCCTAATTCAGTTTCCTGTTACATACTGAGAAAAAAAAAAAAAAAAAAAAAAAAAAAACCCACACACACACACACAACTCCAAATTTTTGCCTAGATTATTGAAATTAAATATCTTTATGATTAGCTACAAAATTTTCTCACAACTGATTAGAGTGGCCACATTATACAGCTCCAACACATTCCATGGGCTGCAATATAACTGGCAACCCATGGAGTTGTGCAGTGTACAGCCTATGTGGCCTTGCATTGAGGTCCTTTCTATAATATGCGCAAATCAATCATTCAAACGATTCTTGGACCTTATACCCCTTCACTGATTATCACTGTCCATACCATAGAGTCCAGAGAATAAGAAAAGCCCGGGATTCAACATCCTTTATAATCTAGGCCTGACATGCCTTCCCATCCCTATGTCCCTAAGTCCCATAGCTTTCTGGTAAGAATGTGCTGTGTCATTCAGACTGGTTTTGCATGACTCTCATTCCAAACAGACTAGTCTAGAGGGTACCTATGGAGTACCACTTGCAGAAGTAGTTCTGGGGGCTTATTTCTTTCTAGTGTACTTCCTGACACATAGCCAGGTTAGGTTCACCAACCCCATTCCCTAATGGTGAATTCTTAAATATTTAAGAGGTCCAAGAGAAATAATTATGTGAATATCTAACCCTCTTCCATAAAGAAGTTCAGTCATAAACAAACATTTATATCTAGGTATATAAATTACACATATAAAATACATGCATTCACTAATTTTTTTGCACTATGTTAACAAAACACCCCTACATAGTGTCTTTGGGATGCCTTTTTATGTTTCAAAATCTTTGAGTAGGGTATATTGTCTTTTATATGCTTTGTATCTTCAAGAGTCAAACATAGAAAATATATCATTTGAGGGTGTAAAATCTCACTGGAAATCATTACATGAAAAGTTAAAAAGCAAAAGTGAAAAAGCATGATTAAAGGCAAATTGATATGGATATCAAGTATTCATGGCCTTCATTCAACAAATACTAAGTGTCTGCTACCTATTAGTCATTTTTATAGGCCCTAGACACGGGGAGAGAGACAACTACTTTTATTGCCCCAACTACTAGTTATTAGTTGGACAGAATTTTGCTGGAGAGGGAGGAAGGAAACAGTAAGTACTTGCCATTTTAGGGAGGAATGAGAGAGACTTCTTTTTTTTTTTTTTTTTTTTTTTTTAAAGNGAGCCTGATGTGGGGCTCGATCCCATAACGTCGGGATTACGCCCTGAGCCGAAGGCAGACGCTTAACCGCTCTGCCACCCAGGCGCCCCGAGAGAGACTTCTTTATTAGAGTCCCTGGAAGTGAGAGCCTGAGCCTGGGAAGTAGAGCTTCGAGACAGAACTAACAGCATTTGCAAAGGCCTTGGGGCAGGCGACACTCCAGGAACAAGGAGGAAAGCACAAGTTATGTATTGGCCTTGGAGTGTACTCAAAGCCCTTGAGCTTCTTCCGACAAAGAAGGGAAAAAACAGGAATTTTGAAGTGAATAATGACACTCTTTGATTGCCATGACAGTTCCAAGGAGAGAATGGTGGTGGTAACAAGGATGGTAGCAATCAAGGTGCTGAGAAGCGGTCAGATTCTAAATACACCGTGAACACGGAATTGTTTGTTGCTGGATGTGGGAGGAGGAAGAGAATGCAGGAAGTCCAGGAGTTTTCCAGGCTTTTTGGTATGAGCAACTGGGAGAATGAAGTTGCCTTCTATTGAGAAGAGTTGCAGAAAGAGCATCTTGATGGGTAGGCAAAAAATCTTAAGTTCATCTGGGTGTATGACCTAGACATCCAAGTGGAAACGTAGGACAGGCAGCTTGATATATGGGTCTGTAGATCAATGGAGAGATTCAGGCAAGGGATATGAACTTGGCAGTTTTCATTGTGGCACTTCAATGTTTAGAGCTTTGGAAGATAGGAAGGAAGCAACAAAGGAGACTTAGTGTGACTGGCTGTTGAGGGGTGGGGGACAGGAACCAAGAAGCGGGCTTCTAAGACTCCAATGATTCAAGATTTCAAGAAGGGAGTGATCACTGTATCAAATGATATTTAAATGAAGTCAGGAATTAACCAACAGTATTTGCTTCTCTAGAAACAAATTTGTCTATATTCTGAATCTTTCTGTAGTCCATTTAGCAATTTTATGGTATGAAATTTCATAATTTTAAATCAAAATCTAAGAATATATTAGTGGCAAATATTAAACAACTATAATGTTAATATTGTTCTGGGAAACATCTGATATTTCCACTGCTATGAGGAGTTTAATGCAAAAGCAATGCTGTTGGCAGACCGGTGACTGATGGTCTTAGAGACAGAATGTTGTTGTATATTTTGTTTTGCATTTTCTCCAGTTTTATTGAGACTTAATTGGCATATGACATTGTATTTAAGGTGTGTAACATAATTTGATACATGTATGTATTGCAAAATGATTACTGCAATAAGTTTGGTTAATGTCCATTACCTCTTATAGTAATGTGTGTGATGAGAATTTTTAAGATCTACTTATTCACAGGTTTCAAATGCACAAAACAGTATTGCTAACTGTAGTCACCATGCTGCACGTTATATCCCATAACTTATTAATATTATAACTGGACGTTTATACCTTTTGAATACCTTCACCCACTTCCCTCATCCCTCCACTCCATTTCTGGCAACCACCAATCTGTTCTGTGTCTAGAAGGATCTTTTATGTTTTAGTAACTTGGATTTCCTTGTCAATGAATTGCCTGTTAATCTTTTTTTATAATTGAGTTATCTTTTCTATTTTTCTATGGTACTTGCATTTATATTCTTGGTATCAATATTCTTATTTTTATGTGTGTATTCTATGCATTGCCGACATCGTTTCCCAATTTATGGCTTGTTTTTTGTTGTTGTTGTTGTTGTTGTTGCTTTGGATTTTTTGGGGGAGGGGATTTTTTTTTGTTTTTGTTTAACTTTGTATCTCAAGCTTTCTAGTTAGATTTTAAAATATTACACTATTTTTATATTTTTACCCCTTTTTATGCTTTTTGTTATTAAATCCTTCATTACTGAGAGGCCATAAAAATAGTCTATATTTATGTACACATGTGGAAGAACACTTTGAAGATTTTATGCCTCTAATCTCTCTCGATTTTGATTTAAGTATGGTAAATCTCTACATCATTTGTAAATGCTGTTTCAGCATTGTAGAGTATTCCACCCTTCACTCACTGATTTATAATGTCAGGTCTCTCATAGCAAATTCTGTATTGCCATGAGCCTCTGGAGGCTCTCTGTTCAGTACCATTGGCCCCCTTGTCTATTCCTGAACCAGTAGTTAGTTGTGGTGTTGCAAGTCAGCTCTCCTCATTGTTTTGTGTTAAGATACTTGGGGCCTTGTGTTTTTCTCAATGAATTTTGGAATGAACCTACTAAGGTTCATGAAAATTATAGCTGACATTTTGATTGAAATTGCACTGAATGTAAAAATTTAAGAAAATTGCCATCTTTTATAGTATCTTCTATACCAAGAGATGGACTCTTAACTATAGAGAATAAACTGATGTTTACCAGAGGGGGAGTAGGGTGGGGAGATGGGGATGAAGGACTGCACTTTTTGTGATGAGCACTGGGTGTTGTATGGAAGTGTTGAAACACTATATTGTATACTTGAAAAACTTTGTGTATAATTTTAGTTACTATTTAGTTTTATGTATGTCTTACTTCCATTACAATCCATTGATTCATTAGCCATTTAGAACTGTGTTTGTAAAACTTACAGTGGGTATCTTTATTTTGGCATGAATTTCTAACTTAATCATGATTAGAAAATATGTTCTGTTCAGTTAAAAAGTCATTAAAAATTTGTTGAACAGAAAAGTCCATTTAAGTAAATGTGTTGTTATGTGTATTTGCAAAGAATTTTTTTTTCTGTAGGGGTCTACATGTATTCATGAAATCAAACTTGTTAATCCCCACTAATTTTGTCTACTTGTCAATTCAGAGTGATATATTGAAAGATCCCATTAAAATGGGGGATTTGTCAATATCTCCTTATATTTGACCTATAAAATATTCTGAGCCTATTTGTACATCCAGCATCATATTTTTATATCTAAGATACATTTATAAGTTAGACATGCAATGTCTAATAGGAATCATTTATTTAGTTGGCTTTATCACTAATGATTTTTGCCTTGGAGCCAATTTTGTCTGATGTAATTTGCCCAAGAACTGTCTTCCCTATTGCTGTTAATATTTGCTTGATGTATCATTTCTATCCTTTTATTTTCTCTTAAACCTCTTTCGTGAAGTATAACTGACATTTAATAAACCACACATATTTTAAGTGCAGTTTGTTGGTTTGACATTTGTATCTACCATGAAGCTGTCCCACAATCAAGATGATAAACATATTCATTAACCCCCAGAGTTTCCTAATGCCCTTTTCCGTTTGATTTTTTTTTTCTCCTTTGAATCTTATATTTTATTGGGGTCTCTTGTAAATGGCACAGAGCCACGTTTTGTATGACTCTGTCCAATCTAATGTATTTCTCTCTTAATGGGCTGGGGTTATTTCTTCCTCAGCTACTCACTTCACAAAATACAGTCTCTGTATAATAGTATGTTGGCATTAATCCCTTTACGTTTTTGTTTATATGAAATTAGAGTTATTTTCTCATTCTCGAAAGACAAGTTTGTAGGATACACTATTCTAAGTTGACCATTCTTTTGTCTGTTTTAAAAATGACTTTTCTTCCAATGTTGTAGGTGAAATAATTTCTTTCAGTCGTCCTTCTTTTGTCCTTTCTTGTCTTCATTCTCTTTACAAATCCTGTTTGATATGTTAGGCCTTTGTTATTTGATTGTCTCTTACCCACGCTCAAAGCACTAGATCTGTCTTATAGTTCAACCATTCTCTATTCAACTATGTTTAATCAGATATTTGCTGCACATTATTTTTTTTCCTTTCAAAAGTTAAATTTATAATTTCTAAAAGATCTTATTTTACAAATCTGCTTAGACATTTACAAGGTCTGTTTAGTTTTTTTTTCCTCATTCTACCCTTTTGAAAAACTTCATAAAGTTATTTTCTATTCAGTATCTCAATAACTTCCATTTCCAATAACTGATGTTCAGATATAGCAGTTCTTGTTTCACTGACTTTTACTCATGGTGGCTTATTTTTCTCTAAGTTGGCTGAACTTGGAATTTTTAGATTCAATTGAGAATGCTTTCCTCCAAGGAGAGTTTATTTGTCTTTGCAATATTTAGAGCTAAAAACTTATGGAGGATTCCTAAGTGCATATTAGTAAGTGAAAGAAGTTGAGTCTGAAAAGACTACATTCTATGATTCCAACTAGAGGATGTTCTGGAAAAGGAAAACATATGGAGACAACAAAAAGATCAGTGGTTACCAGGGGTTGGATGGGGATGAATAGGCAGAGGAGAGGTTTCCTAGGGCAGTGAAAATAGTCGGTGATACTATCATGGATACATGTTATACATTTGTCAAAAACCCATGGAATGTATACCACCAACAGTGAATTCTGAGGTAAGCTATGGACTTCGGGGGGTGATGTATATCATTTAGGTTCATCCTTGGTTTAAAGGAAAAAAAATAAAGTACCATTCCGGTGAGTGATGTTGATAATGAAGGACACCATGCATGTAGGCTGGCAGGGTGTATGTGGGGAATTCTGTAACTCCCTCTCAATTTTTCTGTGAACCTGAAACTGCTCTAAAAAGTCATAAAAATTGATGACATTTGTTTTCCCTAAACATTTTAAAGATGTTATTCTCTTGTAATCTACCATTTCCTTTTGCTAATAAGTAGTCTGCTATCAGGTTCATCATGGAAATAATCTACTTTTACCTTTGGCTACCTTTATTTTTGTATTAGATTTTCATAAATATCCTACAATGTATCTAGACATGATTTTTTTTTTGCTCTGATATTATTGGGCTTCATTAACATGAAGCCCCACTTTTTTTCATAGTATTGGTAGCTTCCCCATTAGTCATAATCTTTCACTTTCTCCTTTTTTTATTCCTGTTGGATGCGTGTTGGACCCTTTCATTCAGTCTTCCACATCTCTTAGCAACTTTCATTTTTCAACTTTATAGGGCATTCTGAATTGTTTCATCATATTGCTCTTCCAGTTTAGGTCTTTTCAACAATATAATTATTCAGTGCATCTACTTTTTCAAAGAATAGGAAATACAATTTTCCTATTTAAAGGAGTGCAGATTTACAGACTAGAAATTTAGAAGACTTACATGCAAATCTATAGAAACGTATCTTAGTGTGTATCTCTGTAAAACAGAATTCTCATCATAAACATTATGACATAAAAAATTAATCCTTCATGTCATCAAGTATTCTTGGTCACTGCTTACATTTTTTCAAATTAGTATTTTTTTTTTTAGTTTTTATTTTTTTGAATTAGGATAAGAATAAGCTCCATAAAAGCATTTGGTTGATATGTCATAAATCTCAATGTATAGATTTCTCTCCCCCCCCCCCCCTTTTG